>NC_083577.1:65008240-65350740 GCF_027579695.1 Neoarius graeffei | reverse complement strand
GTCGGCTCACAGTAAGAAGGTCCTGGGTTCGAGCCCCGGGGCCGGCGAGGGCCTTTCTGTGCGGAGTTTGCATGTTCTCCCCGTGTCTGCGTGGGTTTCCTCCGGGTGCTCCGGTTTCCCCCACAGTCCAAAGACATGCAGGTTAGGTTAACTGGTGACTCTAAATTGACCGTAGGTGTGAGTGTGAATGGTTGTCTGTGTCTATGTGTCAGCCCTGTGATGACCTGGCGACTTGTCCAGGGTGTACCCCGCCTTTCGCCCGTAGTCAGCTGGGATAGGCTCCAGCTTGCCTGCGACCCTGTAGAAGGATAAAGCGGCTAGAGATAATGAGATGAGATGAGAATTTTTTGACAACAAGAAGTATATTAATTTTGCGACCAAAGTCACCTACCCTTTTAATTTCCACGCGGTAGTGAAACGTGATGTCATCGGCAGGTTCCCCTTCTTGTGTACCACGTCACGTGTGACGTGGCACAGATTATCAGCAATGGCGGATAGAACGCGATTGTCAGCTTCGGAAAAGAAGCGAAGGAAAATAGCAAGTGATGCCCAAAGGAGACGGTCGATGGTGAATATCGGCACAGCAATCGACAAGTGGAAATCGCGTTCTATCCGCCATTGCTGATAATCTGTGCCACGTCACACGTGACATGGTACACAAGAAGGGGAACCTGCCAATGACATCACGTTTCACTACCACGCAGAAATTAAAAGGGTAGGTGACTTTGGTCACAAAATTAATATACTTGTCGTTGTCAAAAAATTATGTTTGATATATCATTTTGAAGCTAAAAGATTTCTCTGTCTAGTCATGTTGTCATAAAATATATTGTATTTTATGCCAAAGAATACATCCAATGGTGGAATGGCACTTTAAGACCTGTTTGCAGGAAGAATGGGACAAAATAACACCAGAAACACTTCTTCACTTGGTGTCTTCAGTCCGTAAACATTTTTTAGGTGTTGTGAGAAGGAATGACGTTATAAAGTGGTCCCAACTTTTTTTTTTTTTTTTTAAGATGTGTTGCGAGAATCAAAATTGATCAAAGTTAAGTGTTTATTTTGAAGAAGAAAAAAATAAAATAAAATTCATGTGGTAAAACGTCAATCAATGTGGTGTTGTATTGTTTTGAGTGCAATACAGGTCAAGGATTATTTACAAATCATTGTTCTCAGTTTTGATTTTAATTTCAACATACCGTTCCAACTTTTTCTGATTTACGGTTGTAGTCAGACATGACCGAACCTCAGCTCTTAGGTTCTCCGAATCTCTAAAAAGGTTCCAAGTCGATTGGGAAAAACTGCATGTAAATCTCAAGTGTGTTATTTTGTTTAGGGAAATCTTTATTCATAAGCTTTTACTATTTGCCATGTGCCACTTTTTGTAATCATTCAGCTCAGTGGATGATGCCTGCATGGTGTTGTGCTGCTTGTACCAAGATCCGTGAAGTTTGTGTGTGATCAGGTGTGTTACTCTACTCTGGTTCAGGTTCCTCAGCACTCAGGAGACTGAGAGGAGCGACAGCTTCAACAATCATGCTTCCTCTGTTGGACTAAGCTCAACCGTTCGATCGACGTTTGAAACGATGAGTTTTCTCTGTTTTTAAAAACAACTACCCAGACTATTTTTGGTATAAGTTCTATGAGGTGCAAATAAAATCTTGATTTCATCAGAGGATGCTAGCTATCTAAGAAGAACATGAAAATGGGGGAAAAAAAAGTTTTATTTTAATAAAAAGAATGTTTATTTTTACCAAGGAATTGTCACATGAGTGCAAGACCTCAAAGGATCATGTGACCAGATGTACATGGTAGCAGGTGTCCATTGTTGATATTTTTTATGATTTCGTGTGCGCGCGCGTGAGAGATTTGTTTTTTCCCTTAATTTTTTCCCCTTTGTACTGAACTAGTTGTGTTGATTGAAGAGATTTATTAGAAAGACGTCCTGAGAAAGATGGTGGTTTTTTTTTTTTTTTGTGCTTGCAGTGTGTTGCTATGGTGAAGTATTACATGTGTCCTCTTGTACAGTGTGTGTTTTTTCCAGTTGATCTAGAATGATCTTTCTCTCCATACAATTTGCCTTAAGTTTGTTCCATACAGCTGTACATGTAGCCTCTAACTGAGGCTCAACCAGAGAAAGAGACGTTCGAATCAGCTATGGCCTTGTAAATCAGCTGGATAGGGCTTTTCGTAGGATCTAGCTACTAATGAAATTCGGTTTGCCTCGTTTTAAGTGTTTCGCTTTTTACCGATCTCCATAGTGCTTTTTAGAATAGAAACCATGTTGAGTGATGAATAATGTTGATTTGAGTTTAAATACGATGTACTGTTTTTGTAATCAGAGGGACAACACCTCTGGTTGGTTGAATGTGGTTGAAATTCTGCTGAATTATCACATTTTAAAAATGCCTTTTAAAAAAAAAATCTTGCTGTTGTAGTCTAGCTGTGGGGAAAATGGTGTGACCAAGTCTTTTCTTTTTTTCTTTTTTTTTTGGGTGGGTGGGTGGGTTTGTTTGTTTTTGTTTGTTTTTTCCCTTTCCCTTCACAGTTTTAACATGCTTTTATGACCATGTACAGATAAACTAAGCCTTCCCTGGCAACTTTAAGCAAGAATTAAGTGGAGGTTTTGAGTTGAGATTGATTTTTCTGTAGATTTTACTTTTGCCTAGGGTTTTTTTCCTTTTTTTTTTTTTTTTTTTAAGGAAGCAGCAAACAGAACTCGGCACTTTCAAGTTTACTTCACCAAAGACAGTGAGCTAGCACGCAGAGATCAAATAATGAGTACAATGTCATTTCCTCCCTAAGCAGGATAGGCTTTTTAATGGACTGGACTGCAATTTTAAGAATGTGCCTTCTTTGTATATATGCATTTGGTTGTCTTTAGTTGTTGTCTAGGTTTGGACACATGCAAGAAGGAAGATTTGGATCCGACAAGTGCCACATACATCACTACAGAGCACACGAAACTGAAATATGAAACTAGAACATGGAAAAGGAGAAGTTTGAAACTATGAACTGATCAGCACAGTGGTTATCTGCTATGCTTTTGTTCAGCAGGAGAATGCTTTTTTTTTAATTTTTTATTTTTTAATTTCCTCCCAAATTATAATAGGCTTCCCCCCCTTTAGTAGGTTGTCTTCCAAAAGACTGTTTTTTGAACTGGTGGTCCTATTGACCATTTATCTACCTCAGATTTGCGTTCTCCTCTGTTTCGATTGGCCGGGCTAGCAGGTTCAGCCCCGCCCCTCCAGACCAAATGGCTAGCTCTGGAGCTGCCCTCATTTACACTTGTTTTATTTCAGGTTGTTTTTAAATGCTTTGGTTTTTTTTTTTTTCCCCCTCCTTTTTCCTTCAACAAAATTTTTTTTGTTTGTTTTTTAATGCAAATGTTATTGCTATGAGGATAGATGTGCGTTGAACGTGATTTAATCTTGTCTAGACTTTCAGTTTCATAGTTTCAAAGGCAAAAACACTGCTGCTTAATCACAGGATGTTTTGGTAGTCGGCCATGACAGAGATGAATGAAAGAAGGAGAAAAATAAAGAGGAATAAATCGAAACTAAAGGTTGTGGTATTCCTCGGATCTGTTCCTGAAAATTTGCCGTTGTTCAGTCCTAATCCAGACTTTTAGCAGCACAACCCTCATAGCTGTGTGTGTGTGTGTGTGTGTGTGGTCTAAGACTACAGTGTGTGTGGGCAGTGATTGAAGGATGCTTGAGGTGTGTGTGTGTAGCAGGAGCTCTTGTGTGTGGGCGATTCTGCCAGTTAACACCTGAAACAAGTGCCAATGTTTAGCTGGATGAACGACTGGGAGACTGCATACAGAACGAGTCGCTAATGAACATGAAACATCATATACTAGACAGCCATTAAGTTATGGAAAAAGTAATAATTTATGAACAGAGAACTTTGTACAGACTGTTTGAAGAAATAAAACATTTTTTTCATAGAGATATCTATATGAGAGTTATTTTTATTTTATTTTGTTTTATTTTACATGTGCTACAAAATTGCCAGTGGTAACTTGTCCGATTTAAAAAGAAATCTTCTGTAAATTTTTTTCTTTTTTTTTTTGGTAGTGTTTGTCAAAGCCATTTTTTTTGGTCTAGATTGTTCTTTGCATTCTGTTTTTGTCCTTTTTTTCTTTTTTTTTAAATAAAAATTAAAATTGGTTTGTGCAGACTTTTTCTATCTTTCTATGGTTGAAGTAGAGATATGGAGCTCTCCAGAAATCTGTACCCTTCATAAAAATGAATGAAATATTTTATATTAAAAACAATGCACAATACTTAACATTACATGCAGTACTCAGTAGTAGAAACTATTTATCTTTTGTTGTAAGAAAAAATAATTGTATCAGAGCAACCATTTTTTAAACAAGCATTTTGCAGAGGGGAATGGTCAGGGCCTTCTTGGCCTTCAGATAAGGCCCAAACATATCAGCATTTCAAACGTTATATTTAATTTTTCATTCTTTCATAATTTCATTATAATTCTCTTCTAATTTGGCCTCATTTTCTGTCAAATTTGCTTCAGAAATGAAAGGGTGACTGTCCTGAAAACATAGTTATCCAATGAGATTTTTTTGTTTGTTTGTCTCTAGGCAGAGAAGAGTTTAGAGCTGGCTCACTCATTGGTTTGGACTTCATTGCTGAGACAGAAGGCCATGGCAGTGTATGTTTATGTAAGAAGTGACCGATGAATTAGCCAATCAGACTTTGATTCATAGCAAGGGGGACCAAAAATGTATTGCCTTCTTAAAGGCCAATGCTGACTTACCTGTGAGTTGGCGCCGTCAGTGCAGCAGTGAAGTCACTTTCCAGCCGGTGTAGCATTCATCAGTAGTGTTAGCAAATGCCAATAAAGCCCTCGAGCCAGTGCTATGGAGAACTATTAGTACTGAGAAATGAAGATTTCTGTCTCCAGACTCTTCTTCCACACTCGCTCGCTATAGTATTTTTCACTCAGACTTAAGTATTCGTTTCCCTGTGTAATTTTACTTACTTTTAAAATCAACATCAACAGCTACACACAACGGAGTGACCTGATACCCTGCTGCTAATCCTTTACCCTGTTGCTTTTTTGGTGTCTGGCTAAGTTTTGGCTGAGCTGAAGTCCCAGCTCTAATAGTAACAGTTTGCCGTCGAATTTTTGTCTCAAAACTAATTATTGATGCCCCAAAAGAAATTTTTCAATAAAAGGAAACAGAATAGTCTTTCTTGAAAAACAGATTGAGGCCCCTTTGAAAGTATTGGAACAACACGGTCAGTTCTATTGTTTTTGCTATATATTGAAGACATTTGTGATCAAAATCTAAGATGATAGATCAGAATTTCAGCTTTCATTTTCTGATATTTGCATCTAGATCTGTTAAACAACTTAGAACATGGGACTTTTTGTCTGATCCCACCCATTTTTCAAGTGATTAACAATATTTCACGTGTGACCTACGTGCATTTCTTGTTGCTCAGCTGTGCCCTGTTTGACTGATTGTTGAAACAATAATAGCTCTGAAAGTCTACTCTTTGTTTGAGCCGTGGGTTTCAAATATAAACCAACATGAAGACCAGAGAGCTGTCTCTAGCCCCTTTCACCTCTGAAACTTGTTCATGTATGAGGTAAAAACAACACTGGATAGATAAATTTTCATTCCCACTCAGTCTTCCATAAGCGATAATGTGTATTCCCACCTGACTATATTTAACGTGATGACAGAGTGCGAAATTCTGTGAGACTCGATATGGTGTATAATTGCCTCTATGGACGTGTCTTTCATGGACAATGCCTATAACCTCAATGAGATGTGTGAAACATGCAAGACTGGATATGACACACAATTCATTCCAATTTCCAGCCATATCTGCCAATGTTTTCTTTCCTTGTTGTTTTTTTTTGTTTTTTTTTTTGTTCTAATTTGTCACTGGTCACTTTACAATGAGGCAGTATGAATATTCAGATTATGTAGGTGTCAGTGGTTACATCGCAATATCACTGTATCCTCATTTACATCATTACATTACAGGTATTTAGCAGACGCTCTTATCTAGAGCGATGTATAACATACCCAGAGCTGCCTGGGGAGCAGTTGGGGATGAGGTGCCTTGCTCAAGGGCACTTCAGCCATTTCAGGGAATTAAGCCAGCAACCTTTTGGTCCCAAAGCTGCTTCTCTAACCATTAGGCCATGGCTTCACCTCACCTCACCTTCAGCAATGTCGCAACTGGTCACAACACGTTAATCCAATGGTTCCAATTCCCACTGGAGCCATGGCAAAAGATTAGCATTAATGTTACTAGGTCCCAAAGGGATAGGTTAGCATTTCAACGTTACTGTTTTGCTCCCATTCCCACACAACACCATTATAGCATAATGGTGAGAAATAAACGGTTTTCAGTGTGAATGAGGTAGAGGTAGCTGGCTCTGTTCCTATAATTTTGCTCCACTAAAAATTGGGTGGTCTTCCACAAACAGTGCCATGTCCTAAGTTGTTTAACACATTTAGATACACATTTCAGAAAATGAAAGGTGAAATTCTAATCTGTTGTCTCATTCATCTTTTGATCTCAAACCCAAATGCCATCAGTCTATAACAAAAACAAAAGATTTGGCCTTGCTGTTCCAATACTTTCAGAGGGGCTTGTCTATTAATTTTCACTTCTTCCCAGTCCTTAGGCACATGTCTGTCCTGTTTCCCTGGGGTATAAATATGAGGTTTCACAGAGAACTTTCAACACAAAAAAAGACAGATGGTGGTTGTAATCAGGTAATGGATTTAAAAATACATAATCAGTCAAAAGTACCATTACACACAATCAGGGCCATAAGAAAATGTTTCTCAAGGTTTTTTTTTTTAATAAGTGCATTTGCCAAGAATTGAAAGGTCAAGGGAAGTTAAAAGATCACAGTTTCAGAATTGCACACCTTAATTGATTCTTGTGGTCATGGGCGCTGCCAGGGGGGGAAAGGTTAGAACAATTCTAGGGGCCCAGCACTGCCATGGGGCCCTTTAAGGGGCTGATAATATGCTTTTAATGATTTTAATAAGACTTTTGAAATAACAACAATGCAATATTCCATCTGGTAAAATGAACTAATTGAACAAGGTTGTCTATTTCTTGAGTTCTTCAACATATTGTCATTTAACCCTCCCCCTTTTGTGAAATGGTACGGTCCAGTTCTGGTAGAAGCGCGATGCGTTAAATCTGTGTGCTGATCAGTGCAACGCTACTTGCTGCTGTGTCGCGGTGCAGCAGCCAGCCAGCCAGCAGTGGAGTGTGTACAGTCTATGATCGCTAAATATGAAGAGTGGCTGTCAAAAACGTAAAGAAAGGCAGCTGAAAGCTGAGAGGGACCGGAGAGGCAGGCAACTGGTCACTCAGTTTTTCCCAAAGAAAGGTAGCTAATCGCGCACGTGTGTTCAAAATATTAGCGAATGGTAAATGAACAGTATGAACGTGGTTGGATTAGCCTATCAAGAGAACACTTTTACAGTTTGTACAGTGACATTTTTTCCATTTTAATAACTGAACTGACGTGTGATAAACAAGATGAAATATTACGTTATGCTGGTGCTAATAACTAGTGCTAATAACCAGTTTCATAACTAATGGGGTGCCCTAAATATGCACAGATTCAGTCTCAGGGGGACCTCCGCCCTACCAAACCACTGAACCCCCCTTTGGAGAAGGAGGTAAGCAGCAATACAACCCATAAATGCTTTAGGATTGAAAATGCTTTAGTCTAACTCTGCTTACGCTCAAATTTCTGTCTAGACACACTTTGCTTTGAACATATTCCCTTTTTGCAGAACAGTACACACAGCTTTCTACCTAACACATAACAATCCATGGGATTTCCATAGGTATTTTGATGCTGGGTAGAAAACTTTTTCTATGATTTATTAGCAGTCACATCACACATTTCACTACCAATTGTCCTAGCACAAGAAGGCATGTGGCAAAATCTTGAATTTTCATTTCTGATTGTAAATGCACCAGAATTAGTCACTGACCAGTTTTCATCTAGTCCCTGGTACGTTAATACATAAAATGTAAAAACAAAGTCACAAACTCAAGGTCCATGGGCTATCAAAAGTCAAATAATGACAATAGTGCAATTGTGACGAGGGTGGGCAAAGTTCTAATCTTTCATGGGGCCCAAAATTTCTGGCGGCGCCCCTGCTTGTGGTTGGCAAGTTTCAAAATAAACTGTTAAACACCACTTTCATAGGAACAAGCTGTTTGGAAGGAATGCAAGAAAGAAGCCCTTCCTGAGAGTTCAGAGAGTATTTGAACTTCACCAGTTGTCCTTAGAACTATAGCAAGCACTGTGTGTGGTGGGCAGATGAGTAAAAAAAAATCTCATCTCATTATCTCTAGCCGCTTTATCCTTCTACAGGGTCGCAGGCAAGCTGGAGCCTATCCCAGCTGACTACGGGCGAAAGGCGGGGTACACCCTGGACAAGTCGCCAGGTCATCACAGGGCTGACACATAGACACAGACAACCATTCACACTCACATTTACACCTACGGTCAATTTAGAGTCACTAGTTAACCTAACCTGCATGTCTTTGGACTGTGGGGGAAACCGGAGCACCCGGAGGAAACCCACGCGGACATGGGGAGAACATGCAAACTCTGCACAGAAAGGCCCTCGCCGGCCACGGGGCTCGAACCCGGACCTTCTTGCTGTGAGGCGACAGCGCTAACCACTACACCACCGTGCCGCCCTCTAAAAAAAAATAAAAATAAACTTTTGGTCATGAATGCCATCAACGTGTTTGCTGACAAAAGGGACTTGCATATTTTGAAACCAGAAAGCCCACTGTAAAATCTGCTGGTAGAATAGTGATGCTTTGGGGCTGTTTTATGGCAGGTGCACTAAGGGGCTCTTATGAAGATTGGTGGCATCGTGAATTCTGTTATATTTATCCATCCATTATCCTTAACCGCTTATCCTGTGCAGGGTTGCGAGCAAGCTGGAGCCTATCCCAGCTGACTATGGGTGAGAGGCGGGATAAACCCTGGACAAGTCGCCAGATCATCACAGGGCTGAGACATGGAGACAAACAACCATTCACACTCTCATTCACATCTACGGTCAATTTAGAGCCACCAATTAGCCTAACCTGCATGTCTTTGGACTGTGAAACCAGACACCCAGAGGAAACCCACACAGACATGGGGAGAACATGCAAACTCCACACAGAAAGGCCCTCGTTGGCCGCTGGACTCAAACCCAAAACCTTCTTGCTGTGAGGTGACAGTGCTAACCACTACACCACCGTGCCGCCCCTGTTATGTTTAATTTTGTAATATTTGAAAAACGTGTTTACCTCTGCCAGGAGATATAGTCTTGGCCATAGAGTTTTCAACACGATGATGAGCCAAATATACTTCCAAATCAATAAAGAAATGGTTATACTGTACACACACACACAAGTAAGTCCAGCCGCAAAACCATTTCAGTCTCCTGACTGGAAACCGACTGAAAAGCTGTGGTCTGACTTAAAGATACAAGTCCACATGCACAAATCTATAAATATATACAAGCTCAAAATGTATTAAGGAGTCAACCAAGGTTCTTCTAAGGTCCTGTCTCCAACCTTGCGAGACATTACAGGGAAGAAAGTTGAATGAAAACGATACAGTGTGTCTGCAAAATAACACATCACGTGTTATTTCTTACTGTTAGTATGCACAAGTCAGAACTTGTCTATTAAAAACCATTATGTTGGTTCAGTTTCAAGCATAAAAAATAGCATGCACTGTCTCAACCAGTAATGCTGACATTGCCTTTTCCCGCTGTTCTGCCATGAGAAATGCTAACTGCAAGTGTATTTGTTGGCACAAGAGAACATTACACACTTCTGGAATAGTTTTTTTTTTTTTTTAACTGCAAAGTTCTAAACTACGGCTTTATAAGGATTTATATCTGATGGGAAAATTAGGGCAGGGCCTATTAGCAGATGGGCCTGACAAGGATCTGGAGCTGTTAGGGGACGTGTGTGTGTGTGTGTGTGTGTGTTTAATGGTGTTACGCCACCCTACAGGAGGCCTAGAGGGCCAGACTGAGACTCAGACTGCAGCTGTCTGCTTTCAACCACCTGCCAAGCCCTGTAGACCAGACACACTCTCTAAATTACATCATTCTAACATTAAAACTTCACTAAATCCTGACCATAATGAAGATTACAGCAGATATATAAAGGGTGTGAGTGAGAAGATTGAGACGTGGGCTCATGGCACTGTGGGCACTGTGAACTGAAAGTTGTTCTTTTTTATGGTGGGTGGAACAATATGGTCCAAAATACTTCGTGAACAATTTTTTCTTTCTGTCGTGTTTTTTTTTTTTAAATCCTGAAACACATTCTTTTTACACGTGTTAACTATCATGCTCACACGTTTACTCCTCATCCTCTCCCTCTCACAACATACAATGAATGTACTGCCGTTTTGCTTGGTTTTATTTTAATGCTCACTTGTGTTTGGGTTTTTAGGTTTCACATGTTTGTGAGACACAAGCCTCAGAGTTTTGGACAGTCGATTATTCATGTCATCAGGCATCAAGATTACAAATCAGTCTTCGTATCTGAGTCACTAGTAGTTGTTGTAGTAGTCGTAGTAGGAGGAGTAGAAGTAGGAGGAGTAGTAGAAGGAGTAGTAGACGTAGTAGAAGGAGAAGGAGTAGTAGACAGAGTAGTAGTAGTAGAAGGAGCAGTAGACGTAGTAGAAGGAGAAGGAGTAGTAGACGTAGTAGTAGTAGAAGGAGTAGTAGACGTAGTAGTAGGAGAAGGAGTAGTAGACGGAGTAGTAGTAGTAGAAGGAGTAGTAGTAGGGGTAGTAGAAGGAGAAGGAATAGTAGAAGGAGAAGGAGTAGTAGACGTAGTAGTAGTAGTAGAAGGAGTAGTAGACATAGTAGTAGAAGGAGAAGGAGTAGTACACGTAGTAGTAGTAGAAGGAGTAGTAGACGTAGTAGTAGTAGAAGGAGAAGGAGTAGTAGACGGAGTAGTAGTAGAAGGAGAAGGAGTAGTAGTAGTAGTAGAAGGAGAAGGAGTAGTAGAAGGAGAAGGAGTAGTAGACGTAGTAGTAGAAGGAGAAGGAGTAGTAGACGGAGTAGTAGTAGAAGGAGTAGTAGACGTAGTAGTAGTAGAAGGAGAAGGAGTAGTAGACGTAGTAGTAGTAGAAGGAGCAGTAGACGTAGTAGTAGTAGAAGGAGAAGGAGTAGTAGACGGAGTAGTAGTAGAAGGAGCAGTAGACGTAGTAGTAGTAGAAGGAGAAGGAGTAGTAGACGGAGTAGTAGTAGAAGGAGCAGTAGACGTAGTAGTAGTAGAAGGAGAAGGAGTAGTAGATGGAGTAGTAGTAGAAGGAGTAGTAGACGTAGTAGAAGGAGTAGTAGACGTAGTAGTAGTAGAAGGAGAAGGAGTAGTAGACGTAGTAGAAGGAGTAGTAGACGTAGTAGTAGAAGGAGAAGGAGTAGTAGACGTAGTAGAAGGAGAAGTAGACAGAGTAGTAGTAGAAGGAGAAGGAGTAGTAGACGTAGTAGTAGTAGAAGGAGTAGTAGACGTAGGAGAAGGAGTAGTAGACGGAGTAGTAGTAGTAGAAGGAGTAGTAGTAGTAGAAGGAGTAGTAGTAGGAGTAGGAGAAGGAGTAGTAGTAGAAGGAGGAGTAGTAGACGTAGTAGTAGTAGAAGGAGTAGTAGACGTAGTAGAAGGAGAAAGAGTAGTAGACGGAGTAGTAGACGTAGTAGTAGTAGAAGGAGAAGTAGACGGAGTAGGAGTAGTAGACGTAGTAGTAGTAGAAGGAGAAGGAGTAGTAGACGTAGTAGTAGAAGGAGTAGTAGACGTAGTAGGAGAAGGAGTAGTAGACGGAGTAGTAGTAGTAGAAGGAGTAGTAGACGTAGTAGTAGTAGAAGGAGCAGTAGACGTAGTAGAAGGAGAAGGAGTAGTAGACGGAGTAGTAGTAGGAGTAGTAGAAGGAGTAGTAGACGGAGTAGTAGTAGTAGAAGGAGTAGTAGTAGGAGTAGGAGAAGGAGAAGGAGTAGTAGTAGGAGTAGTAGAAGGAGAAGGAGTAGTAGACGGAGTAGTAGTAGTAGAAGGAGTAGGAGTAGAAGAAGGAGAAGGAGTAGTAGAAGGAGCAGTAGATTTAAAATAAATAAGCCAGTGAACAAGAGGTGATAAAGAATGTGCTGGACTGCGAAGCTTCAAGGAAGTGAGTCAAAAATAACCATGAGCATATCTAATACTGAGAGAACTCTGATATCCCAGAGCACTTTTAATGTATTACTCCATTCTCACTTATTAGTGTGCCCTGAATTACAATGTGTTACTGAACACCATGTCTTGAATCAAGCTAAACCGTTTCTTTAGCCTAAAAACTTTAGCTTCATTTGAAATCTCCACTAAGCTCATACTAAAGATTTTCCCTGCTGTTTTATATGAGCTGTGAAAGCTGTCAGCCGCTTTGGCACAGTTTGGAGATGTCTGGAGCGGCAAAAAGCCACAGAGGCTGTGTGACTGGCTGAGACTGGGTGTAGTTTTAGTGAAGAAGTCACTGAGGTCCTTTGTGTGGAACAGTGGGGTACACTCACACCCAACAGTTTGTGTGTGTGTGTGTGTGTGTGTGTTTAAAATTCACTGGGACACACATGCACACACACCCCACAGGGTGTGCACTGAGTTCTGCTCAACTCTTTCTTCTCGCCTCCAGTCTGCAGTCTCTCACTTCTCTCTCGCTTTCTCAAGGCTTTCTCACTCGACTACATCCATAGGATGTCGTTCAATGATAATTAAACCATGCCAGAGCATACTTGGAACAATTCCTGAGAAATATAGTGTTGTCCGTTGTCACAGGCATTTCACTGATTGGGACAAAGTGTTTTGGAAAGGCAGTAAACAAACCCATTATGAAGTAAACTTCTGAAGGGATCACAATATTTTATACTCTACTTATTAATAGAAGGATAGTTCTGAAGCCTGCTGTATTTCTTTTCACTGCTGTTAAAAACATTCATCAGGAGTCACTTAGCATCTGAAATCCCCTACTTCCAGCTCTACTTAACAGCATTAAAGGCGACACCTTGTGGGTGTTTAAGGAAAAATCAATCTCAAAAGTGCACAGCCTTAATATCTACAGTTTCATTCCAGGTGGGTCAGAGCCAAGCACAGTTGATGAATGATCAAGCATGGGTGATTTCCCAGTTTGAAGCTAAATAGTTCATCTCAGCTCACCAGATATGTGACTTTCTGCTTTTGTATGTGTGGTAGAGCAGACAAATCAACTGCTACTGTATACTCTTGGTGAACTCTTGGGTGCCTAGTTCAACCCTGAGCTTGGATTTCTGTCTGTGTGGGTAGTCGGTTCCACTGTTCCCTCTGCAGTGATACCTATATTCAACTTCTACACTTTAATATGTAGCATCAGTTAAGATTCTTCACTTTGTATAGAACCCTCCAGCCATTATCTATAACTGCTTATCCCGTGCAGGGTCGCAGGCAAGCTGGAACATGTCCCAGCCGACTAGGTCATCGCAGGGCTGACACACATACCATTCACAGTTAATTTAGAGCCACCAATTAGCATAACCTGCATGTCTTTGAGCTGTGGGGGAAACCCACGCAGACACAGGGAGAACATGCAAACTCCATACAGAAAGGCCCCCGTCGGCCACTGGAGTCGAACCCAGAACCTTCTTGCTGTGAGGTGACAGTGCTAACCACTACACCACTATGCTGCCTTGTATAGAACCCTATAACAGGGAATTTCCTTTTCAGAAAATGTTCCAAGTAGAACCTCTAGAAAGCCAGAACTGATGACCTTCCAAAGTCTTACCCTCCAAACTTACGACTGCTACTACTACTATGACTACTACCAATAATAATAATAATAATAATAATAATAATAATAGGGCGGCACGGTGGTGTAGTGGTTAGCGCTGTCGCCTCACAGCTAGAAGGTCCGGGTTCGAACCCCGTGGCCGGCGAGGGCCTTTCTGTGTGGAGTTTGCATGTTCTCCCCGTGTCCGCATGGGTTTCCTCCGGGTGCTCCGGTTTCCCCCACAGTCCAAAGACATGCAGGTTAGGTTAACTGGTGACTCTAAATTGACCGTAGGTGTGAGTGTGAATGGTTGTCTGTGTCTATGTGTCAGCCCTGTGATGACCTGGCAACTTGTCCAGGGTGTACCCCGCCTTTCGCCCATAGTCAGCTGGGATAGGCTCCAGCTTGCCTGCGACCCTGTAGAACAGGATAAAGCGGCTAGAGATAATGAGATGAGATGAGTCCTCCGTGGACTACCACCTTGTTGTGGTGCAGGATCTTGTGTGTCTTGATATATACCTGAGAGCAATGCTGGCAGGAACTATTGCTCCTGGTTGGGCCACCCAAGCCAGACAGGTCGAAGGGAAGAAGCCAAATGAAGAGTAGTCCAATCTTAGCCCAGTTACCCTGTGGTCTAGAAATACCAGGTTGGTGTCCAACAGGGGATAACCATGTCTCATGCGTAGGAAGGACTCTTTAGTTTTGGTTGACAATCTTCCTAGAGATGGTGTCTAAAAAAAATAAAAAATACTAGGGAAGGATAACCCTCAAAAAACAGATCTCTACTGAGTGAAAATGTCAAATGAAAATGTTCCAGAAAACAGCATAAATGGGACAGGAACCAAAGATGAAGGTGTCATGCCCGGTAGGTGTTCCGTGGACCCGACCATCATCAAAAGACTGTGAGGGGAAAAAAATGGGATAAAAGAATGAATGAGGTTGTCATGGAGTGCTATTATCAAAGCAATCCTGTAAATGAAGATGGGGTTCCTGTGTGAGGACACAGACAGAGGTTGCATAAAGAGTATTGTTGTTGGCACCTTAGGCACAGTGACAAAGAAATTGAATCAGTGGCTGGAAAAGCTGGGAATAGAGATTAGAACGGATTTGCTGCAGGATACAGCGATCTTAGGTACAGCCAGAATTTTGAGAAAAGTATTGGAAATGTGAAGGTAGAAGATTTGAGAGGAACCTTTGGTCATTTGTTATGACTCGCTTTCTTTCAAGAAAAACAGCACAACACCTGCTTGTGAATAATAATAATAATAATGTACCACTTTATAATCTATCCATCAATTATCTATACCACTTATCCATCAGGGTCATGGGGGAAGCTGGAACCAATCCCAGGTGACTTTGGGCAAAAAGTGGGATACACCCTGGATAGGTCGCTAATTTATCAACCATCTATCAACCAGAGGCAAACAACCACTTATACTCACACCTATAGGCAATTTATACTCGTCATTTGATCTAATCCGCATGTCTTTGGACTGTATGAGGAAACCAGAGCACCCACAGGAAGCCCACACAGGCACAGGGACAACATGCAAACTCCACACAGAAAGGCCCCAATGAACCGACAGGGTCAAAGTTATAGCCTTTTTGCTGTGACGTGACAGTGCGAACCAGTGCACCACCGTGCTGCCCACCACTTTATAATAACTTTCATTCATACAACAATATTAGATAGCTTCCATGAGTTTTGGTACTACAAAAAGATCCATAACTATTGAATGTTTGACTTGCACACATTAACACCTATTTTAAATACCTTTTTTATTTTCAACAATACACTCCAAAGTGTTTTATTCTGCTTATACCACAGCAATTTACCCACTATAATTGTTGGGGTTTATTATTATTATCTCAGCCTACATTGATGCTGGTCCTTAATTTAAAGCAGGAACCTTTATTTTTAAATAAATTTCTGAGTGGATAGTATCTCCATCCTTGACTCTTGTATGCTGCATAAATGGGAATTAAAAAATGCTATATTTTTGAGAGTTAAAACTGATTGCAAAGTTGGCGTTCGAGCTGCCCTGCTGAGCCAGCCAGCCCTGAGTACGTGATGTCACAACGTTAATCGGTTTTAAGGCCGAGGCCTTTGACAGCTATAGACCAAAGTCATATAAATAAAAATTTATGGTGAAAGTAAGAAATACCGTTACCGACTTGCTCAACTAAGACTGATTTGACTTCATTGATTGTGGGTTGACTCTCATTAAAACAGGATAGGTGTTATAACTTATGCAACATACATGTACATGCATGCATTTTCACTGATAAAACGTAAAAGGCTCATTAAATAATCAGATGAACTGAGACCATCACATTCTGAAGCAAATTAAATAATCTTATACCGGTAACTTAAACACACAATACAAGTTACATGTATTAATCTAAATGCAGGTAAACAACGTGTTGTTTTTGTTGTTGTTTTTTATCCAAATGAGAGTTGGAGCTTACCCGTCTATGTTCTCGCTTCTTGAAGGCCGATTTTGTGGACGATTGTTTTGAAACAATCTGAGTTTCAGTTGTTCGTTCAGTTCTCCGTTCATTCGCTTCTTCCATGTAAGGGCGAGATGGCAGCAATATCCAGTTTAGAAATAAGACGGCTGCACCACTCATTCTCTCCATACTGTGTACTCCGCCATTACTGCTTGTCTCAGGCAATTACTAAAACCTGGGACAGAATGGGATGTCACCGGTTTTAGCAACAACCGTGGGGAGGTCACTACCTGAGCAATATGTTACGTCCCATTCTGTCCCGGGTTTAAGCAACAACCCTCAGCTCACGCTCCGGGAGAACTGGCGCAACTAAGCTCACTTTTAAAAAAATAAAATTAAATAAATACTTTCCTTTTCTTGTTTTCTTTTTCTTTAATTGTTGGTACTGCACCCTCTTTCAATACAGGCTTATAGCCAACGCTCCTCAACAGATCAGAGGTCTCATACGAGTCTTCAATAAAATGTGCAGAGCAGAGGAGAGACCACTTCATAGCCGCCCAATGTGTTCGTGAACTTCTCGCAAAACGCGTCCGGATCTTTGCAGTTTGAACATTCTTGGGCCATGAATGCAACGTAAATCCACCTTCTGTCACGTTGCTGGTGGGTGCAGAAATACATCTACATGGCATGGCAATAAATTAGCTCAAAATGGAGGATCGGAGTTGCAGTCAGCTCTGTGTTTTAGTATAGCAGAAGTGGTGATGAAACCGATAGACTTCCTGCTGTGACGTTACGGACATCAAGGTCATTCACTCAGACCGCTACCTATATGAATCACTTTAATCGTAAAAATTACTATATTAGATTTATTGTTGACGCTTAAAACTATTCTTGTGCCATTCTTGAGATCTCAAGGCATTTATAAATGAAAGTGAGGCCATGGCTCTGCATATCTGCTTTAAGTCATGCATGAGGGCCAGCTCTTTCCCATAGCCTCAGGCCTCAAGTACTTTTCTGAGTAGTCATGCTCTACCAAGGAGTGCTGCCTTCTGGAGTAGTCGGACCTTTATGGTTACTCCGGTCATTGCAAACTGTTTCAGTAGGTTTCCTGTAACCATACCTAGTGCTCCATCCACCACTGGTATGACAGTTGTCTTGATGTCCCACAATTTTGCTAGTTCAATTCTTGGTATTTTTCAATCTTTTCTTATTCCTTCTCAGCATTCCCAGCATCGCCAGGTATAGCAACATCAATGATGAAGCATTGGTTTTCCCTTCTATTTATTAACACTAGATCTCGTCGATCTGTAGGTACTGCCATATTATTATGATTTCCTTCACAGTACGTATGTACTGGTGAGTCCTGTGCTGGCCACAACAAGTAGCCTCAGCAATCCAGGGCCCAACGGAGGATCCTCGCTGATCCAAGCAGAACAGTGTTCTGCATAGTAAAGGGTTTCAACCCTACATGGATGTTGCTCAAATATCCTTCTAGTCTGTCGGTGAAGCTACCCAGTGCTCCTATAACAATTGGGCTGATTATAGGAGTGCTGGGGAGCTTCACCTATAGACTAGAAGGATATTTGAGCAACATCCATGTCGGGTTGAAACCCTTTACTATGCAGAAGACTGTTCTGCTTGGATCAGTGAGGATCCTCCGTATGTCTTTATACTTTGATAGTTTTTCAAATTCTTTCACAAAAACATTTTTATAGGTATTATCATCCATCCATTCTCTGTAGCCACTTATCCTGTTCTACAGGGTCGCAGGCAAGCTGGAGCCTATCTCATCTGACTATGGGCGAGAGGCGGGGTACACCCTGGACAAGTCACCAGGTCATCGCAGGGCTGACACATAAAGACAAACAATCATTCACACTCACGGTCAATTTAGAGCCACCAATTATCCTAACCTGCATGTCTTTGGGGGAAACCGGAGCACCCGAAGGAAACCCATACAGACACAGGGAGAACATGCGAACTCCATACGAAAATGCTCTCGCCGGCCGCTGGGCTTGAACCCAGGACCTTCTTGCTGTGAGGTGACAGTGCTAACCACTACACCACTGCACTGCCCACCATATTTTATGACTTCTACTTTATACAGATGGCCATGTTAGTTGTTTATACCGTGATGTTTTCTTGCATGTAAACGAGACATGAAATAGCAAAGATTAATCCATCCATCCATTATCTCTAGCCGCTTATCCTGTTCTACAGGGTCGCAGGCAAGCTGGAGCCTATCCCAGCTGTCTATGGGCGAGAGGCGGGGTACACCCTGGACAAGTCACCAGGTCATCGCAGTGCTGACACACGGAGACAAACAACCACTCACACTCACATCCACACCTACGGTCAATTTAGAGCCACCAATTAGCCTAACCTGCATGTCTTTGGACTGTGAGGGAAACTGGAGCACCTGGAGGAAACCCACGCAGACATGCGGAGAACGTGCAAACTCCATACAGCAGCGTTTCTCAACCTTTTTTCAGTCACGGCACCCTTCAGAATTATGCAAATTCTCAAGGCACCCCCATATAAAATATACGCAGTCACGCTGAGCCCGGCAATGACGTTGTGACATGGGAAAGGGGGCCGTGAGACAAATTTTGATGACGCATGAGGCGGCGATGATTGGCATTAGTGTAACTATCGTTTTTTGGAATTTGAATTCATTTTAGTTACTTCAATGTTAGAATATATAATTTTTTGACAGCACCACTAACGAAGCCAGGCGGCACTCCTGTTGACAAAGGCTGCCATACAGAAACACCATTATCGGCCACCGGGCTCGAACCCAGGACCTTCTTGCTGTGAGGCGACAGTGCTAACCACTACACCGTCATATTATTATTATTACTTTTTTAAAATCCATTTACCATTTCAGTTAATGTTGTGGGGCGGCACGGTGGTGTAGTGGTTAGCGCTGTCGCCTCACAGCAAGAAGGTCTGGGTTCGAGCCCCGTGGCCGGCGAGGGCCTTTCTGTGTGGAGTTTGCACGTTCTCCCCGTGTCCGCGTGGGTTTCCTCTGGGTGCTCCGGTTTCCCCCACAGTCCAAAGACATGCAGGTTAGGTTAACTGGTGACTCTAAATTGACCGTAGGTGTGAATGTGAGTGTGAATGGTTGTCTGTGTCTATGTGTCAGCCCTGTGCTGACCTGGTGACTTGTCCAGGGTGTACCCCGCCTTTCGCCCGTAGTCAGCTGGGATAGGCTCCAGCTTGCCTGCAACCCTGTAGGACAGGATATAGCACCTAGAGATGAGATGAGATAATGTTGTGGACCCGTCATCACCCATGCTAGTGCCTCACAGCAAGAAGGTCTGGGTTCGAGCCCCGTGGCTGGTGAGGGCCTTTCTGTGTGGAGTTTGCATTTTCTCCCCGTGTCCGCGTGGGTTTCCTCCGGGTGCTCCGGTTTCCCCCACAGTCCAAAGACATGCAGGTTAGGTTAACTGGTGGCTCTAAATTGACCGTAGGTGTGAATGTGAGTGTGAATGGTTGTCTGTGTCTATGTGTCAGCCCTGTGATGACCTGGCGACTTGTCCGGGGTGTACCCCGCCTTTCGCCCGTAGTCAGCTGGGATAGGCTCCAGCTTGCCTGCGACCCTGTAGAACAGGATAAAGCGGCTAGAGATAATGAGATGAGATGAGAATTCCGGCGGCACGGTGGTGTAGTGGTTAGCGCTGTCGCCTCACAGCAAGAAGGTCCGGGTTTGAGCCTCGTGGCCGGCGAGGGCCTTTCTGTGCGGAGTTTGCATGTTCTCCCCGTGTCCGTGTGGGTTTCCTCCGGGTGCTCCGGTTTCCCCCACAGTCCAAAGACATGCAGGTTAGGTTAACTGGTGAGGTGAGATGTACAATAGAATTCCTGTCATCCTAGTCCCTCTGTAAGTTGTTATTATAGGTTGAAATGACCATTTTTGAGGAACAAGTGATTTGCCTTGAAGCAAATCTGAGTCACTCTGTTAGGGAAAATTAATCAGGACTTGTCAGCTGTTGTCATTATGGGCGATTATTCTGTAACAATTAATCAAACCAACCCCTTTAGAGAGAAGCATGAGGCGTGAGTAAACAAGTCAGCTTGGAACCACTCGGTGATAGGTTCAATAGTCCGTGTGTGTGTGTGTGAGTCTCTTAAAGGAAGCTGACCCCTTCCCTCCAGCTTCCTCATTGTAGCCATGATTCGTGCTGTGCACTGACAGTATGGAGAGCGCAGTGTGGAACATGCCCCTGCTCCTGAGCCTTGTTCTGATTTTACTACGCCATTGCGCTCGGGCTCAGGATGATGGCGGTGAGTATGCTGGTAATATCGCTCTTCCGCTTTCTTTACCGACACGGCAGTCTGTTAAAGCAACAGCGCGGCACTCTTGTGTTCTTTACAGCTGTAGCCGAGGCGCTAAAAAGTTACCCTGCTCCAAAAACCTCCTCCATAACCGAGCTGCAGCAGGGGTTCAACTGCACTGCAGCGCGGTTTACAGCTCACACTCTCACTGCAGGCTCGTTAGGCTTTGTTTGTGTTGGCTCTTATTGACAAACAGGATTACAAAGAATAAAGGGGTGCTTTTTTTGTTGTTGTTCTGAATCAAGCAGAAAAAAATAGCTGACTCGCTTTGTGTCACGAGTTATGACGATTAATCTGGAAGGTTCTCTGTAGTTTAGTGAAGCAGGAAGACAGGGCATTCTCTCTGAGCGTGCTGTAAAAGTCTCAGGCACATTCAGAGAAATCCTGTGGAGCAAAGATGCCTTCAGAAATAATGAAATTAAATGTTTTTACATTTAAAAGAAATACTATGTAGAGCTGTCAGTATTTGGTCTGCGAGAAGGTTCTGGGTTCGAGGCCGGTGAGGGCCTTTCTGTGTAGAGTTTGCAAGTCTTTCTTTCACAGTCCAAAGACATGCAGGTTAGGCTAACTGGTGGCTCTAAATTGACCATGAGTGTGAATGGTTGTCTATGTGTCAGCCCTGCGATGACCTGGCGACTTGTCCGGGGTGTACCCCGACTCTCACCCATAGTCAGCTGGGATGGGCTCCAGCTTGCCCTCGACCCTGTAGAACAGGATAAGCGGCTGGAGATAATGGGTGGATGGATTAATCTTTGCTGTTTCGGGTCTCGTTTACATGGAAGAAAACATGACGGTGTAAACAACTAACATGACCATCTATGTAAAGTAGAAGTCATAAAATATGGTGGGTGGCACGGTGGTGTAGTGGTTAGCACTGTCGCCTCACAGCAAGAAGGTCCTGGGTTCGAGCCCAGTGGCCGTCAAGGGCGTTTCTGTGCAGAGTTTGCATGTTCTCCCCGTGTCCGCGTGGGTTTCCTCCGGGTGCTCCAGTTTCCCTCACGGTCCAAAGACATGCAGGTTAGGTTAACTGGTGGCTCTAAATTGACCGTAGGTGTGAGTGGTTGTGTGTGAGCCCTGCGATGACCTGGCGACTTGTCCAGGGTGTACCCCGACTCTCACCCATAGTCAGCTGGGATAGGCTCCAGCTTGCCCTCGACCCTGTAGAACAGGATAAGCGGCTGGAGATAATGGGTGGATGGATTAATCTTTGCTGTTTCGGGTCTCGTTTACATGGAAGAAAACATGACGGTGTAAACAACTAACATGACCATCTATGTAAAGTAGAAGTCATAAAATATGGTGGGTGGCACGGTGGTGTAGTGGTTAGCACTGTCGCCTCACAGCAAGAAGGTCCTGGGTTCGAGCCCAGTGGCCGTCAAGGGCGTTTCTGTGCAGAGTTTGCATGTTCTCCCCGTGTCCGCGTGGGTTTCCTCCGGGTGCTCCAGTTTCCCTCACGGTCCAAAGACATGCAGGTTAGGCTAACTGGTGGCTCTAAATTGACCATGAGTGTGAATGGTTGTCTATGTGTCAGCCCTGTGATGACCTGGCGACTTGTCCAGGGTGTACCCCGACTCTCACCCATAGTCAGCTGGGATAGGCTCCAGCTTGCCCTTGACCCTGTAGAACAGGATAAGCGGCTAGAGATAATGGGTGGATGGATTAATCTTTGCTGTTTCACGTCTCGTTTACATGGAAGAAAACATGGCGGTGTAAACAACTAACATGACCATCTATGTAAAGTAGAAGTCATAAAATATGGTGGGTGGCACGGTGGTGTAGTGGTTAGCACTGTCGCCTCACAGCAAGAAGGTCCTGGGTTCGAGCCCAGTGGCCGTCAAGGGCGTTTCTGTGCAGAGTTTGCATGTTCTCCCCGTGTCCGCGTGGGTTTCCTCTGGGTGCTCCAGTTTCCCTCACGGTCCAAAGACGTGCAGGTTAGGTTAACTGGTGGCTCTAAATTGACCGTAGGTGTGAGTGGTTGTGTGAGCCCTGCGATGACCTGGCGACTTGTCCAGGGTGTACCCCGACTCTCACCCATAGTCAGCTGGGATAGGCTCCAGCTTGCCCTCGACCCTGTAGAACAGGATAAGCGGCTACAGATAATGGTTGGATGGATGGATGAATATTTGCTGTTTCAGGTCTCGTTTACATGCAAGAAAACATCACGGTGTAAACAACTAATATGGCCATCTGTATCAGATTAGATTAGATAAAACTTTATTGATCCCTTTGGGAGGGTTCCCTCAGGGAAATTAAGATTCCAGCAGCATCATTACAGATAAACAGAGAAAAGAAATGGAGAAAACTTCTAGATAAATTAAAATAAAGTATTTACATATAAAAAGAATAAGATATGGGGAAGAGAAGGAGGGGGGAGGGGCAGCGGCAGGAGAGATATTGCACTTGTATAAAGTAGAAGTCTCAGAATATGGTGGGTAGCACGGTGGTGTAGTGGTTAGCACTGTCGCCTCACAGCAAGAAGGCCCTGGGTTCGAGCCCAGCGGCTGTCGAGGGCGTTTCTGTGTGGAGTTTGCATGTTCTCCCCGTGTCCGCGTGGGTTTCCTCCGGGTGCTCCGGTTTCCCCCACAGTTCAAAGACATGCAGGTTAGGTTAACTGGTGACTCTAAATTGACCGTAGGTGTGAATGTGAGTGTGAATGGTTGTTTGTCTCTGTGTCAGCCCTGCAATGATCTGGCGACTTGTCCAGGGTGTACCCTGCCTCTTGCCCATAGACAGCTGGGATAGGCTCCAGCTTGCCCTCAACCTTGTAGAACAGGATCAGCAGCTACAGTTAATGGATGGATGAATCTTTGCTATTTCCGGTCTCATTTACATGCAAGAAAACATGACGGTGTAAACAACTAACATGGCCATCTATATAAAGTAGAAGTGGCACGGTGGTGTAGTGGTTAGTGCTGTCTCCTCACAGCAAGAAGGTTCTGGGTTTGAGCCCAGCGGCCGTCGAGGGCGTTTCTGTGTGGAGTTTGCATGTTCTCTCGGTGTCTGCATGGGTTTCCTCCGGGTGCTCCGGTTTCCCTCCTAGTCCAAAGACATGCAGTTAGGTTATCATGGGGCAGCCTTATTTTTCATAAAATAAAAATATATATCAAAGTTTGTTCTTAAAAAAAAAAAAAAAGAGTGCCTAAGATTTTTTTCAGAGTATTTGTACAGTACCAGTCAAAAGTTTGGAGGTGCGTTCTAATTCAATGTTTTTTTTGTTTTGTTTTTTTAATTAAGACACTTCAAGTAGGAGGTATGGTGGTGTAGGGGTTAGCACTGTCGCCTCACAGCAAGAAGGTTCTGGGTTTGAGCCCAGTGGCCGATGGGGGGCCTTTCTGTGTGGAGTTTGCATGTTCTCCCCGTGTCCAAGTGGGTTTCCTCCGGGTGCTCCGGTTTCCCCCACAGTCCAAAGACATGCAGGTTAGGTTAACTGGTGGCTCTAAATTGACCGTAGGTGTGAAGGGTTGGTTGTCTCTGTGTGTCAGCCCTGCGATGATCTGGCGACTTGTCCAGGGTGTACCCCGCCTCTCGCCCATAGTCAGCTGGGATAGGCTCCAGCTTGCCTGCAACCCTGCGCAAGATAAGTGGTTATGGATAATGGAGGGATGGATGGATGGACACTTCAAGTCTTAAAATAATGATGGACTGTTGTTTCTCTTTACTTAGTTCTTAACATAATACTGTATGGATTACTACAGTTGTCAAATAGGGCTATTTCCTGTATTTTTATTATTTACTATTTACTGCTTGATCTCAAATGCTTTAAAAAGGCAAGAAGTCCTACTAATTAACTTTTGACAAGGCACACCTGTTAACCAAAAAGCATTCCAGGTGACTACCTCATGAAGCTGGTTAAGATAATGCCAGTAGTGTGTAAAGCATCATCAAGGTAAATGTTGGCTACTTTGAAGAATCTAAGGTGGTGTTTACATTAGACCGTATCCGTCTCGTTTTCTTCGCGGATGCACTGTCCGTTCACATTAAAACGCCGGGAAACGACTCCACAGGCGGAACAACTTGAATCTGCCAGGGCCCACGTATTCAACCCAGTTCGTATCTGATCCGGTGCTGTGCAAACATTGAGATATGAGGAAACGCAGTGCTGAGCTCTAGCTAACGTCGTCATTGGACAACGTCACTGTGACATCCACCTTCCTGATTCGCTGGCGTTGTTCATGCCACATTGGTCATGTGACGCGACTGCTGAAAAACGGCGCGGACTTCACTTCCTGCTATTGTTTCCGCCTTGTATCACGTTTTTGCTTTTCATTAAAGAGTATAAAAGTATGAATATAATGCTTTGCTTTGTCGTTCTTAATGTTGTTCATGGTAAGATGCAAATACTGCCTATTGTGTAGTTATGATTTGTCTTTAGGCTTGTCATCCTTCCACTTGCAAGTGGTGAGTGACTTGCGCATGCCCGATATGCACTGGGATCTCGCACACAGCGGCTCAGTCCCGAATCACTGCTCGTGCGCTTCACTCGCGCGCTCTGTGAGCTGCGCAGGGCCGGAGTGCGCACCCTCCAGAGGGCCCTCGCTGTTCAGGGCGGGGTGATTTGGAGCGCAGCCGCTGAGGAGGAAGCGCTGGGCCGCACTGACACATTTCAACTTGCGTGCCGTATTAGTCATGTGATTAGCGTATCCGTGTATTGGCGTTGCTGTGTGCACGCGAATCGTGTATTGGCGTTGCTGTGTGCACGCGAATCGTTTTAAAAACGTTAATCTGATGATCCGCTGATACGGTCTAATGTAAACACCACCTAAAATATGAAATGTATGAATGGGTAGGTGTGTCCAAACTTTTGACTTGTGTATATGTGTGTCCACTCACTGATCACTTGATTAGGACCACCATGCTAAGCCTGGGTAAGACCTCCACTGGCTCTCAGAACAGCCTCAGTTCTTCTGGGCATGGGTTCCACATGTATGGTGTTGGAGAATCTGGTCCATGTTGACATGATTGCATCACATAATTGTTGCCCATCCATGCTGTGAAACCCTTAAATCACATTCCAAAGATACACTGCTGGAGTTCGATATGGTTAGTGGGGAGGCCACTGAAGTACAAGACTCATCGTTTTCACGGAACGAGTTTGAGGGCGGCATGGTGGTGTAGTGGCTAGCACGGTCGCCTCACAGCAAGAAGGTTCCGGGTTCGAGCCCAGTGGCCGGCGAGGGCCTTTCTGTGTGGAGTTTGCATGTTCTCCCCATGTCTGCGTGGGTTTCCTCCGGGTGTTCCGGTTTCCCCTGCAGTCCAAGGACATGCAGTTGGGCGTGCCTTGGGCTGAGGTGCCCTTGAGCAAGGTACCTGACCCCTGACTGCTCCCCGGGCACTCTGGTGTGGCTGCCCACTGCTCTGAGTGTGTGCGTGTGTTCACTGCTTCAGATGGGTTAAATGCAGAGGATGAATTTCACTGTGCTTGAAGTGTGCATGTGACAAAGGTTTCTTCTTTTTCTAAGGTTTCTTCTTGAGCTGACCATACGATGATGATGCTTTGAGACATGGTGACTATATTGAGTAAATTTTGGTTGTAAAGGGATGCATGAGGTCAGCAATAATACTCCGATAGATTCTGGCATTCAAGTGTTGCTCGATTAATATTAAAGAGGCCTATTATGTGCTAAGAAAGCATTTCCCACACCATTACAGCACCAAAAACAACCAGAACTGTTGACACAAGGCAGGTTGGATCCGTGGATTCATGCTGTTGATGGCAAATTCTGACCCTACTATTTGTATCTTGCAGCAGAAAGTGAGATTCGTCAGACCATATGATATTTTTCCAAACTTTTGGTGAACCTTTGCCTTCGTTCTCAGATTTATTTATTTATTTTGGCTGAAAGGAATGGAACCCAGTGTGGTTACCTTCTGTTGGAGCACGTCTGCCTCAAGACTTGACATGCTTTCTGATCTGCTCTTCTGCTTACAGCCTGGTTGGAATGAGTGGCTATTTAAGTTACTGTTGCCTTCTGAGAATGAACCAGTCTGGTCATTCAGGCATTTTTGCCCGCACAATGGCCACTCGCTGGATTTTTATTTATTTATTTATTTTCTGTGAAAAATCACAGAAGATCCATGCATTTATCCAATCAAATAATAGCAGCATAATCCATAAAATCATGTAAATATAGGTCCAGAGCTTCAGTTAAAGTTTACGTCAACCATCAGAATTGGGGGGAATATGATCACCGTGACTTTGATTGCAACATGTCTGGTGGTGAAGTTTGAGTGTTTAAGAAACTGCTGATCATCTGGGATTTTCATGTACAGCAGTCTCCAGGGTTTACACAGAATGGTGCAGAAACCTCCAGTGAGCAGCAGTTCTGCAGGTAGAAATGTGTCTGTCCATTTCTGTGAATCGGTGGCAGTGGCGGCTGGTAGTATTTCAAACAGGGGAGGCTGGTCGGTTACGATATTTCCAGATTTTAAAAGAAAAAAAACATCAGTTTTGCCCATACTCTTGCCTCTGATCTGGCTGATTGTTGGCAGGGTCACAAACTGTGAAATAACAGGTTCTTTTGGCCCATTAGCCTACTGTCCAATATACATGATGGTGGTGTTGGGGGGGGGGGGTATATTTTAACATTTTATGTTTTAAAATTGTGGCATGTTGTTTAAAAATTGACCTCGGCTGTGTTTTTGTTTAAAAATGTTTTCCAAATTGTAGCGGTGTTTAATTCATATCCAGAAAAACATGTATTCCAATATAATATACTCAGCATAAACATTTTAAATAGATTCTATATTTTTGGTCCATCCATGACATATTACTAAAGTAGCCTATTTACTGTTGTTGATGTGGGTCACTTGCTGTTAGCCAATTCACTTTCTCGTACCAGGAGAGCTGAAAGGAACGAGTATTATTCCCTACCTTTTTCACCAAGTCAATTTGAGGCGTTGGTCTACCCTGCTCTTTAATTTTAATTTTTTCCTCGAAAGGAAGACTGGCAAATGGCTTCGCCAAAATTAAATCAGCAATGCTTGGCATCCGTGCGCAGCTTTCTTGCTAGCTGACTAGCCCCCTCAAGTTCAGTCACTCAAACACAATTTCTGGAACTAAGATAGCAAACTTGACAACACTATATTTACAATGAAAATATATACAAACTAAAAAAGCTGGTAGAAACCGTATGTAATGAATGAAATCGAAATGTAAACTGATCTCTTACAATACACCACAGCACTAGCGAATCCGCATGGGACTGAACTGATGTTGCCAGATACTGCTGACGTTATCCAGCCCAAAATATGTTCAAAACCCGCCAAAATGCACTTAAAACCGCCCAATCTGGCAACACTGTCCGCTGCCTGTCTATAGTTGAAACGAGCTGTCAATCAAAGAAAATATCTGGCCGCTTTCACCAATCACCAGTCTCCTCGCGGAAACTGCCATGTCCCTCCCATGTGAGGCTCGGAGTCCGTGGGCGGGCATTTTCGCAGTATTTGTCCAATAACCGTCTTGTATTTTGAGATTGAAAAGCGCATAACTCCCAAATGCCGTTGAAGTCCATTGAGGCTGGGAGTCCGTGAGACTCCGTGGGCGGGCGTTTTCGCAGTATTTGTCCAATAATCGTCTTGCATTTTGAGATTGACAAGCACATAGCTCCCAATCCACTGAGGCTGGGCTGCATCGCGCTGTCACGAGGGGGGAAACTCACGCGCACATTAGGCGAACTGGGGAAAGTTATAACGGAATGATTTCGCACTGTAGTTGGGTTGAGCACATATATTTCTATGATTCTGGATCTGAAATAGCAATGTTATAAGGTCGGTTATAACATAAGCCTAGCGCAATTCATCCTACACGATGTTCGTCATTTTTAGAGGAGGCTGAGCCTCCCTCGTTGTCTTAGAGCAATCGCCCGTGATCACTGGCCACTGCAGCCCCAAATTCCTGTGTAACGAGTGATGTTATTTGTTTAGTTCTCAAAGTATTCATATCTGCAGGCATAAACGAGAATAATTTTTTTTTTTAACTGGCATAAAATATTGAATCTGTATTTGTATGCATTTATAATACATGTTCAGTGTATTTGTATTCAGTTATGCCCCTTATATTCCCATATATAATTTTTCAGTGTTGGAGGGGAAAAGCATTCAAAAATCAGCATTGTTCTCCAAAGTATTACTGTAATCAAAATCAGTTCAGACTGCAATTTCTGTTGGTTTCCTGGTTGCAGAAAGCTGACTCAAAAAAAAAAAAGAAAAAAAAAAAAAAAACCTTCCACGATCTAAATGCGTCTGCAGGTTGCCCAGCTGATGGACGGACATGGGTGCCTTTTGGACAGAATTGCTATCACTTTGTCCATGGAGAAGAGGATGTTGCCAAAAGTTACACCATAGAGAAAGCTAAAGATATGTGCAGAGGCTTTGGTATGAGTCTTTGGTTTTTGTACATGCTGTTTATAAGTAAGTCATTTTAATGTGAACTCCTAACTACATATTCTCTAAATGTTTTCATCATCAGCCCTTCTGACGGTGCGCAGTGCTGAAGTTAATAACTTCATCGTTCAGTACAGCCCTAAGGTGTGGAAAGACCGTGTGAACATCTGGCTCGGACTGTATTATGACAGCGACGGTAAGGCCTAATTGTCATTTCAGTCTGTGTACCAGTCAAGCAGGTTGTTTCACATCAGTTCAATGGATATGGTTTTTGGGAGGAACCAGAGATCTGTAACATGAAGGGCATGAGAACAGTGCTTGCATGTGTTCAGCATGAGCTTCGTGTCAATACACTTGCTTTAAAATTCACCTTTAGTGAAATTGGAGATTAGTTTTTTTTTTTTTTTTCCTTAATTTTATTTGCAGCTTACATGTTTTAAAATGTGTTCAACCCCTTCGGACACAAGGGAAAATGCTATGGACCTTCATGCGTACAGTTGTACACATTTATGTCTGTAGGGGTTAATAATAATCGGTTCAATTTATATAGCACCTTTCTCACACCCAAGGTCACTTTACAATTGGGGGGGGGGAGAGTCCACCAAAAGAGGGCCAGGATGTAATTCCAATGGTGTAGCTAACACAGTCCCACCAGGCGTATGAAGATAAATCCCACACTGCCTGTACAGCTGCTGGGCAACATCACTCGGAACACCGTGCCATGGATCCACAAAGCGAGCACAGAAGCATTGCCACATAGAGCGCTGGTATTTCCCAAACCACCTGCACAGCCACTGCAACGCCACCGGGCAGCATCACTCAGAGCACCGCACCAAGCACAAAAGCACCGCTTCACAGAGTGCTGGACAACCACGATGTTAAAAAGAGCAACGAGCTCACTGCAGTCCATAGCGAGGAGCACAGGCATCACCCATGGTGCACCAAGGCCTGAAGGGAGCCAATGCCAAAACTGGGTCTGGAGCTATGCCACAACCAGCGGATAAAACACTCAAACATCAAACTACACAAAAAAAAGAAAAATGAGAAGCGGCAGTCAAAATGCGCACGGCGTACTCTCAAACGGAAAGCATGGCTTGTAAGTTACTCAGCAGGCAGTCATACACTACGTTCACACTGCAAGGCTTAATGCTCAATTCCGATTTTTTTGTGAAATCCGATTTTTTTGTGAGGTCGTTCACATTAACAAATATATGCGACTTGTATGTGATCCTCAGTATGAACGAAAAGCGACCTAAAAGTGTTCCGCATGCGCATTGCAGGATACGACGACGTCACACGCAGTGAGCATGGCCAGTGTTTACGGAAGTAACCTAAAGTTTCCTGTGTATGACAGTAGCCAGCATGGAGTACCTGGCGATGATGCAGTTGTTGTTGCGACGGAGCCAGAACATGCACAATAGCCTGATGTTAAGGAGGAGGTTGAGAAGGAAGAGGGCAAGGGTTTTGGCTCAGGCGTTCTGCGGGGTAGTGACTGCAACCTCCGTTCAAAGGAACATCAAAGCCATGTTGTTGTAACTTTTTTTGAGAGACCCGCCGCCTACTTCAGTGCAGAATAGTGACGTTTGTGGCTTGTTGATGACGTGTAAGTCGGATGAATGCGACCTGACGGTTCAGACTGAAGTCGCATATGAAAAGATCGGATAGGAATCGGAATTAGGACCACATATCCAAACGGCCTGGGTCGGATTTGAAAAAATCGGATCTGTGTCGTTCATATTGTCAATAAAAGATCAGATACAGGTCACATATGGGCGAAAAAATCGGATTTGAGTCACTTCAGCCTGCAGTGTGAACGTAGTGATAGTCTTTTATTTATGCATACATACATGTGCGCACACAGCTTTGGAAAAAATTGAGAAACTACTTAATTTTTTTCATAAATCAGCATCTCTGTGGATGGCACCCATTTCATTCCAGTGTCTGTGCTGGAATTCCAACATGAGCACACCTCATTTTACTTAACGAGGGACTGATTAGGTGATCACCTGAACCAAATCTTATTTAATGAGGAAAAAATGTATAAAAAGCACTGCTGTGGTCATCACTATCCTCTTGCAATAGGACCAGTTTAGATGGCAAAACAATGCTAATACTACCTTAAATTTAATTGGAATACAAAAATATCTATTCATCATGGCAAAACAGTTTAAAAAGAAAAGTTTTGAGTGAGGGGTTAAGGCTTTACTGGCAGAGGGATACAATGAGCATCAGGTTACTTCCATCCTTAAAATTTCAATGATGTCAGTTCATAAGAACAAGGTCAAGCTGCAGACATTGGGGGACAACAAAGTTACAGACTGGCAGAGGGCAAAAACAACTCTCCACTGACCGGGATGATCATCAATTCCTTCAAATGTCGCTCAACAACCATAGGATGATATCAAGCGACCTACATAAAGAATGACAAATGGCAGCTAGGGTTAAGTGCACGGCAAGGACGGTTTGAAACGGGCTCCTCTGGTCAGGGTTGAAGTCATGCAAAGCTGGAAAAAAGCCTATCATCAATGAGAAGCAAACGAGCCAGGATGAGGTTTGTTAAAGACCATAAGGATTGGACTGTAGAGGACTGGAGTAAGGTCATCTTCCCTGAGGAGTCCAATCATCTGGTCATCTAATGGTTAGATGGAGACCTGGAAAGGCTGACAAGCCACAGTGTCTCACACCCATTGTGAAATTTGGTGGAGGATCGGTGATGATCTGGAGGTGCTTCAGCAAGGCTGGAAGGGGGCAAATTTTTGTTTGTAAAGGACACCTGAATCAAGCCATGTACAAAATTATCCTGGAAGAAAACTTGCTTCCTTCTGCTCTGACAATGTTCCTTAACTCTGAGGATTGGGTTTTCCAGCAGGACAATGCTCCATGCCACCCAGCCAGGTCAGTCAAGGTATGGATGGAGGACTACAAGATCAAGACCATGTCATGGCCAGCTCAATCTCCAGACCTGAACCCCATTGAAAACGTCTGGAATGTGATCAAGAGGAAGATGGATGGTCACAAGCAATCAAACAAAGCTGAGCTAATTGAATTTTTGCACCAGGAGTGGCATAAGGTCACTCAAGAGTAACGTGAAAGACTGATGGCAAACATGCCAAGATGCATAAAAGCTGTGATTTTATAACCCCAGTTCCCAAAAAGTTGGGACAAAGTACAAATTGTAAATAAAAACGGAATGCAATGATGTGGAAGTTTCAAAATTCCATATTTTATTCAGAATGGAACATAGATGACATATCAAATGTTTAAACTGAGAAAATGTATCATTTTAAAGAGAAAAATTAGGTGATTTTAAATTTCATGACAACACATCTCAAAAAAGTTGGGACAAGGCCATGTTTACCACTGTGAGACATCCCCTTTTCTCTTTACAACAGTCTGTAAACGTCTGGGGACTGAGGAGACAAGTTGCTCAAGTTTAGGGATAGGAATGTTAACCCATTCTTGTCTAATGTAGGATTCTAGTTGCTCAACTGTCTTAGGTCTTTTTTGTCGTATCTTCCGTTTTATGATGCGCCAAATGTTTTCTATGGGTGAAAGATCTGGACTGCAGGCTGGCCAGTTCAGTACCCGGACCCTTCTTCTACGCAGCCATGATGCTGTAATTGATGCAGTATGTGGTTTGGCATTGTCATGTTGGAAAATGCAAGGTCTTCCCTGAAAGAGACGTCGTCTGGATGGGAGCATATGTTGCTCTAGAACCTGGATATACCTTTCAGCATTGATGGTGTCTTTCCAGATGTGTAAGCTGCCCATGCCACACGCACTAATGCAACCCCATACCATCAGAGATGCAGGCTTCTGAACTGAGCGCTGATGATAACTTGGGTCGTCCTTCTCCTCTTTAGTCCGAATGACACGGCGTCCCTGATTTCCATAAAGAACTTCAAGTTTTGATTCGTCTGACCACAGAACAGTTTTCCACTTTGCCGCAGTCCATTTTAAATGAGCCTTGGCCCAGAGAAGACGTCTGCGCTTCTGGATCATGTTTAGATACGGCTTCTTCTTTGAACTATAGAGTTTTAGCTGGCGACGGCGGATGGCACGGTGAATTGTGTTCCCAGATAATGTTCTCTGGAAATATTCCTGAGCCCATTTTGTGATTTCCAATACAGAAGCATGCCTGTATGTGATGCAGTGCCGTCTAAGGGCCCGAAGATCACGGGCACCCAGTATGGTTTTCCGGCCTTGACCCTTACGCACAGAGATTCTTCCAGATTCTCTGAATCTTTTGATGATATTATGCACTGTAGATGATGATATGTTCAAACTCTTTGTAATTTTACACTGTCGAACTCCTTTCTGATATTGCTCCACTATTTGTCGGAGCAGAATTAGGGGGATTGGTGATCCTCTTCCCATCTTTACTTCTGAGAGCCGCTGCCACTCCAAGATGCTCTTTTTATACCCAGTCATGTTAATGACCTATTGCTAATTGACCTAATGAGTTGCAGTTTGGTCCTCCACCTGTTCCTTTTTTTGCACCTTTAACTTTTCCAGCCTCTTATTGCCCCTGTCCCAACTTTTTTGAGATGTGTTGCTGTCATGAAATTTCAAATGAGCCAATATTTGGCATGAAATTTCAAAATGTCTCATGTTCGACATTTGATATGTTGTCTATGTTCTATTGTGAATACAATATCAGTTTTTGAGATTTGTAAATTAGTGCATTCCGTTTTTATTTACAATTTGTACTTTGTCCCAACTTTTTTGGAATCCGGGTTGTAAATGTCAGGGTCGTTCCACCAAATATTGATTTCTGAAGTCCTCCCAAATTCAGACATTAGTATTGTGGTGTTTTAAAATTGAATATGATCTTAATTTCAGACTTTGAATAATGCATAGAAAGCACTTCATCTTTTTTATTTTGACCAGTTATCATATTCTGCAGTTAAATGCTTTAAGTGGCATGTTTATGTGGAATTTAGGGGAAATGTCTGTAGTTTATGGAATAAAATAAATGTTCATGTTCCTCAAATACATACCTATACTGTAAATAATATAACGGGAGAAACTGATAAATTAAGAGACCGCTGCAAACTTGTATATACCGGTACGCCACTCATATTTTTCATGCGAGCTACATCCGAGACCTGGAGAACAAACACCGTGACGCAAGTCTCTCTGTTGCTTGTGAGGAAATCGATGAATTGTTTCGATAAATTTGGGTACTTTTTGTTTATGAATGTGTCTATATCATAAAAAGAAAATCACGTGTTAGCTTGAAGATATGAAGTTTATCTTCTCGTGTTGAAAAACTCGCATTTTTCATATGAAATACGTTACGGATCTGAGTGACCTTTCATTCCGATGACGTCACTCACTCCCAGTGTTTTCCTACTAACTTGAAGCATATTGTCAAAATGGCGAACTGATGATAAATTAAGTCTTTTGATTAACTTGTGGTTGGGTGTTTTGTGGATCTGTATGTATAATATAATAAAGAACACTACACAGTGGCACAAAGTTATGAAATTTATCTCCTCGTGTTAATATTTTCACTTGTGTGAGAGAGATATAAAATTAGTAACTGCGACAACTGGTTTCGATAGACTGATGAATTTTAATGAAAAACTGAGTCGGGCATAAAACAGTTCAAAGTAAACATCCATAAACGAATTTCTTTTCAGACTTCCTTTTCAGGCATCTCTAAACTTTTTAATGATGAAAAAGAGCAGTGAGAAAATAATGCGGGGAATTCATCACCGCATAAAAACACCTCCAGCTGTGCTGTCTAAAAGGGAATAATACAGCTTCCTCCTGCTTCACAACATCAGCATCCTGTTATTTTTAGAGACTTGTCTGTCGGTACAGACAAGTACATGGAATTCACACCCAGATAACATTTCCGTGTGTATGTCTCAGATATCAACTAATTGTGTTAACATTTACAGTTAGGTCCATAAATATTTGGACAGAGACAACATTTTTCTAATTTTGGTTCTGTACATTACCACAGTGAATTTTGAACCAAACAATTCAGATGCAGTTGCAGTTCAGACTTTCAGCTTGAATTCAGTGGGTTGAACAAAATGATTGCATAAAAATGTGAGGAACTAAAGTATTATTTAAACACAATCCCTTCATTTCAGGGGTTCAAAAGTAATTGGACAAATTAAATAATTGTAAATAAAATGTTCATTTCTAATACTTGGTTGAAAACCCTTTGTTGGCAATGACTGCCTGAAGTCTTGAACTCATGGACATCACCAGATGCTGTGTTTCCTCCTTTTTAATGCTCTGCCAGGCCTTTACTGCAGCGGTTTTCAGTTGCTGTTTGTTTGTGGGCCTTTCTGTCTGAAGTTTAGTCTAACAAGTGAAATGCATGCTCAATTGGGTTGAGATCAGGTGACTGACTTGGCCATTCAAGAATATTCCACTTCTTTGCTTTAATAAACTCCTGGGTTGCTTTGGCTTTATGTTTTGGGTCATTGTCCATCTGTATTATGAAACGCCGACCAATCAGTTTGGCTGGATTTGAGCATACAGTATGTCTCTGAATACCTCAGAATTCATCCGGCTGCTTCTGTCCTGTGTCACATCATCAATAAACACTAGTGACCCAGTGCCAGTGCCACTGGCAGCCATGCATGCCCAAGCCATCACACTGCCTCTGCCGTGTTTTACAGATGATGTGGTATGCTTTGGATCATGAGCTGTCCCATGCCTTCGCCATACTTTTTTCTTTCCATCATTCTGGTAGAGGTTGATCTTGGTTTCATCTGTCCAAAGAATGTTCTTCCAGAACTGTGCTGGCTTTTTTTTTTTTAGATGTTTTTTAGCAAAGTCCAATCTTGACTTTTTATCCTTGAGGCTTATGAGTGGCTTGCACCATGCAGTGAACCCTCTGTATTTACTTTCATACAGTCTTCTCTTTATGGTAGATTTGGATATTGATACGCCTACCTCCTGGAGAGTGTTGTTCACTTGGTTGGCTGTTGTGAAGGGGTTTCTCTTCACCATGGAAATTATTCTGCGATCATCCACCACTGTTGTCGTCTGTGGGCGTCCAGGTCTTTTTGCATTGATGAGTTCACCAGTGCTTTCTTTCTTTCTTTCTCAGGATGTACCAAACTGTAGATTTTGCCACTAATATTGTAGCAATTTCTCAGATGGTTTTTTTTTTTCTGTTTTCGCAGCTTAAGGATGGCTTGTTTCACCTGCATGGAGAGCTCCTTTGACCGCATGTTTTCTTCACAGCAAAATCTTCCAAATGCAAGCACCACACCTCAGATCAACTCCAGGCCTTTTATCTGCTTAATTGAGTGACATAACGAAGGAATTGCCCACACCTGCCTATGGAATAGCCTTGGAGTCAATTGTCCAATTACTTTTGGTCCCTTTCAAAACAGGGTGGCACATGTTAAGGAGCTGAAACTCCTAAACCCTTCATCCAATTTTAATGTAGATACCCTCAAATGAAAGCTGAAAGTCTGGACTTTATGTCCATGTCCATTACATAACTATAACTTGAATATGTTTCAGTAAACAGGTAAAAAAACAAAATTTGTCAGTGTCCAAATATATATGGACCTAACTGTTTTTGTCCATTTATTCTTCTAAGGGAAGCTTTTTCTTAGTTTTATCAAAATGGGTATAGTAAAGTTAACATGTACCGTACGATGTAAACAGACTGATAAACCCACTCACTGAAATGGTTCATTTTCAGGTAGGTTGCTGTCAACTAATTGATTTCTCACTCTAGTTGTCTGTCTGTCTGTCTGTGATAGATGACCAGTTTAAATGGAACGATGATACTCTTGTGAGCTTTAAGAATTGGGTCAAAGGGGGCTCCGCTGATTGGGACATACCCTTAATGGACAAATGTGTGGCGCTGCACTCCAGCACCGGCAAGTGGGAGAACGTCAGCTGCACTGAGGAACAAGAGAACGGCGTGGTGTGTGAAACAGCCCTGAGTAAGCTACAGCTACATTATGGAAAATTATGACACTGCATTGTTTTCCTTAAGATATTTTTACTAATTTATTTGTTTATTTATTATTTGCAGAGGCTGCTGTAATTGGGAAAAAGAGTAAGTATGGTGTTACCCTTTTTTGCCTTGATTCATCTTAATATAAAGACGGGTGACGAATTAAATTGTAAAACCCGTGACTTACATTTTTCTGCCATAGTTTGTGTCAACTTGTCTCCTTGGAGAGAAGAAGAATTGTAGAACAGTACAAAGTTCTTCTGAGTGATCACCTTTACCCTGCACTGAAACATTTCTATCCTGATGGCAGTGATCTTTTGTGTAATGACTCTGCCCCCATTCACATTGTATGAGGGCAACAGTGACTACATTTAGGCTACGTTTACATTACGTCGAATCAGCGGATCATCAGATTAACGTTCTTAAAACGATTCGCGTTTACACTAAAACCGTTAGCCGTGCACACAGCAACACCAATACGCGGATACGCTCGGCTCCGCAGGCATCCTGCGCTCCAAATCACTCCGCCCTGAACAGCGAGTGCCCTCTGGAGGGTGTGCACTCCGGCCCTGTGCAGCTCACAGAGCACGCGAGTGAAGTGAACAAGCCACGATTCGGGACTGAGCCGCTGTGTGTGAGATCCCAGCGCATATCACTTATTACTTGCAAGTGGAAGGATGGCAAGCCTAAAGACAATCATAACTACACAATGGGCAGTATTTGCATCAGTATTTGCAGTATTTTCATACTTTTATACTCTTTAATGAAAGGTGATACAAGGCGGAAGTCTGCGCCGTTTTTCAGCAGTCGCGTCACATGACCAACGCCAGCGAATCAGGAAGGTGGATGTCACAGTGACGTTGTCCAATGAGACGCCAGCTAGAGCTCAGCACAGCGTATTCGCGTATTCTCAATGTTTACACAGCACCGGAGCTGATACGATCTAGATTGAATACGTGGACGCTGGCGGATTCCCGTTTCCCCACTTTTTCAGGGGGGTTAATGTAAACGGACAGTGCATCCGCGAAGAAAACGAGACAGATACGGTCTAATGTAAACGTAGCCTTACATGCACGTCCAAATCGAGCTGCTGTCGGTAATCGAGCAAAGGGTCCCAGCAGGGGTGCCAGAGAAATCCAATCCTACATGCACAAGTGAAATCGGGCTATTGTGCAAGGTGCATTGTGCACCCAAGCCACACGTGGCGCTACACGCCCCATCGTGTTGGTACACTTCCGGTTGTCGTCATGAAGAAGAGCTATTAGTGTTGCCAGATACTGCTGACGTTTTCCAGCCCAAAACATGTTCAAATCCGCTAAAATGCACTTAAAACCCCCAATCTGGCAACACTAGTCCGTGTTCAAGCTGTTAGGCTTGCTCTAACAGACTATGGCTACAAACTGTCCGGCGCAGACCACTGTTTTGTAAGACAACTTATTTTGCACAATAATATTTTTCTAAAGTCCATTTTTTTGCTTACAAAAAATTTTTTTTTTTTTTTTGCTTACAATTTAACTTATGTCTTAATAAACACACAAAAAGTTCAATTGTTTTGTTTTTATTGACATTCTTCAGATGTTGGACATATATATATATATATATATATATATATATATATATATATATATATATATATATATATATATACACACACACACACACACAAATACAATGACTTGTTTATGTACACAATTCACAGCTATGCAACAGCTGTACAGATGTATTTGGTGATACAGTAAGTGAGCTAAATTTTAACAGTGCAAACAATGCCACAAAAAGAAAAGATTCATGCCGTTGTCATGATTCGTTGTCATGCCGACCGAGGCTGTTGTGTTTCCCGCTTGTGGTCTCGTCACTCGTCACTTCCGGAAGTAGCTCGACAACTAGCTCGATAGGGTATACATGCTCAAAGTAGCTCGGCAGAAATCGCATAAACTAGGTCGTGTAGCTCGATTCCGAGAAATCAAGTTCGGTTCAATTTCAGCCGAATTAAGGTGTATACATGGCATTTTGAACTTCGATTTCAGTCGAGCAACGGCAGAAATTCGATTCTCTCTATGTGCATGTAAACGTAGTGACTGAATGCTTCGAGTCTGAAAATGACCTGTGGGAGCATTTTTTTGCTGTGTTCACACTTATACCGGTACGAAAGTGGTATAACTGTATCGATACAAAGTATACCGGTACAGTTTAGTGCATCTGTCCACACTAGCGAGAAATGTTTGCGGTTTTCTTTCACGGTAGTTGAAATGCGCGTGCGCGAAATGTTTCCGTGGTTACCGAGTAACTTCCTTTCGAGAATATATGGCATCCGTTATTTCGAGATCTCGAGAAAACAAAACAATTATTTCATGATCTCAGCTGGATCACTGTACCGTATCTCCGTCGGTAGAGACGAAGCCGGGCCAGTCTTCTGCGGAGGTGCCGCGGACTAATTTTGAAATGATCCCTTATTAAAAGACTTAATGCAATCTCTCCCTGTGTCAACCCCTCATCAAAATATTGCCTTATTAGGTGATCGATTATTCCAGACATTCTAATGACCAAAGTTGCGTCTATACAGAATGAGAAATAGCCCCAAAGTCAGCATATCACAAGTCTCTTGGTGCACCTGAATGAACCATTTCTCAGCTGTTTACTTGAGATCATGAATTGTTTTGTTTTCTCAAGATCTCGAATTAGTTGTGTTTTCTCGAGATCACAGAATAATTGTTTTGTTTTCTCGAGATCCTGAATTAATTGTCGTTATCTCGGGATAACAAGGTGAATAAAAAAAAAAAAAAAGGATTATATGAAGGGCCTCTCTCGGCTTCCGTACGTATGAAACCGTGTGTGCGCTTTTTGTCAATGTACAGTCTGTATTTCTGGTGGTCATTTATTCAGTCAAATCGTATAAAACGCGCGAGACAGTTGAGAAAGAAACAAACGAATCTCCGTTCTTCACTATTTTATTCAGCGAAGACATCGATTGAGGTGTGTGACTTTGCACATGCGCATTATATTTGTATCGATACAGAACCGCTTCATCTGTCCACACTACAGCGAAGCGCTACAGTACCGATACTGTACCGGTACGAAACCCATACATTTGTGGGTTTCGTACCGATACAGTTATACAGTTACAGTACCGGTATAGTTGCTAGTGTGGACAGGTGTTGCAGTACGAAAGTAGTTTCGTATCGGTACAAAATCCCTAGTGTGGACAGGGTATTTGAGTCATGTGTTAGTGATGTCCATCACCATGGTGGCCCAGTACCTTGCTAAGATGTATATAATTTTATTTATTTTTTTAAATGGCTTTTCATTTTATTTGTCACCCGTCAAAAAATATCCTGAGCTTGGTTGTATGTGGTTTAACATGTTTGTGTTTTGTCCCTTGTTTAGATGCCAGTCCTCTCCTCTCAGCCCTAGTCATTCTGAGTGTGATTGTTATTCTGGGATTGTCTGCAGCTGTGTGGTTTTTCCACCAAAGGAACAGCTCTGGCTCATTGTTCCCCTCTTTCGAGTACCATCCTCCTTTTAGATCATCCCCGGCTGATCAGACATGTTTGGTGGAGGCTGAAGAGCTCGAGGAAACTTCCTAAAGCCGGGAGTCTTGGGTCTTAATAGTGTCATTGTGTGTTCAGTTTCACCCCATTAGGAAATCAAATGACACCATGGAAGACTAGTTGCATTCTACACAATCAGCTGTTACCTTTATATACGCCAGTTACCTAAAGTGATTCTGCAGTTAGCGAGTAGCTCTGGATCCATCCGAGTGATCCATTGTTGTCTGCTGTGATTAATGCATCATAGAGAAGTGAATTCATTGATGGTTGCTATATTTTTTTGGCTCAAATTTTTGTGACCTATCTGGGAAATGTTTGCCAACTATTTGGGCGATTTTTCTATCTAGATGTTACATAAACAATGACCGCACACTTCCTAATCTTTTTGATTGTTCAGGTATTTGTAAAGCTATTTTGTTGAGGTCATGTTTATAGCGTTCTTGTTCGTCGCAGTTTCTGGATGCTTCCTTTTTTCACAATACAGCATGCCAGTATTTTAGACTGTTTGATGCTATTCTTTACAGACAGAGCAAAGAATGACCTCGAGTTTTTAAAGGTGGGTTATTATTTTATTTTTTTTGAAACCTGTTTGAATAATCCTGAATTCGGAAAATGCTCTGTTTTTGTACAAAATATCTGTCTGATTTGACAAAGGGATTTCTTTTATTTTCTTGATAATTCGTATGCTACATTTGTAATATTAAATGTGATAATTGCATCATCTAAAAGTGAAATTGTGCCTTGGGAGAGAATCTGAATGAAATAATCAGCACAGCAAAAAAGCAGGTCTTTGTAGTCTAACAAGCATTAATGTCACTGTTTTATTCAGGATTGCACTTTGATTATGATATTCATTTTGAATTGAAGGATAAAATCTCTTGAGCCTTGTTTTGATAGATTTTATGCCATGGGCCAGGGAGAGAGTTAAAATGCTTTTTAATTGCAGGTTGTATGCGTACGTGTATGCACCCTGTCTTGTTAGCCTTAAATTGCAGTGCTATTGATCACTAGCATTGAAGGTCACTTAACATTTAAAGTGGGAAATGTTGAATAAAAATCAGAATTTATCATTGTTGGAGTTTTGTTCCTATATTACACAAGTCAGGTGTCATTTTATGTAAGACGCACAATATGATTTGATTTTTGTGCACAAAAAAAATTAGTTTTGTTCCCTCTTGTATGTATACCCTTAATCAGAAAAAGTGGGGATGATATTTTGAAATTAAAACTGAAAACAAGGATTTATAAATAATCTTTGACCTATATTGCACTCAAAACAATACAACGGTGATGTACATCATGAGTTTTTTTTTTTTTTCCTCAAAATCGGCACATTTCATTTTTGATTATTGCAACACCTTTCAAAAACAGTTGGGTCATTTACCACTTTATAATGTTGCCATTCCTTCTGCCAACACTTAAAAGATGTTTAGGGACTGAAGACACCAAGTGATGAAGGTGGTGTTTACATTAGACCGTATCGTTTTCGTTGCAGATGCACTGTCCGTGCACATTAAAACACCGGAAAACGACTCCACAGGCGGAACAGTTTGAATCCGCCAGGGCCCACGTATTCAACCCAGTACGTATCTGATCCGGTGCTGTGTAAACATTGAGGAACGAGGATACGCAGTGCTGAGCTCTAGCTGACGTCGTCATTGGACGACGTCACTGTGACATCCACCTTCCTGATTCGCTGGCGTTGGTCATGCCACGTTGGTCATGTGAATGAGCAATACAGGAAGTGTGTTGAGGAAGTCATTAAGTGAATGAGCAATACAGGAAGTGTGTTGGTTACCATAGCACTAAATAGTCTTGTTGTAATCGCAAAAAACGGCCGTTCTGCGAGGTGAAGAGTGTACCGAACACTGTTAGATCCTTCTAGCATAAACACGAAGGCCATACACGGTGTAAAAAAGGCGTCATTGTAGTACCAGTACCGCTGATAACAGACTGGCATACTTCATTTTTTACAACGACATCCTTCCACTTGCAAGTGGTGAGTGACTTGCGCATGCCCGATATGCACTGGGATCATGTGACGTGCCGTCTAATTAGTCATGTGATTAGCGTATTGGTGTTGCTGTGTACACGGGGAACGGTTTTGTTGCGGGCACAGAAATTGTGTGTGTACGCGAATCGTTTTAAAAACGTTAATCTGATGATCCGCTGATTCGAAATAATGTAAACAGGGCCGAAGCGTTTCAGGTGTTATTTTGCCCCATTCTTCCTGCAAACGGGTCTTAAGATGTCCAACAGTATGGGGCCGTCATTGTTCCCTTTTTTGTTTCAAAATTCTCCCCACGTTCTCTATTAGGGACAAGCACCCTCTTCTTCCACAGCCATGCCTTTGTAATATGTGCAGAATGTGGTTTTGCATTGTTGAAATATCCCTGGAAAAGATGTCATCTTGAAGGCAGCGCATGTTACTCCTAAATCTGAGTGTACTTTTCTGCATTAATGCTGCCATCACAGACATGTAAGTTGCCTTTGCCAAGGGTGCTGACACAACCCCATACCATGACAGATCCTGGCTTTTGGACTTGTTGATATTAACAGTCTGGATGGTCCAGTTTGTTTGTTTTTTTCCAGGGCATATAGTGTCCATTTCTTAAAAAAAAAAAGACAAGGAATACTGATTTGTCTGACCACAATACACGTTTCCACTGTGTGATGGTCCATCCCAGATGTCTCTGAGTCCAGAGAAGTCAACGGTACTTCTGGACACAGTTAACACAAGGCTTCCTTTTTGCACAGTAAAGTTTTAACTGGCATTTGTGGATGTAGCTTTGTATTGTAGTGCTTGGCAAAGGTTTGCCAAAGTAATCCCGAGCCCATGTGGTTATATCAGCTGTAGAAGAATGATGGTTTTTGATGCAGTGACGTCTGAGGTAGCCAAGATCACGGACATTCAGCTTAGGCTTGCGCCCTTGCCCTTTACGCACCAAAATTCCTCCAGATTCCTTGAATTGTTTAATGATCTTGTACACCATAGAGGGTGAAATATCCAAATCTCTTCCTTGAGTAACATTGTTTTTCAACATTTCATTAATTTTCTCACACGTATGTTGACAAACTGGAGATTCTCGGCCCATCTTTTCTCCTCAAACGCTAGGCCTTTCCTGGATACTGACTTTGTACCAAATCATGATTACAATCACCTGTTGACATCACTTGTTTCATATCTCATTCTTATTAAATTGTTTTATCCCATTACGCTAGCCCTAAATTGCTCCCACCCCAACTTTTTTTGGAATGTGCTACTGGACTGAAATGCAGGATTTGATGTATATTAACAAATGAATTATCTTGGGTTCATACTGTCTGCAATGAAATACAAATCAGAATAAATTTAGAAATCATTGCTTTTTTTAATTTGCATTTTTATTCTGTCTCAAGCTTTTCTGATTTTTGGGTTGTATTTGGCGGGCGGCACGGTAGTGTAGTGGTTAGCGCTGTTGCCTCACAGCAAGCAGGTTCTGAGTTCAAGCCCAGCGGCCAACGGGGGCCTTTTCTGTGTGGAGTTTGCATGTTCTCCCCGTGTCTGCGTGGGTTTCCTCCGGGTGCTCAGGTTTCCCCCACAATCCAAAGACATGCAGGTTAGGTTAACTGGTGACTCTAAATTGACCGTAGGTGTGAATGGTTGTGTGTCTCTATGTGTCAGTACTGCGATGACCTGGTGACTTGTCCAGGGTGTACCCCACCTCTCGCCCATAGTCAGCTGGGATAGGCTCAAGCTTGCCCTTGACCCTGTACAGTATAAGCAGTTATAGATAATGGATGGATGGGTTGTATTTGCAGTATAGAATACAGCTTAAGTTTTATGCATTTACAAACCCCATTTCCAGAAAAACTGAGATTTCCAAAATGCAATAAAAACAAAAATCTGTGATTTGTTAATTCACATGAACCTTTATTTAACTGACTAAAGTAAAAAGAAAATATTTTCAATAGTTTTACTGATCAACTTAATTGTAGTTTGTAAATGAAGTTAAAATCTGATGCCTACAACACACTCAAAAAAGTTGGGACAGACACAAACTAAGACTGAAAAGTTTATAGGATATTCAAGGAACACCATTTTGGTAAATTCCACAGTAAGCGGGTTAATTGGTAAGATGATTAGGCATAGATGACTTGCAACCACGTGATCAAAATGTGCTACGTCAGGAGCGTCTGCCATGATGGTGGATATACAAAGCAACTAGGATGGTAGCTGCTGTAAGTGTGTCTGTAAAGAATGCTGAATTTTCTCAGTATTACCATGATTTGAACTATCAAGCGAAGATTTAATACAAAGAGAAGATGGATATGTGTGGTTTTGACCCATATTATTTAAAAAAAGTCAGACTTTTCTGAAGCTAAGACGCTTCTACCGACCATCAAGTACGAATACAGGTAATTTCGTCCAATGCCTTTTTGTCCAATAGTTAAGATGTTTTCATCCAAAGCCTTTTTCGTACACACTATCAATTATTTTATATTTCAGGTATTTGTTTGTTTGAAAAAAGGAGGAATTCTCAATGAAATTTGACCGAAGCAAAACACATTTTTGTAAAGCAAATGAGTGTCATTGTACGTGCGCTTCGACACTAAAGACCGTACTAAGGGGTGTAACCATGTCGGCCCGTGCTACTTGCTGACCCTGGGATGAATTAACTCCCTTGTCATTGCAGGCTGCTTGCTTGCATGTCTCTGTTTCCGGCATATTAAATCTTCAGTCGTGGAGCAGCGCTCTTGCAGGGGCTTCGTTCACGAATACCAGGCCAAGGCGCAGTCCTACTAACCCAAGACCATGCTCTTTCAAAGGGGGAAGCTTAAAGGGAGGTGCCTGTAAAATTTGGCTCCACTGTGAGCTCTGTTGGCCGAGTTATTCATTTTTAAAGCGGACTGGATTGTATTAAATCTTTAGGCATGGAGCAGCGCTCTTGCAAGGGCTTTCATTTGTGAACACCAGAATACCTGAAATATAAAATAATTGATAGTGTGTATGAAAAAGGCTTTGGACGAAATGTCTTAATTATTGAATGAAATGGTCATTGGAGGCGGCACGGTGGTGTAGTGGTTAGCACTGTCGCCTCACAGCAAGAAGGTCCGGGTTTGAGCCCCGTGGCCAGCGAGGGCCTTTCTGTGTGGAGTTTGCATGTTCTCCCCGTGTCCGCGTGGGTTTCCGCCGGGTGCTCGGGTTTCCCCCACAGTCCAAAGACATGCAGGTTAGGTTAACTGGTGACTAAATTGACCGTAGGTGTGAATGTGAGTGTGAATGGTTGTCTGTGTCTGTGTCAGCCCTGTGATGACCTGGCGACTTGTCCAGGGTGTACCCCGCCTTTCGCCCGTAGTCAGCTGGGATAGGCTCCAGCTTGCCTGCGACCCTGTAGAACAGGATAAAGCGGCTAGAGGTAATGAGATGAGATGAGATGGTCATTGGACAAAGTGTCCTGATCCTCTCGTCTCCTCTCCATACTAAGCCTCAGAGTTTCCTCGCCCTCTTTCCGAATCACGGACAGAATTTGAAAAAATCGGAACATGCCTCGGTGATGAGTACTGTTGTGACCACAACTATATACAGCACAAAGATATGGCATAGCTAAAAGAATGCTTAAAGCAATGGAAAAACAAAGGGAGTTGCGCACATGTGACTGTTTTGTATGGAATGTCACTTGACCCCACATTTGTATATCCACCAACATGGCCGACATCCGGGTTTCTATTTTGCTTTGACGTCACTTGCAAGTCAAAGATAAAAGGAGCAGGCACCAAAAGCTCAGTCTTTGCAAGCAAGGATGGGTCGTGGTTCACCTCTTTGTGCCAAAATTTTTGAGAGAATTTTTAGTCGATCCAAAAAGATCATTTCTCAGTGCAAGATTGCAGAGAATTTCGGTCTTTCAAAATGTACAGTACATAATATTATGAAAAGATTCAGGGAATTCGGAGACATCTCAGTGTGTCAAGGACAAGGTCAGAAACCACTGTTGAATGTGTGAGACCCTCGAGCCCTCAGGTGGCACTGCCTGAGAAACCGTCATGCTAAGGTGACAAATATAGCCACATGGGCTCGGGAGAACTTTGGAAAACCTTTGTCACTTAACACAGTCCGCCGCTGCATCCAGAAATGTAACCTGAAACTGTATTACACAAGGAGGAAGCCTTTCATCAATTCTATGCAGAAACGCCACTGATTTCTCTGGATCAGAACTCATCTCAGATGGATCAAAAGACAGTGGAAAAGTGTGCTGTGGTCAGATGAGTCCACGTTTCAGCTTAATTTTGGGAAAACCGGACATCAAGTTCTGCGTGCCAAAGGTGAACACGACCATCTAGTTTATCAAAGAAAGATATAAAAGCCAGCATCTGTGATGGTATGGGGTGCATCAGCGCCCACGGCACAGGTGAGTTGCATGTGTGTGAAGGTACCGTTGATGCGGAAGCATATATTGGGATTTTAGAGAGACATATGTTGCCATCAAGGTGACGTCTCTTCCCGGGAAGTCCATGCTTATTTGAGCAGGACAATGCCAGGCCTCATTTTGCATGGGCTACAACAACGTGGCTTTATAGACACAGAGTGCATGTGCTTGACTGGCCTGCTGCCTGTCCAGATTTGTCTCCTACTAAGAATGCATGGTGCATCATAGAGGAGAGTCAGACAACAGCAACCACAGACTGTTGAGCAACTGAAGTCTTGTATTAAGCAAGGACGGTCACAAATTCCAATTGCAAAACTGCAACAACTAGTATTCTCAGTTCCCATACGATTAAAAAGTGTTATTAAAAGGAAAGGTGACGTAATGCAATGGTAATAATGCCTCTGTCCCAACTTTTTTTCAGTGTGCACTGTGCAGGCATCAAATTGTGCTTTCGTCAGTTAAATGAAGGTTCCTATGAATTTTTAATTGCATTTTGGAAAATATCCTAACTTTTCTGGAAATGAGATGTGTCATTGAAACACAGCAATATAACTTGCAGACAAAAAGCTTTAGTTATGAGAGGGTTCCATCACGCCATGATCTGACAGAACAAGTTGTTTCCGCTGTTTCCTACATGTACCTCATTTGCTAGAATGTACACTGAAGTCACTCAAAAACTGAAGTAAACTGAAATGAAAATGTCCATGTCTGTCTTATATGGATGATGAAATGCAGAACAGTATGAATTAGATCAGCAGATTGAGGCCAGGTTAATTACTCCTAGAGGCATTAATACATGCAGCGATGCGCCCTGGAAGTGACATTCAACCAGTTCCACTCCAGCTCCAGTGTCTCACGCTGGTGTTTACAGAGTCTAGCATTGCTATAAGTCTTTGGGAGCTGTAAATACTTCATTATTCATGATTAATGAGTACTTGTGGAATGATAAAGTTAATATTGTACTTTAGATTATAACTGCAGTCATACTGATTGGCAGCACTAATTCATATTATGAAAAGGAGAGCCATTTTCATGCAGTTGCTCACATAAATATTAGACGTGCCATCATTTCCAGTCAGCAATGCCTCATGTAGAAGAAGAAACAATTGTTATTCTTGTTTCCTCTTTATTGACACCATTTTAAATATAGAGAGTGACATATTGAGTTCTGTGTTAAATGTCATGTGCATATTGAGTCAATATGGGGATTTACAATATTGAATGATTCATTTCCCAGCATGCTTTGCGGTTATAGCACTTAGCATACAATGTTATGCCAAGTTGTGCTGTTTTTGTCGAGTGTGAAGTTTCTCACTGTTCCTGTGTACATGGATGGAGTGAGCGCTGTTATGTGAGGAGTCGTCTGCTTGAGGTGAAAGCTTGTGGCTTTACTACTTTTGAATATGGAACCCCAATATCTACGGTCAAGAATGACTATTCCTATGTTCGAGAAATTTGTAATAAATAATAACAACTTATTTTGAGTTATGTGTTCAAAGTCTGGACAAATCTGCCAAGGTTCGAGTATTTATTTTAGGAATCACATTATTTGGCAATAGTCATTGGTTTGTTAAGAATATAAAGTAGTATTGTGACCACTAGAGTGCGCTGTGTTTCATGTAAAATACACTGAGGGTTCCCTGTTTTCCCAGACATCCTCAGTGAAAAGTAGGTTAATTAATCAGACAATAAGTGTACAAAGATAAGTGCAAATTTTACCCTTTATAATAATTTATAACCCTAAGGGCAGTGGTGGCTCAACAGGTCAAGGCTCTGGGTTACTGATTTGGGTCAGGAGTTTGAACCCTGTTGGGCCCTTGGGCAAAGCCCTTAACCCTATTAGCTAAACCTATTTACATCAACCCCACATAGAAGTAGGAAAATTATGTAAAAAGAAGGTCCATCCATAACCGCTTGTCCTGTACAGGGTTGCAGGCAAGCTGGAGCCTATCCCAGCTGACTATGGGCAAGAGGCGGGGTACACCCTGGACAAGTCGCCAGATCATCGCAGGGCTGACACATAGAGACAAGCAACCATTCACACTCACATTCACACCTACGGTCATTTTAGAGCCATCAATTAGCCTAACCTGCATGTCTTTGGACTGTGGGGGAAACCGGAGCACCCGGAGGAAACCCACGCGGACACGGGGAGAACATGCAAACTCCACACAGAAAGGCCCTCGTCAGCTACTGGGCTTGAACCCAGAACCTTCTTGCTATGAGGTTAGCAACAATGCTAACCACTACACCACCGTGCTGCCCATGAAAAGAAGATGATCATTCATAATCCATTGGTGCAGTGCAAATATTAGCATTACAAATTATCAGATGACACCAATCATACAAGTGAGTTAGTTCATTTAGCATGTAGCTCCCATGAACAATATTTACCACGACTGCCACATTTTAAACACAAAACATTCGAATTGACATTTACGGTTTTCTTCATTGGAGGTCCCTGCTGAAAAATCCTGCTCAGTCTGAACCAAAACATACCCGATGGTTTAGACTATTTTCCAGCTTCCTTTCTTATTTGACTAAATTAGTCAGCAAATGTTTGATTTTCCAATTGCCTTACTATCGTGTTCTCATCTCATCTCATTATCTCTAGCCGCTTTATCCTGTTCTACAGGGTCGCAGGCAAACTGGAGCCTATCCCAGCTGACTACGGGCGAAAGGCGGGGTACACCCTGGACAAGTCGCCAGGTCATCACAGGGCTGACACATAGACACAGACAACCATTCACACTCACATTCACACCTACGGTTAATTTAGAGTCACCAGTTAACCTAACCTGCATGTCTTTGGACTGTGGGGGAAACCGGAGCACCCGGAGGAAACCCACGCGGACATGGGGAGAACATGCAAACTCCGCACAGAAAGGCCCTCGCCGGCCACGGGGCTCGAACCCGGACCTTCTTGCTGTGAGGCGACAGCGCTAACCACTACACCACCGTGCCGCCCTACTATCGTGTTATTTCCTACAATTGAATGGTTTGACCATCAGCTTGTGTTTTGGCAGCTGGTAACCACTCAGACGAAGATTTTTCAGTAAGGTCAGCGTATGTGTATGAATTTGAGGTTGTTGAGCTTCATGGCATTGAGTGCAGGATGTAATGAACAACAGCCACTTTCTGTCATTGTAATCACTGCTCCAAAGTCCACTAGGCTAAGTGCAGGTCAGCATATTCACAGAAACAGCCTGATGTGTATTATTATGACACACACATTTCCTGTCTCAATCTGAGCTGCCTTCGGATGCAGCTGAAACCGGATCTTACGAAACTGGTTATGGAGGTATTGTATGTAAGCCACTTCAAATGTGGTGCTTATTTTCCATTTGAGAAGAACAGCGAAAATAAATTCCTCTGATGAATACAAGTAATGCATAAGTAATGTATGATGTGTCCCAAGAGACATTTTATAGTATGGATGATTATAAAGAACTGACACCCTTCACCATTCCTTCTCGATATAACATGTGAATATTTGTCTGAGGCTGTCAGGGTTTAGAGTAACGAGAATCATGGAACATTGTGTCCTGCGATTTCTCATAATCATACTCTTTGAAATAGCAACCCAGTCATGCAGGGTGTGTGTGTCTGTGTGTGTGTGTGTGTTTTCCAACAGTCACTTGCAGTCTTATCTGCACTCAAAGTGAATCATCAGCAGAATAGCTGTAAGGTCAAACTGTGTCTCAAACACTGAACACCACACACATGCCTTCCAGAGGTTTGACTTCCTGATTCTACCATGTCAGTCTAGAGCTAAGATAAACGGCTATTATAAGTTAAGAAATGTAACGCTCTCCAACCTTCCCCACTTTTTTGTCTTTTTTTTTTGTTTGTTTCTCCTGCACAGATATCTCAGAAGACAAGAATTCTCTGTGACATTTTATCCCTTTCTTTCTTGTAGCTTTCCCAGGGATCAGGGGACCATTGCAACCTCTTAGGTCCAGACGACGGAAAAGAGATGTGCAAATGCAACAAAAGCCTATTTTATTGGAAAGGAATACAATTACTTCCTAAGAGAGGGGTAGACCGCAGGGGAAGAGCCCCCACACCAAAGTGCACTGAAATAACAACAGGAGAAATGCAACTACCCACTTCTTACATGCTGGCAGTTTTATTTTACAAGCCAACATGCAAACACTAATCTCTGAGATAAAGGTAGTGGCAGTGCTGTTTGGAAAAAGCATGATCAAGCAGTACAGGCTCCCTGCCTTAGTGTCGTCAGCTTGATTAAATGCAAGTCTTGCACAGATGCAGTATACAGTACATAGCATTTAAAAAAAAACAGTGCATTATAGCATATTTAAATTTTCTTACCCTGACATATCACATTCGTGTTGTTAATTTCTTGACAAAAATCATGAACTAGACAATAGCTAATATACACTGATTTAAAAATGAGCAAATTGTCTGTCCTTCCTAGCACTTTGCTCTTACATTGGTTTTCTTAAATTGCATGTTTCTTATCTTGCGTCGTGGTGATTAACGTAATTAATGGACTTCTTGGTATAACTGGAAAAAAGAACCCATCCTCTTTCTATGCATGAGAATGATGGCCCCAGCTTTCATTCTAATTACCCTGGCCTGCATGGCATGGTGCTTTTTTTTTTTTCTCTGACAGCCTTCAGCTTTTGTCTTATCTCTCCTCTCGCTGCTCTTGCTCTCTCGCCTGCCGTGGCCTGCTCGCCTCAAAATGGATGGTTTGTAGGGAACATGCATCACATGAGGCTTGTCACCATTATGATTATGCTTGTAATGGCCTATTTTTGATCAAATAACACGAAAGGGATCTCATTCACACATCCCTGCTCTTTGCCGCTGCCTGAAGGCGTTACTGCTGACCTGAAATTGCTAATTAAAATGGACAGTGGTGTGCATTAATACAGCATGTCATCTCATAACAGCTGGCATAGAAACGTGATCACAAGATAGGCTTTTATAGCTCCTGCTGCACGTCACAAATTTGATATTTGTTTCTCACACACACACACACACACACACACACACACACACACACACACATATGAGTCTTTAATGGCTTAAATAATTCTCTTTAAATGGGCATTTTGCACTAAGCCTGTTTTCGATTTTAATATGGCTAAAGGTGCTCTATTTCTGATGATTACACATCTACAAAAGTCAGCCAGAAGCCTCCATATCTATTTCTCATGTGGGATCCTTGTCCTGCCTTTTGCTTATTAACTACCTGCTCACTAACCCTGACCCAATTAATACAGCAAAAACAAAGTGGAATTAATATGGCCATCAGAGAGTGATAGTAAAGAAAATGGTGTGCCTACACTCATTTGTCTTCCCACATCATCATTGTACAGCTTTAACCTTTTCATGCATAAATTATTTATACGCATATTCAGATTCTTTTAAATATTTTCTCTTTTTTTCTTCCTTAGAATGGCATGATGTCGGAATTTTGATTCTGCCTAAATATTACTTACATATACTAATAAGTAAATGGATTGTCCCTGAGTAAAACAAGTTTAAATAGTGTGCTTGAAATAATATTAATTTGAAATTCATTTATTTATTTATTTATTTATTTATTTATTGTGGAGACTGGCACAAAAAACATTTTAACTTTCTTTTTTTTTAATGCAGAAAGTTAGTAAAGCTTGAGAATGATAAGTAATCTAAATAAGAGATACAGATTGTGCTAATTTACAGTAATGCTCTTAATTGTTTTGGAGTTGACTGACATATTTACTTAACGTGCCTTAAAGTGACTGTCCATAAGTGTGGACACTATGCATGGAAAGGTTAAAGTGCATATCCTGGACCAAATTCATTAAAAAAAATATATATATATATGAAAGTATGTCCCTTTAAAGGGTAATTTTGCACAAGGCCATCTGTCTACAGCAGAAAAAAATAAAATAACAAAACGCATCTGGAAAAATCCCAAGGGAGTCTGGAGCCAGATTCGTGACGTCACGTGCGGATCCGCCAGCAGGCTGCGAGAGCTTGCACGGTTTCAGTGCACAGCCTGTGTAGACCAAGTTTAGCAGCTAGCAATTTTGCATTGAAATATGGAATTGTCACCTGAGCGCAATGTGGGAAACGATGAGTACTAATCCCATCAAGATTAGTGCTGCTACACCCTCCTACGATACATCTGTTAACCATTTTAATAATTACGTGATAACGTTGAAGAAATTTGCAGAAAACTACCAGGTCATATTCTCATAAACAAACCAGCGCTGACGTAGGATTCAGAGGGAGGTGTCCCACACGTGACGTCACGAAAATCAATGTTTCCCGGGAAATCCAAATGGCAAGTTTTTTCAGAGGCAGACCAATTCACCTCAAATGGCTTGATTTCAATTGAATTTTTCTGGTATTGCGCAAGGTAAAGAAAATTGCACAAAATGCAAAATGTGACAGATATTTGACCAAAGTTTAATATAAAATAGGAGAATTACATTGATCTTGCTCCTGAATTTACCCGTGATATGCACTTTAAAGCTAGACGGCCTTTTGATTTCATAAAATCGGTGAAATTTAGATCCCCCTGCAATTTGGTAATTGTAATATATTTTTTATTTCTGTAAAATCTCACAAAATATCAGGCCTTTCTGTGGCTGGGAAGTTATTTAATTTGAGGGGATTCCTGAGCAAATAATTTCCATAAAATCGCTCGCTTCACGCAGTCAAGCAGACAGAATAAGTCCATCTGTTTCTTTTTCTTCTTTTGGGTTTTATGGCAGTTGGCATCCAGTGTTGCATTACTGCCATCTAGAGGTTTACCTTTAACCATGCAATGACAGTTACATCATTCTGTCGCTAAACAAACAGCTGATCACACCGTGGTGCTCGCTGACTGCCGAAATGTATTAGTTTGGTTCTGCGCTTCCTTTCCTTTGCAACATAACGTCTTTTGTTCTCATTTTCCATTACTGTAGTCAGTCTTTCACGTTTCATTTGCATCCTCCATTGGTCTCTCCTGTTTCAAATTTGTATTCCACAATGCCTTGTGCGAATGGGGAAAGCCCACCATGTGATGCATGACGTAGTATCTTGAATTGGGTCATGGTGAAGCAGGGAAAAATAGCGGAGAATTTAGGGCCATGTGGCCCTAAATTTATTAATTGTTCTATTTTTTTTAACTAATAAAATTGGAAGTCTGTGATTCAAATTCAGTAGCTTGCAGTCCAATAAACAAAAATAATTGGGTGTCAGGGAAAATTATTTTTATGACCTAAACTTGAAAAATTTGAAAGGCAGTACAGCTTTTAGTTGAAGTTGAAGCTGGTCCTGTGACAAACATCATCCCAATTATAGAAGCTTTGTTTACTTGATGAAGCACAGCTAGCAAAGTGAGATCTAACCGGAAATGTTCTTTATGGTTTGTTTTTTATCTGCACCACATGTCAAGGAATATCTGTTTAAAAAAAAAAAAAAAAAAAAATATATATATATATATATATATATATATATATATATATATATATATATATATATATATATATATATATCATGCTTTCTATAATGCTGTGCTAAAGTTTGCTGTCAGTAGCATGATGTATATGTATACAGTACATAATTTGCGATACATTGTCCTTTACAATCTATTTAAAAGCATATTACTTGTAAAATATTCCCTTTAAAGCATATATATGAATAAAGTACAGCATGAGGATCTAGTATAGTGTGTGTGTGTGTGTGTGTGTGTGTGTGTGTGTGTGTGTGTGTGTGTGTGTGTGTGTGAAAAGTAGATCCAGAGTAGGTGCTGTCTATTTATTACACTTCACTTCTGAGCTTGACTCAACATCTGTGACAATACAGATCATGTAAATATGTTAATTAGATATCATGGTGATTATAGCAAGATTATAGCTTGTGGCTGTCAGTTTAAGTTGAAAAGGCCAATAGTAACCAGCAGTGCACTGTAGACTGTGAGACACTTCTGTCCTATGATATAAAAGTTTAAATGTCAGATACTGTATATCTCATCTCATCTCATTATCTCTAGCCGCTTTATCCTTCTACAGGGTCGCAGGCAAGCTGGAGCCTATCCCAGCTGACTACGGGCGAAAGGCGGGGTACACCCTGGACAAGTCACCAGGTCATCACAGGGCTGACACATAGACACAGACAACCATTCACACTCACATTCACACCTACGGTCAATTTAGAGTCACCAGTTAACCTAACCTGCATGTCTTTGGACTGTGGGGGAAACCGGAGCACCCGGAGGAAACCCACGCGGACACGGGGAGAACATGCAAACTCCGCACAGAAAGGCCCTCGCCGGCCACGGGGCTCAAACCCGGACCTTCTTGCTGTGAGGCGACAGCGCTAACCACTACACCACCGTGCCACCAGATACTGTATATTAAATCTCTGAAAGTAAAAATACCATAGCCGTGTAAATTTGTTCTCATTTAGAACGAAAAAATCTTTTTTAACCAAATATATTGTTCTATAATGTCGTGAGAAAACTTCTAGTATATTATAATATATCCATATTGATTTTTTTTTAAACTCTGAGAGCTTGAAATGCCTACAGGCCATGAAGTAGATAGTGAGTAATCAATGTATAAAAAAGAGGTATTAAAAAATACAAGATTTCACCAGACAGCAGACAAAAACAAATGTATATTTGAACAGAAATGTATCTTAGCTTGCACTATATATCCTATATGGGCACAAGTTTGTGGACATCTGAAAATTCCAGTCCAGATTTAGTCCCTCTTTGCTGTTATACAGTAATAACCTCCATTCTTCTGAGAAGGATTGCCACTAGATTTTGGAATGTAGGGATTTGACCATTCAGCCACAAGAGCATTAGTGAGCTCAGCCACTGATGCACCTCAGCGAGATGTGTAAAACATTCTAGACCAGATATGATGTTTAATTTCATGAGGGAGCAAGTCCATATTGTTGTAAAAACCTCAAGCTGAGAGATCAGCTAGTTAGCAACATGGCACCAGTCAAGCTGCATCACATCTCTGTTGAGAGAGTTCTCTTCCTGTTTCTGAACATTTGTTTTGTTAAAGAAAAGGCTATTTATCACATTTTGTTTTGCAAAAACATTTTTCTACTATATGAAGGAATTTGCAGATCTGAAGGCATCAGATGAGACATATGAAGCGTACAGGAGCAGAAGATGGAGAAGCCACTTGAGAAAAAACGCAAAGGTGTAGCTAGTTTTTTTTTTCCCCAGCAATTGCGATTTACATTACAGCCAGCAATATCACGATCAGTCACAACATGTTAATCCTGTGGTTCCAATTCCCACTGGAGCAGTGGCAAAAAATTATTACTTCTGCCAGCTTTGTTGGAGGAGGTTATGTTTTCGCCTCAGTTTGTTTGTTTGTCTGTTCCCACTGTAACTCAAAAAGCACTAAACTGATTTAGATGAAATTTTGAGGAAAGGCGAACCATGGGCCAAGGAACAATTGATTAGATTTTGATGCAAATCTGGATATGTACTGTATGTGGATCCAAGGGTGGTTGTCTTCTTTGGTCTGTTCCCAACATAACTCAAAAAGTAGTGAACAGATTTTGATGAAATTTGGTGTACAGCTTTAGTATTATGCTAAGTTCAAGAGGTTTGATTTTGAGGTTGATAATATGTGGCTTGGTAGAGATATGCACTCTACCGAGTGCCCTTCTAGTTGTTAATGTTACTAGTTAGCAAAGGCTCAATTGACGTTTCAAATTTACTGTTTTGCTCCCATTCCTACACAACACCGTTACAGCATAATAGCGTTAAATAAACTGTTTTCAGTGTGAGTGTGAATGGGACATATGGTTTTATCAACCTCGGTTTGTGCATAGGGACACTGTCATGCTGCAACACTTTTGGCTCTTTAGATCCAGTAAAGTGAAATTTTAATTCTACAGTATACACAGACATCCTATACAATTGCGTACTTCCAACTTTGTGGCAACAGTTTGGGAAAGAGCCACATGAGGGTGTGATGATCACAAACATTTTTTATTTCCCATACTGTATCGTCTTCTTCTTTCGGCTCTTCCCTTAAGGGGTCACCACAGCGGATAATGTCCCTCCTGTCCTCCATATGTTTTTATGTAGCACCAACCATCCTCATGTCTTCCTTCACCACATCCATAAATCTCATCTTTGCTCTTCCGCTTTTCCTTCTACCTGGCAACTCCATCTCCAGCATTCTTTTCCCAATATACCCTGGATCTCTCCTCTGTACGTGTCCAAACCATCTCAATCTCGCCTCTCTCTCACTTTGTCTCCAAGCTGTCCTACGTGTACTGTCCCCCTAACATTCTCATTTCTAATCCTGTCCAACTTTGTCACTCCCAGTGAGAATCTCAACATCTTCAGCTCCACTACCTCCAGTTCAGCCTCCTGTCTTTTTGTCAGTGCCACTGTCTCCAAACCGTACATCGCTGCTCTTACTACTGTCTTCTACACTTTCCCTTTCACTCTTGCTGGCAACCTTCTGTCACAAATCACTTCCCATAGTATATATTGTCCACTAAAATTTAAAAGTTCTATGCAGAATGCTACAATAGTGTTTCATAAAGGGCTCTAAACAGAACCATTTTTGGAAGATAAGAACAAATTGAAAATTAATGCTTCCAATAACCACTTGAAGAGCCCTTGAGGAATCAATTTTGCTAGAAATGTAGAATATTGACCCATAACTGAGCTAAAGACAAATCACTTTTCACTGTCTATAAATTTGCTCTCGTTCAATGCAGACATTTTTCTAATCAGTCTTAAATTTATATGAGTAATACCTCTGGTGGGTTGTGTAATTTTGTAATCCTGTTATTTAAAATACAATATAAATATTTATTTTTCACTAGAAATCCCTTTTAACCAAAATAATTCATGAACATACCATAAGGATTATGTTAAGCAATAACTTATTATGGTCTTTACGGTTTGCTTTAATTTTAATTTCTTTTGTGTCTGGCTCTTTTGTGTCCAGCTGTGTGAGAGGCTCAGTAGCAGTGCTGGCGTGGTCGTGTGTGTGTGTGTGTGTGTGTGTGTGTGTGTGTGTGTGCGTCCACCACCTCTCACTGCACTCCTCTGATGTCTCATCATAAACACGCCACTCTCAGACCATGCATTAAATATTGATACGCATATGGAATGATGAAATTAAGGACATTTCTTATTTATAAATACAAATACAAAACTATCAGTAAGTGATACAGCGTTTGAATATTTGAATACATCAGTTCCTGCAGTAAGCATATTTGCTGTCACAGTCGAAGGAGAAATACATAGTGAAACATGACAGTAATGTATTCACAACACAACTACAGTTATAGGACTATTATCTAAAATAATCACATTTTAACCACTGAAACAATCAAGGTAATGATGAATTATATTTGAAGTAGGTTGACCACAACGTAGGAAATAATGCCTTTATTGTTAGTGATCTTTAACTAGTCATTAATGTTTTTGACAAAAGCTGAGCAGGGGGAAGCCTAGTCAAAGACAGAAATGACATTTCAGTGAAATATTGTCTGTTATTTTCTCCAGGTGCTGGAGCTCAGGCTTTCAGTGAAATTATCAGGTAAGCTGGAGAATGATTAAAATCTGTGTTCTTTAAATGTGTTCGGAGAAAATCAATAACAGCAAGCACAAGCCTGGCAGCTGATTACACCAGGATGCTCTGTGGGCTAATAGAAAAAAAAAAGAAAAAGAAAAGCAAATCAATCATCGCATTAATTTGTTTTCCATCAGTCCTGGGAGAAATCATCTTTATGCTTTTTTTCCCTGTCTCATTATACTTTTTAATCAAGACTCTGTTAAAGCTGCTTTTTAAAGTAAATAGGCTATTTGCCCTTCCCCCTACAACATACTTGTTTTGCAGTCATTGTACTTGCACTTATTATGCTACAAAAGGCTGAGCAGGCCTGACATTTCCATGGCATGCATAAGAGCTTGGTATGCAAGCCTTCTGTGATAATGACATTGCTTTGAGCTCGTCCCTCCCCCCCAAGCCTTTGCTAATCAAGATTCTCCAATACAATTAAAATCCCAGCAGCTCACTGCTAGGGTGACAAACGTGTCAAATCATTTCTCTCTCGGACGGCATCGAGCCAGACGGTGTTGTCTCTTCCTGCATCTTTAAAAGAAATGCAAAAACTGACCCCCCTCGCTCACAAGCATGGAAGATGGGGGAAATCAATGAGGTTGCGAGACAGCAAGCAGCCACAGAAGCCTGCTTTAAATTCCAAAAGCTGAATAAGGATATTCACACATCTTTAATTCAGGAGGGTCTGACTTTGTCTCTAAATGACTTCCACTATACAATTACCAAGGGCAGCTATTCTCTGCATGGAACTGACTTTTATGTGATCGGAAAGCATTAGTAATTTACAATCGTCCATTTTTTCATTAAAAAATACATCGTAGCATGATGCGCATTTGTAATGTGCATTAAGGTAGGTTGAATCAAGATGCAGCACTGTACATTTGTGCCGCAGGGATTATTATCCTTCCCAATCAGTAGTGTTGAAGCAACCATTAAAGGATTTCCAATAAACACTTCACATTTCTCATTAAGTTAGAGGATCCTATATATCCTCTACGTTTCACGTTGTCACCTTAGGGTTGAAAATATAGCAGCTTACATGGCTTGGACCCTTCTCATTTTCTGTGTACGACATGTTATGTCGATTTTTTTTTTTTAATACTATTTCACCATTCTCAACCCCTTTGCTCAAATCTCATCACACCTGGCCCTGTTCAACCTATAGATTCAAAACTGTCTCTGGTCCTCATTTGCATAACAGAAATCTCTCTTGAACCCTAAACTTGACAGACAGCCTTTTATCATAGGACATATAAACATTTTTACAGTATAACAAATACTTTTCTCTACATATTCCAGCTTGGAAGGAAGTTAGGGACATGGTACAGCTATGGAACAGTGATGTGTTAAGGGCACTGGTCAAAGAACCAACAGTGGCAGATTGGAGGGGTTGGGATTTATACTGTCAGCATTAATCCAGATCCATAACAGATGAGAAACTTGTCCCCCCCCCCCCCCCCCCCCCACACACACACACACACAAGGGATTTTACACAACATTTCCCATAAGACGTTAGAGGAGTTATACATATTTTGTGCTATATGAAGTCTGCTGTACAACAGTCCAGTAATATTATATGTTCATTATCCTGGGCACGATAGTTTGTCCAAACATGTAGGTTGCATATACAGCTGAGTGCAAAATTTTAATGTGCTTCAGAAACATGAAGAAATTGAATTTAAACCAACAGGACATGTACGGTGTTATATTTCATATACAGTATGTTCCTTTGGGCGGCACGGTGGTGTAGTGGTTAGCGCTGTCGCCTCACAGCAAGAAGGTCCGGGTTCGAGCCCTGTGGCCGGCGAGGGCCTTTCTGTGCGGAGTTTGCATGTTCTCCCCGTGTCCGCGTGGGTTTCCTCTGGGTGCTCCGGTTTCCCCCACAGTCCAAAGACATGCAGGTTAGGTTAACTGGTGACTCTAAATTAACCGTAGGTGTGAATGTGAGTGTGAATGGTTGTCTGTGTCTATGTGTCAGCCCTGTGATGACCTGGCGACTTGTCCAGGGTGTACCCCGCCTTTCGCCCATAGTCAGCTGGGATAGGCTCCAGCTTGCCTGCGACCCCGTGGAACAGGATAAAGTGGCTAGAGATAATGAGATGAGATGAGAGTATGTTCCTTCATTATGATACTCACAAGAAACAAGGATCAAATATTGTATGTTGCTATGATAAATTTAAGAAATGTAGAATTTCAAACACTGTAAAACCTACAACTTAAAGTAGGAATGAATAAAGGACAGTGTAGTTTTGATGTATACTATACGGTATGTGTAGGTGAAAAGTAGGTGATTCAGCATAGGTGCTGTCTGTTTATTAAGCTTCTGGACTTTTGAGCTCGACTTAAAATCCCCCAAATAAAGATGTTAATTAGATACTCGTGGTCATCACTCCAAACTGAAAAGGCGTTGGATAATTAACTGATCATTCATCTGGTTCTGTGCATTGTAAACTTTTTGGTACAATTGTATAATTTCAAACGTTTGTATCTTCTATTCTGAATGTGGTAATGATTTTTTTTCTCAAACTTTCACTTTTATAGCTGCCGCCAATACAACATAACCTTTGAGTAGCTTTAGGGTCCTCTGAGGTGTAATATTAACCTCGACTTTCTTCAGGACGCTTCTGTTTTCACTCTGCCAGATTACTTGGCCAGTCTTTGCTTATTTTTCTTGACATTGGTCAGCTTTGCCAGATGTCCTACACTCCTCCTCAGATCAGTTCTAGAGACTAAGATTGTCATGACATAACTTCTTTCTTTTGGTTATTTTCAAACTAGTTGACGTTGGGGGGGGTGTCAACATTGTCAAGAAATACAAGTTCCTGGGTGTCCACATAGACAATAAGATGGACCAGACTAAAAACACAGAGGCTATGTACAAGAAAGGACAGAACCGCCTGTATCTTCTGTATCAGGAGACTCGGATCTTTCAACGTCTTCAGAACTGTACTGCAGATGTTTAATCACTCAGTGGTGGCCAGTGTCATCTTCTACATTGTAGTGTGTTGGGGCAGCAGGGTGAAGGCAGCCAAAGCAAATAGACTCAGTAAACACATCAGGAAAGCAGGTTCTGTCCTGGTAGTGGAACTCTGTCTTTGGTCTTTGGTGGAGGTGTCAGAGAGGAGAATGCTGAGGAAGCTACTCAGTATTATGGACAATGCCTCTCACCCCCTGTACGCCACAATGGAGTCATATGAGAGCACCTTCAGCCGTAGGCTGAGACCACTGAGGCGTACCAAAAAAATGCTATAGGAGATCTTTTCTACCAGTGGCCATCAATCTGTAAGTCCTTCCCCGTCTCTGTTCTGTAGGAAGAACAGCTCAAACATCAGACACTGAGAACAATCGTGCAATATTACTAATTATTATACATACAGGACACTTTTTCAATGGAATAAAAACATGTATTCTATTCCCTTCTAGCAGGTTTCATTCATTTGGTTTGATAGCATGCAATATTGTTATTGCATATCGCTTATCTTACGTGTATTACGTCACTCTACCCAATGGAGAATGAGCATTGAATATGGTTCACGATATTGCATGGTTGTCAAGACAACATGACGTCACACATTGGAGACGTAAAACTTCCACACTAGTGAGGGACTGTGACAATTTGTAAACAAACATGGCCTCCAGGTTTACTTTGTTAAATATGGAAGATTTTGAGAGAATTTTGAAAGAGAAAGACGCGTTGAACACCTGAAAGGAATGTGCATGTAAAATAATAATAATAATAATAATAATAATAATAATAATAATAATATTGGCTCAGGGCGGCACGGTGGTGTAGTGGTTAGCGCTGTCGCCTCACAGCAAGAAGGTCCGGGTTCGAGCCCAGTGGCCAATGAGGGCCTTTCTGTGTGGAGTTTGCATGTTCTCCCTGTGTCTGCGTGGGTTTCCTCCCACAGTCCAAAGATATGCACGTTAGGTTAAGTTAATTGGTGGCTCAAAATTGACAGTGAGTGTGAATGGTTGTTTGTGTTTCTATGTGTGTGTCAACCCTGCGATGAGCTGGCGACTTGTCCAGGGTGTACCCTGCCTCTCACCCATGGTCAGCTGGGATAGGCTCCAGCTTGCCCCCCACGACCCTGCACGGGATAAGTGATTACAGATAAAACAAACAAACAAGCAAACAAACAAACCACTCAACACCAACCATCATTGGCATTATTACTGTACTTTCCTACTCTTCTTCTTTTTAGTTTACTTACACTACCATTCAAAAGTTTGGGGTCACCCAGACAATTTTGTGTTTTCCATGAAAAGTCACACTTTTATTTACCACCATAAGTTGTAAAATAAATAGAAAATATAGTCAAGACATTTTTCTGGCCATTTTGAGCATTTAATCGACCCTACAAATGTGATGCTCCAGAAACTCAATCTGCTCAAAGGAAGGTCAGTTTTATAGCTTCTCTAAAGAGCTAAACTGTTTTCAGCTGTGCTAACATGATTGTACAAGGGTTTTCTAATCATCCATTAGCCTTCTGAGGCAATGAGCAAACACATTGTACCATTAGAACACTGGAGTGAGAGTTGCTGGAAATGGGCCTCTATACACCTATGGAGATATTGCACCAAAAACCAGACATTTGCAGCTAGAATAGTCATTTACCACATAAGCAATGTCTCATCTCATCTCATTATCTCTAGCCGCTTTATCCTGTTCTACAGGGTCGCAGGCAAGCTGGAGCCTATCCCAGCTGACTACGGACGAGAGGTGGGGTACACCCTGGACAAGTCGCCAGGTCATCACAGGGCTGACACATAGAGACACACAACCATTCACACTCACATTCACACCTATGGTCAATTCAGAGCCACCAATTAACCTAACCTGCATGTATTTGGACTGTGAAACCGGAGCACCCGGAGGAAACCCACGCAGACATGGAGAGAACATGCAAACTCCACACAGAAAGGCCATCGCCGGCTGCTGGGCTCGAACCTGGACCTTCTTGCCGTGAGGCGACAGCGCTATAACCACTACACGACTTCCTCTGGTATTACATACCGGTATATATTTATTACTATGTTGTTTTTTATTCTTATCTTATCTGATCATTTTGGGCAGTGGGTAGCATTATGTTTCCTAGATGAGATGGCAGTAAAGCTCGAGCTAACCTGATTAATGCAAGGGGTTAACAGTTTTTTTTTTTTTTTTAAATGCATGTTTAAAATTGGGTGGCACGGTGGTGTAGTGGTTAGCGCTGTCGCCTCACAGCAAGAAGGTCCGGGTTCAAGCCCCGTGGCTGGCGAGGGCCTTTCTGTGTGGAGTTTGCATGTTCTCCCCGTGTCCGCATGGGTTTCCTCCGGGTGCTCCGGTTTCCCCCCACAGTCCAAAGACATGCAGGTTAGGTTAACTGGTGACTCTAAATTGACCGTAGGTGTGTCTGTGTCTGTGTCAGCCCTGTGATGACCTGGCGACTTGTCCAGGGTGTACCCCGCCTTTCGCCCGTAGTCAGCTGGGATAGGCTCCAGCTTGCCTGCGACCCTGTGGAACAGGATAAAGCGGCTAGAGATAATGAGATGAATGAGATGAGATGTTTAAAACTAGGAATAAACAAAACAAGGGGGGTTTCGAAACTAGTAGTGCTCCAGCAAAGCTGCATACTGATGATTAAAATGAGCTCTTATTAGGGATTATGAACAGTTAGTCTGTCTGCATTTTATTCCCCTCCCTGCTGTATGATCTACAGGAACAATGGGCATCTGAGTAGCTCAGTCATGCTGACTCTTCTCCTAAATGCCACTTTTAACTCCATGACATAACTTTTCAGACAGGAGACAGGAGATAGTGTGGAACCTGTTATGCTGGAAGTTTAGGAGTTATGTTTTGAATAAAAGCAGGCGCTCAGACGGAAAGCGTGTGACGTCACGGCCGTTGGCTGAAACGGAGCAGAAGTGAACACAGTGTGAAGAGTCTCTTTTATCTGCTCACACACACACACACACACACTGCTCCACTCTCCGGCTCTGACATCTGCTCACTGGCGCGGCGCTTTTTATAAATCAGGAAGAAACACAGATCTGTGTGAAGACGGAGAACAGAAAGGTCAGATTATTATTATTATTATTATTATTATTATTATTATAGCTATCACCTCTAGTACTAAGCTTTGGTAGCACTGTGTGTGTGTGTGTGTGTGTGTGTGTGTGAGAGAGAGACTCTGTACATAGTGGGTTACAGCTGTTGTTTAGTGACATTGTTTACTTACAGCTTTGCTCTGATTATCTCACAGGCTCTTAATGCTCAGATAAAAATGAAAGATTGTTATTACAGAGACAGAGAGGCTATGCCGACTTCTCTTCTCCTTCTGCTTCTTCTTCTTCTTCTTCTTTTTTTAAGTTAGTTTCTTTAAGATAAAGCCGGGCTGTGTCAGCACTTCAAACTTATTAAACTCTCTTTCTGTTGGTTTTATTTCGTTTGTTTGTTTGTTTGTTTGTTTGTAATGCAGTGAGCAGGCTAACAGGGCTGGCTAATCTCACAGGGAGACTGACCTCTTTTGTCTCAACTCGAGACTTCATTCATGTGGTTAGGAACAACTGAGGAAGAAATAAGTCCCTGTGTTGCAGGGAACAAAAACAAAATATTTATTTTACAAATTTTGTGAGGTTTTTTTTTTTTCCTCCCTTTTTTTTTGGGGGGGGGGGGGGGGTGTCAACAACTCTACACTGTTCAGAAATAAAATGGCATAATTGGGTGTATTAATAATGCACTGTCAGGTAGTTGTAAACAAATGGATGGATGGATGTTTTTTTTCCTCCCTTCTTTTTTTTGGGGGGGGGGGGTCAACAACTTAACACTGTTCAGAAAGGTTCAGAAATAAAATGGCATAATTGGGTGTATTAATAATGCACTGTCAAGTAGTTGTAAACAAATGGATGGATGGATGGATGGATGGATGGATGGTTTTTTCCTCCCTTCTTTTTTTTGGGGGGGGGGTCAACAACTCAACACTTCAGAAAGGTTCAGAAATAAAATGGCATAATTGGGTGTATTAATAATGCACTGTCAGGTAGTTGTAAACAAATGGATGGATGGATGTTTTTTTTCCTCCCTTCTTTTTTTTTGGGGGGGGGGGTCAACAACTTAACACTGTTCAGAAAGGTTCAGAAATAAAATGGCATAATTGGGTGTATTAATAATGCACTGTCAAGTAGTTGTAAACAAATGGATGGATGGATGGATGGATGGATGGATGGTTTTTTCCTCCCTTCTTTTTTTTGGGGGGGGGGGGGTCAACAACTCAACACTTCAGAAAGGTTCAGAAATAAAATGGCATAATTGGGTGTATTAATAATGCACTGTCAAGTAGTTGTAAACAAATGGATGGATGGATGGATGGATGGATGGATGGATGGATGGATGGATGGATTTTTCCCCCCTTCTTTTTTTTTGGGGGGGGGTCAACAACTCAACACTGTTCAGAAAGGTTCAGAAATAAAATAGCATAATTGGGTGTATTAATAATGCACTGTCAAGTAGTTGTAAACAGATGGATGGATGGATGGATAGATAGATAGATAGATAGATAGATAGATAGATAGATAGATAGATAGATAGATAGATAGATAGATAGATAGAGCTCACTATCTATCTGTCTGTACATCTGTCTATCTAAATGACGTGCTATTTATGCAGCTCTTAGAACAGCACTGGTATAATGAAAGGATGTATGGATGGAGGACTTGTTGTTTGTTTGTTGTTTGTTTGTTTTTAAATTTATTGTAAACCCCTTTGCAGTTACTATTTTTCTTTTTATCACCAAGTGCCTTACTCACTCCATTTCACTTTCATTTCTACTTTTTTCCCCACTTTTAAACATTCACAGAAGAGAAGTTGTGATGTGATGTGATGTGATGTGATAGTACCTTGTAAAGATGCTGAAGGATTGTGTGCTGATTGAAACTGCTCATTACTTTTAATTGGAGAAAAAATAATAAGACAGACAAATCTAATTAGCATGACTGTGAAGGTGCTTAAGATTTTATAATGGCAGTGAATTTTTATTTATGTATTTTATTTATTAAGCATTTCTATTCTAATCCTAAGCAGTGGGTGTACTAATTCGTACCTGTAACTAGCTAGTTATAGCTCTTAAACTACAAACTTTACTCAATTTGCTCATTTTGATCTTAAGTGTGAGGTAAGAAGTGTGCTGTTGATTGTGAGCGGCTGGCTGTGTTACACGGCCAACAAGGTTGTGATTATGGCGTGGTTGAATGGAGATGGATACTGTGACATGCACAAGGGTGGGAGGAGGGGAGAGACGTTTAAACAAGCCGTTTACTTGTTCTGTCTTTGCTACTTGTGCCTTCTTGGCCCTGGGTCCTTTGCAAAACACTTCTCAGCAGACATCACCTGGATAAATAGATCAATCAGTAAATAATTGAATGTTAAATATATTTGAATGTATCACTAACTGAATTATTGAGTTACAAAATAGAGGATTTGATGTCTTCTTGTATAGCTCATTTTTAAAGCTGATATTGTTATATGTAGGCTAAGCGGAGACTGTGAAACGAGCTTAATTTCCCTGAGCCTTTTCAGCCTGCGCTAACAGGCATTCTTGTGTGTGACAGAGGCTGGAGTTGTAAATGCCCCAGGTCTTTCTCTGGTGAAGAGGGTATTTCTCATCAATGGACACAGCTCAGAGGCTTTGTGCTCCTCAGCAAATTGCACAACTCGCGTTACACAGAAAATGCCACTCTATTGAAGCAGCCTAACTCCCTAAACTCCAGTGGTCCATAAATGTATTCCTGTTTTATTTAAAACCAAATCTTTCTTATCTACTTTGTGGCAACATCCACAGCTCTATTGTTTTGTACGGCGAGGCTAATATAAGGAATGGAGCATCTGTTCTGCTCAGCGTTCTGATGTGCTGCTCGCCTCTTCTGGGAAATGCAGCTCGCCACTCTGATGCATTCACTTGACAGCTGCTTGATTCTGTGGAGATGCTTGGAAGCCATTAGTGGAAATGAATTGCAACCTCCCCCTGCCTTTTTTTTTTCTTCTCTTCTTATTCACAGGCTTGCTCCCTCACTAAGGCACACGCACCCACACACACTCACTCAGTTTGTAGTGCAAACAAATGGCCATTGTTGCTTTTTGTGGTACAGCAGCTGAACACAAAAAGAAGGTCTTGATATACTTGTCGTAGTACCTCAGCTGAAGAGAGCGAAGGAGAGAAGAGTAGAGCTGTCAGGGCTTGTTTTGCGGGTGATGTTTCCCAAGGAAACTATGCAGTAGTTTTTCAGACAAATGAGGTTTTGATATCACCATCTTGCTCAACATGTATAGTTGAAAGTTCACAGTGGGTTAACTTTGCATGGTTTCGGTTCATCAGATACATCTTAAAGAATACCAAATCAACCAAAGTCAATTTCCTTTCACACTGTGGGAACTTTTTTTTTTTTTTAACCACTGCTCTTTTTACAGCAATGTTGAAAACAAATCAGATATCTCTAGTAGTCAGAAGGTTTCCCCGTTTCATAAGGAAAATTAAACATGATGGCCCATGTGGTTTTATGAAAAGACTCAACGACAGAGTGGTGTAATGCAAAGCGGAGAGCCGGTACTATCCCAAAGTTGCTTATTTTTCAATTATAGCACATTATAGTCTTCTTAGACCTCAGGAATTTAGCAGTGGTTATGTTTGTGTTTCATTTAATGTTGTTGAACGTCTGTGAAACAAGTTAGTTCCTGTTACCACTTGCATCATAACTGTTCTAAACTGTTGTTCCTTCACAGTCTCTTGAAATTAGTAAGATCAAAATAACGCTTGTCATGTCATAAGATTAAAAAAAAAAAGCTTGTCATGATACCATGAAAGTGCATGTGGAGAACATGTGGAGCATCTGGACGTCCCTGTGTTACTATAGCAAGTTGTTACTATAGAAAAGATAACATATTTGAAGAAACGCATTAATATAAAGCTGTGATATTTAAATTGTAGCAGGAATTACTGTCACAGAAAACGAATCAGCTTCAGACCAGTCCAAGAAGAATCCAATAGCACTGTGGTGTAAGTAATAGTAATTGTCTAATTTTTTTTATACACAGTGATGAACTAGATTACAAATCAAATCTTTATTATTTACATAACCTAAAGAGCCTGACAGGCCAGTGATGCATATGGGTTTATAAATGCTGATGAATCAACTTGAAAGGTCATCATATTACCTCATATGCATTCATCAATGTCTTTATTGAAAACGTTTCCTTATTCCAAAAGCGGTCATGCGCTACTGCAAATTCAAGGACTGTGCTCGATTATTTAAGATTATGAAAAATAACACCATGGTGTTTGGGCATGGTGCAGTCCCACAGTCACAGTGACCTCAGAATGGTGCTTTCGTGAGGCTGCTGTTCTTTAAACGAGGAATATATCCTGTTATGTTGACCACCGTGTTCAGATCAGCTATTACTGTGGTTTGAATGTCTGCAGTTTGTTACTCAAAGTTTGTTACTAAGACCACGCTCAAAGTTTGCCTTGTAATGAATAACAGTTACTTGCAATGAGAAAACAATTCAGCTGCATCCTGGGGTATTACCTTTGAGCGTTTACATGGTCTTTTTAAAAGGAAATGATTGTTTTTATATCGATATCCTGAGCTTTGATGAATGAATGAATGAATGAATGAATCATAGCCATCCTGAGATCTGGGATCATAAAATGAATCTGGGCGGAAGATGGTGTCATTATTTATTTTCCTTGCTCATGTTTTCCAACATGGAATGGATTATAAAAAAAAAGATGATAGGGTTGGGTTGTTGTTTTTTTTTCAAAAGAAGAGCTGAACCCATCAGTAATTATGAACGCACATTCTCATAAATCACAGCCATCACCTTTTAGCACAGAGGTTCAGGGTAACACAAGTGTAGGCAAAGCTCAGAAGTAAATAATTAACTGTGGACTGTTGTTTAGATTGATGTTTTGTGATCAGTAGACTTTTAGCACACATTTGTTTCTAGGTCAGTGACACTTTCTGATTTGAGATAGGCGGTTTATTAGAAATGTAGTGAGGCGATTTATTCTCTCTATTGTTGTCTTTCCATCTCTCATCATTCTGTCTGATTGGCTGTGATGTTTTGGGAGCTGAAGCAGGGTTGCTGCTCTGATTAAGACCTCCTACTGTGTAAATGGGGGTGATGCTTGAAATGCCAGTACTTTGGGCTGTTTGCTCGCCTGCTACCCTCCATTAGCACCCTGAAGCAGAAGCGTGTGTGTGTGTGTGTGTGTGCTGTACTCACAAGAGCTGACGAGGGAAAGGGAGAAAGAGCAGTGTGTTGAGTAAGGTGTTGCATATTCATAACCAAGGGACAGCTGCTTTCACTGGAAGCCCAGAATCTTACTAGCACACACGCGCACACACACACACACACACACACACACACACACACACACACACACACACACACACACACACACACACACACAGCCTGCATGCACTTCTGCAAGCAGGCCCTGTCTTATTTATTGATCTCACTGCATTTAAAATCTGGTCACTGCCTCCATAGAGTGTCTCCATTTTAGCTGTGTTTGCAGCTGCTGCTATAAACAAGTGATTTTTTTTTCCTCTCAACGCAACACAAAACAAGAGAGGAAGGGTATGAAGAAGGTCTGTCCTTGAATGAGTGCGAGGCAAAGAGCAGAAATGCTTGGCCCATATGAAGAATGTAGTATGCAAACGATACACTTAGTTGTCAGTTTATCAATAACGCAGCGTACAAATCTTTAGGTGTTTAATGACTGACTGGAGTCTCAGTTGTGCTGTACACCCTCAACGCCATCCATCAATGGACAAGAGTGCTGTGGATAAACGGCCAGTAGCACTGCTGACTATGCTGGATGTTTACTAAGGCAAATTTTTTGCAGACTGTTTTCTAACCAAGAGACACCACATACTATAGTAAGTAAACTATCATTCAGTTGAATTGATGTATTTCAAGCAGGGCTTTGAACCGGTTCAAGGAACGAAAACGAAAACCGGGAACTTTTTCTATTTCACATGGAACAGAAACGAAACCAGAAACTTTATTATTTTTTATGTTCCAGAACAGAAACGCTTATTAAAAATAATGGTAACCGGTTAATACCGGTTTTTATTTCGTTCCTCAAAGTTTCCGTAGCCTACAAATAAAAAAGTCCTGCGCAAGTTTCTATGACCCGCTGGGGTTCACTTCCTGTGTGACATTCGCTGACTGAATGGAGAGAGCGGGAGGGTGGACTACGATCACGTCTCCACATCTTAAATAAGAGGTAAATATTGCAGTCTATCGTTATTCAAAAACATCAATTTCAAACACGATATCAATATATTTGTCCACGTTAATGAGAGGCTCGCGAACATTAAATGACGTTAACCTCTGTTAGCCTATCAATGCATAGGGCCTGACTAGCCTTTGGTAACACACTAAACGAATTATCTTTCATTTTTGGCACTTTTTCTGTTTGTGTAGATGGGAAGACATACTGAGAATCCAAATTGCCAACATTTGAAATAATAATTGTTTTGAATTATTTCTTGTCTTATTTAATGAAGGTTGTAATAGAATTAGCCTACATTTGGCTTAAGCTGGATGAGACTGAGACATAATTTTATAGCCATTTGTTAAACAGCTGACAGGGAACGTAATTAACCGTTCCGGGAACGAAATTTTTTTGTTCTAACCGGTTCGGGAACGTCTATTTAATGGTGGAACCCAAAACCGGAAACGTTAAAATTCCGTTTCTGTTCGGAACGAACCAATAGGAAAAAAATTCTGGTTCAAAGCCCTGATTTCAAGGGACACACAGACAGATATGGTTTTGGTGGTTGTGATTCCTGTGGATCACATTGTCAAACACATTCCCGTCCCTGGTCCTGGCGTACCCCATTTTACTGTCCTTCCGGCTCGAAAACATCCACTGTTAACACTCGGATTAGTTGGATTCGATTAGGAATTAGTGTTAAACCATGAAAAACACAAAACTGTAAAGTACTCCATGACCCGGGTTGGGATCCTTTTGCCTTAAATGATCTATCGAGTCCCATAGCTGTAACATTAGCCATCTTTGCCTGTGTGACACTTCAAAGACCTTTTAGTCAAAGGCCTAGTGATGACCTTCTGTGCTCCCCCACGGCACCGAAACTGAAACGGCAGGACAGAACAGAAATAAGACTCCTGCATTATTTCATGCTCACTCTCTGTAGACTGGCCGAGGTAAACTAGCAGGAAAGGGCTGTCGTGCAGAAGAGCCTTTTAATGGGAGATGTTTCTTCTGTTCTTTATTGCGGCTGGTATTGATGTGCTGCTGCTGGTTGTTGTGCTTTGATGGAAATCTCCTGAGCACCTCCAGGCGCGCGTGGCTCCCTGACACAAGGCACAGATTTAGACCTAAATAAAGCAAGCAGCACCACTGACTTTTCGGAAGCGATACATTAGGCTTTAAATGCTTCCTGGTAGAGCAAACAAGCTTTTTAACAAATCATACTGTTTTTGTATTTATTATTATTATTATTATTATTATTATTATTATTATTATTATGAGCATCCTGACCTAATGCAGTAATTAAGTCCTGAGACCTGGGTGGGATAAATGTCCTGAAAACAAATTGCATGAAATTAACTTTGCCATTAATAAGACACCTATCCCCATTCCAAAATAGCCATGACCAACTGGTGTACACCAGGTGTCGGACTGGGCACACAGGACTGACCCACGGTTTTTTATTAAAGGGTGAAGAACCACCAATATACCACTTTTGCAAGACATTGTTGACAGTCAAGCATACGTATTTTGCTGTGCTGTCCTGGGCTAAATGCCACAAGAGAACTTTTTTTACTCACAAAATCCCTTGGATGATGTTTTTAAGAAGGTGCCTCCACCAAAAGGGTTAGTTTCTGTCACGTGTGCTTTTAAAGCAGCTCATTTAGATTTATTCATTATATATTTTATTCGTTATGTAATTTGTATTTGTTTTAATTACTTATTTATAAAGTAATTGTAATATCTGCTAGAAATGTTTTTGCCGTGATATAGCCCCAGGTGCTGATATGGCATAAAAATATCACTCACTCACTCACTGAGATTTGAGAACAACGTATTGCTGAATTTCAAAAAGAAAAGCCGTTGAATAAAATGGATTGAGCTTATGGGTCTGAAAGCATTACAACAGTGAGACGTTTCAGTCAAAGCGCTGCAGTAATTATGTGCTTTGGTATCGTAACCAGTAATTTGCAAATGTTGAACAGCAATAAATAGATTAATTGTGATTATCATTGGAATGTGAACTTTGTAAAAGCTGAGTGGTTGTAATACAAGTGGTAGTACGCATGACATAAGTTAGAAGCACAACTGCACATTCCTGAATTTGATAATAGATTTGCAATTTGAAAGGCAGAGTCACAATTAAGGCATTGCTGTTCGTGCAACCACAAGTAGCACATTGTGTGATGCCTACAGCTACTATAGGTAGTGTGTGTGTGTGTGTGTGTGTGTGTGTGTGTGTGTGTGTGTGTGTGTGTGTGTGTGTGTGTAAATAAGGTGTAATGTTGCTCACAGGAGGGTATAAATACACCCCAGCAGTGCGGAAGCACACCCAGATGGATGTGTGTTTAATGAAAATAAAGCAGAGCTGCTGGCTCACCAGAATGTGTCAGAAGGGGAGGACAAGCTGGCAGTCGTGCTGATAACCTCCTGCCTCATCTAGAGTTGGAAAAAGCCAAGAAGTAGACAGAATTATTGTCTTGGTGGGTATTCACCACTGAAGATGTGCTTTAATTTTGGAACAGATTTGATCTGTGTGCAGAAAACCTTGGCACTGATCAAATACTATTGCACTGGGCTGTCTTAATAATCATAAGTGAGAGAATTAACCAAGTTTCCTCTCTCCCAACAATGAAATGGTTCCTGTAATAACGTGCTGAACGTATTACTGGGATATTTTATAAAAAAAAAACGTTTTCCTGTAAATTAATCTTGTCTCTTATGTGTTGCTTTTATTTGTACTCAGTGCTCCTGTACCGAGCCTGTTGTCTTAACGATCACCTTGATATCTAATTTATAATAATGGATCTCTCTCTTACTTGGATATGATTCACTTCAGTGTGCTTTGATCTTTTCACTCCTTCAGGGTAGAGAAAAATGAATAAAAAACCCAGATGAGGTGTGTGTGTTCGTGTTCGTTTTCTTTACAGGTTGTGGATTACTCATGTCTCTGCACTGAAGTTCACTTGATATTAATCAGTAAGTGTCTGCGAGCTGTGTTTTTGTGTACTGCTGGTTTTGTGCTCCACGCTTAAAGGGGCCAGTTCACCTTCATCCAGTGCTTGGTTTTGTTTACATACTGGCCATCTTGTGCATACTGCACATTCATCGAAACCCATGTTGAACTTGTTCTTCGTTCATGCGTCATGCATGGAAGTTTTGAACACAATATGCCTGATGTAGTCTTTCCTTTGTAGCCGTGTGTGAGACAGTCGAGGCCGGTTCTGGTCCATTACAACAGAATAACCATACGAGAATGGATCAGTTGAAAGACTGTAACAAGCTTGGCAAAATATCTTCAATTCAGAATATCCTACATTATTCTATCCACATTCGCTGGATATGAGCTGGATATGATCTTTCTGACTTGATGCGCGTCGCCATTTTGTTTTTCTCTACTCCCTGTATATGAGCTGATATCCTAGTAGTAGAGTTGCCAGTCAGAGCATGTGATTGCTCATATCCAGTGAATGTGGATAGAATAATTAAGTTGTTCCACTCAATCTCATCGTATATGGCTTATAGCAAGCTCGGTGCTACGCGCCTCTTCAGCTTATCGGTGCATATCCAACTCAATTTCATGGAATTACTGTTAAATGTATGATCTATGGCCTAGGATGTCATGTGTACGTTGTTGTAGAATATCGATGGCATCAAAAATGGCCATTTGCTACTTGGAGCAGAGGCTTCTGGGAAAGGTGAGCTGGCCCCTTTAAAGACAGATGTGTCACACAGGAAACAACTTAACAATAGAACATGCCTTTTTTTAATCTATATTGTTTGTTAGATGGTATTTTTATTTCTGTCTTTCTTTTCCACACTGCAATTATTTGATTTGCTCACTTTTTAATTGCAAGGTGATGCATCACTGCCATCCCAGTCTGTCTGTCCTGGCAATTCACAGAATCTGTCTTTGTTACCATTTTAATATTGACTTGTGCAATGAGGACTTGAGGAAGACAGCACAGCTTTACTGTATTTAAACGCGGCCAAGCGAAAGGTAATAAATGGGTCACGGGATCTGAAGGCACATCTGTCTTGCACTTTGTAGCTTTCAGCAGCAGCTGTATGACTGATTCAGTAATTAACCCTCTGATGCAGAATCAAAACATTTTTGAACAGAATATCGCAACATTTTCGATGTACACAATTTGTGCAGGTTAGGACTATTGTAAATGGTAAAGATAAAAATTATTATTATTACTGAAAAAGTTAACACGTTTATTGACGTCTGGCACAAAATATTTTATATTCAATTTTGTGTGCAAAAATTTAGCGGACAATTTGCATATAAAGATTGCAAAGATATACCGGAGACGTGCTGCGTTATCAATGCCAAATACTCTAGAGAGCAACAGGAATCAGGATAATGATTTCTATTTAATTACGTTAATGCTCAAGAGATTTGGAGGTGCTTACATCTTGTATTTCCCTTTAAAGCAGCCTTAAATTGACTGTCTGTCTGTGTGGACACTATACATGAAAGGGTTAATACAGTAACTGAGACGATGTCAGGTTACAGAGTCATCTCTGTTTTTAGCATAAAATGATAAATAATTTCTTCATAGATGAGTTTGGATCAGATTTAATGATCAGGAGTAGGTTAAGCCTGACTTATCTGTTGTCTTGAACTGCTGGAGCTGAAGTGTTCTGAATGGACACGTCTCTCTGATGTGGAAAATCTCAGCACTTCTACTGTGTTTCATGTGAGTAACCCAAGATCATATAGTAACAAGTTCACACTCTGCTCAACACGGACAGGAGAAGAGGTGTGTGTGTGTGTGTGTGTGTGTGTGTGTGTGTGTGTGTGTGTGTGTGTGTGTGTGTGTGTGCGCACGCGTGCCTGTGTGGGACCTTTTGTATAAAATCTTTGTGCTTTCAGTTAGTGGTGTATCCTTATGTTTCACTGAGCCGTGTTAGTGTGAAGGTGTGCATCTTCACGTGTGTGTTTATATATTATAGGTGTGTGTGCCACACACTGAGCCTGGTTTATTAACAGATTGCTGCCACAGCGGCGTGCATAATATAGTGTGGTTGTAAATATAGCAGCTTCCTACTTGGGAAGAGAGAAGGTGTGATACACAGAGGAAGCAAAAAGGTAGCCAATTAGGAATAGTCATTATCTCAGCTAATTTAACTTTGCTACATCCTTGTTATCTCATGAAGGTAAACATTTTTATTCAAAGTAAAGTCGAAAGCGGAAACAGAATAAGGTAGCTCTGTGTGTGTGTGTGTGTGTGTGTGTGTGTGTGTGTGTGTGTGTGTGTGTGTGTGTGTGTGTGTACTGTATGTGTGTGAGACGTGGATGACAGGGTCTAAAAGAACCTATTTATAAATGACTTGTGCTTATACTGATCTGTGCTGAAGCGCCATTAGATTGGCAGAGCATGGTGCTTTTTAATGCGAAACACATTATATTGCCTGAACACCGTGAAAAGTACAAAGCACATCCAGAAGGTCAAAAACAGCGGGTGGCAACACCCAGGCACAATTTTAAAGTGTATTGCATCAGCCAGATTTTTTTTTTTTGGTCATTTCTTTCTGTCTCTCATTTTTGACACCCCAATTTCCTCTTTTTTTTTTTTCTGCTACACACACACACTTCCATTACAGGCTTCCATCCATTGCTCCCTATGAATAGATACGTTAATTCTCTTTAGGATGCTTCTAAATGCTGTTAAAAGTAAAACTAGCTCTTCTCCCATTCTCCATTTCCAGTATCATTCTGGGCAGAGATGTAATGGTTCATAGAGTTGGTACCGGTACGTTCTCTTCATCTAAGATGTCGTGTGTATGTGTGGGGGGTCGGGTCTCTTCATCCATAAAGCTTTTAGAGCAGTTCAAGGTGCTGATAAGGTACACTTCGTCATTGTGGAACAGGGGTGTCAAATACAGAGTGTGACGAGCCACCCCTCTGTCCTGCAGGAATTAATGTTTTTCCTTGTCAAACGCTGAAGTTAATCCTATTGTACAAGGAAGAAAACATGACCAGGTGTACAGTTACATGAACAACAATGGCATGGGGTATGTTACTGTTGGTTGATTATCGTGTCCCAATGTGTTTTCTTCTTCTACTATAGCAGTTTGTTACTTTTGTTTACTTAAAAAAAGACATTTTACGTTTAATCAGTTTACAGTTGCATTTAATTTTGTGTACTATTCATGAAACAAATTAGTTCCTGTTTGCTCTTACACTGTAGCAGTTATAAACAATCATCCACTCACCAGCCTTTCTTCTCTTTCTCTGGGGGTTAATAAGACAAAATGCAGCTCGCCATGTTACTGAGAAACCAGAAAGCACGACGTTTTCTTTGTCCCTAAGACACTCCTTAGAATGAAAATATTAGAGTCCTGTCACACGAAGCGCCATCTATAAATGCTAAATAAACATTTCCTAACAGAAAGCTTCAACATGTGAACAGTTATAGGTTCTTAATTTGCGAAATAACATCTCATCTCATCTCATCTCATCTCATCTCATCTCATCTCATTATCTCTAGCTGCTTTATCCTTCTACAGGGTCGCAGGCAAGCTGGAGCCTATCCCAGCTGACTATGGGCGAAAGGCGGGGTACACCCTGGACAAGTCGCCAGGTCATCACAGGGCTGACACATAGACACAGACAACCATTCACACTCACATTCACACCTACGCTCAATTTAGAGTCACCAGTTAACCTAACCTGCATGTCTTTGGACTGTGGGGGAAACCGGAGCACCCGGAGGAAACCCACGCGGACACGGGGAGAACATGCAAACTCCGCACAGAAAGGCCCTCGCCGGCCACGGGGCTCGAACCCGGACCTTCTTGCTGTGAGGCAACAGCGCTAACCACTACACCACCGTGCCGCCCTAAATAATATCATATTTTAAAATCATATTGTAACAGTTCTTATGAATGGGTGGAGCACAGAGGACGGCAGGACAGAGATCAGGTTCAACAATCGTTTTATTTTTACACTTTTCAGTGGTCTCTCAAACACACACACAGCCAGACACGCGTGCACACACATCAGGTGTCTGGTTCGGGAGAGATCCTCTGCTCTCTGCTCTCCCTCCCTAAATAGGGCGCGGTCACTGGGAAGACACACACAAACAGGTTAATTGCAGTCAGGTGTAGGGATTCTGCCACTTACCTTCTCTGACTCCGCCCTCCTGTCACAGACCGGCGCTTGACCACGCCCCCGCTGCCACATACCCCCACCGCCCGACTCAGGCCAGGCGGCCGTCCGGCCTGCAGCCGACTCCCCCCCCCCTTGACGGGAGAGGAAGTCCGCCACGACCATCTGCGCCCCCGGCCTGTGGACCACCTTAAAATTGAAGGGTTGGAGTGCCAGATACCAACGGGTGATCCGCGCGTTGGCATCTTTCATGCGGTGGAGCCACTGGAGGGGCGCGTGGTCCGAACAGAGGGTGAAAGGGCGCCCCAGCAGGTAGTAACGGAGGGCGAGGACCGCCCACTTGATCGCCAGACACTCCTTCTCAATGGTGCTGTAGCGCCCCTCACGCACTGACAGCTTTCTACTGATGTAGAGGATGGGGTGGTCCTCCCCCTCCACCTCCTGGGACAAAACTGCCCCCAGCCCTCTGTCCGACGCATCGGTCTGCAACACAAAGGGGAGAGAAAAGTCAGGGTAGTGTAATAGTGGCCCCCCACACAGTGCAGCCTTTACCTCAGAAAAAGCCCGCTGGCCTTGCTCCGTCCACTGGACCGGATCTGGTGCCCCCTTTTTAGTGAGATCAGTCAGCGGGCTGGTGACATCTGAATAATTAGGTATAAACCTACGATAATAGCCAGCCAGCCCCAGGAACTGTCTCACCCCCTTTTTGGTCTTGGGCCTTGGGCAGGCCGCAATTGCTGCGGTCTTGTTAATTTGGGGACGCACCTGCCCGTTGCCCAAGTGGAAGCCCAGATACCGTACTTCCACCCGCCCAATCGCACACTTCTTTGGGTTGGCTGTGAGACCCGCTCGCCTCAGCGACCTAAGGACGGCCCTTAGGTGTTCAAGGTGCCTCGGCCAGTCATTACTATATATGATGATGTCATCGAGATAGGCGGCTGCATAGGTGGCATGGGGGCGGAGGACCCGGTCCATCAGCCGCTGAAACGTAGCGGGCGCCCCAAACAGCCCAAACGGAAGTGTGACGAATTGGTGTAAACCAAAGGGTGTGGAAAAGGCCGTTTTTTTCTCGGGATAGTGGAGTCAAGGGGATCTGCCAATATCCCTTTGTCAAATCCAGTGTCGAATAAAAGCGAGCCATGCCTAGTCGATCGAGCAGCTCGTCAATACGAGGCATTGGGTACGCGTCGAATTTAGACACCGCGTTGACTTTTCTATAGTCCACACAGAACCGGACCGACCCGTCGGCCTTGGGTACCAAGACCACCGGGCTGCTCCAGTCACTGTGGGACTCCTCGACGATGCCCATTTCGAGCATGGTCTGAAGTTCTTCCCGAACCACCTTTTTTTTGTGTTCGGGTAGCCTGTAAGGGCGGCTACGCACTACCACCCCCGGGGGCGTCTCTATGTGGTGCTCTATGAGGTTAGTGCGACCGGGCAGGGGAGAGAACACATCCGAAAACTCGGTCTGCAACTGGGCGACCTCCGTGAGTTGGGTCAGGGAGAGGTGGTCTCCACAGGAGACCGGAGAGGTACGTGATGCCAATGCCCCTTTTTGAACCTCCGGCCCCAGCTCCGCCTTCTCCGGAACCACCGACACCAACGCCACAGGGACCTCCTTGTTCCAGAGTTTAAGCAGATTGAGGTGGTAAATCTGTAGTGCCGCACCCCTGTCCGTTCGCCTCACCTCATAGTCGACGTCCCCGACTCGCCGTGTGACCTCAAAGGGTCCTTGCCACTTGGTGATCAATTTGGAGCTCGACATGGGCAACAGTACGAGTACCTTATCTCCCGGTGTGAACTCTCTAAGGCGCGTACCCTTGTTGTACAGGCGGGCTTGCCATTCCTGGGCCTGCCGCAAATTCTCCTGAGTTAGGTGGGTGAGCGTGTGGAGTTTTGCGTGCAGGTCCATAATGTACTGAATTTTGTTCTTGCTTTGTGAAGGTCCCTCCTCCCAATTTTCCCGCAGCACGTCTAGGATGCCGCGCGGCTTACGCCCATATAATAATTCGAACGGGGAGAACCCCGTGGAGGCTTGGGGGACCTCTTGCACTGAGAGCAACAAGGGCTCGAGCCACTTATTCCAATTACGTGCGTCCTCACTTACAAATGTTTTAATAATATTTTTGAGGGTGCGGTTGAACCGTTCTACTAAACCGTCCGTTTGTGGGTGATACACGCTGGTGCGGATCGGCTTAATCCCCAATAACCCATACAGTTCGCGCAGTGTCCGTGACATAAATGTAGTGCCTTGATCAGTCAGAATCTCTTTCGGGATTCCAACTCGGGAGATGACGCGGAAGAGCGCCTCTGCAATACTGCGTGCTGAGATATTGCGCAGAGGCACTGCTTCCAGGTATCGCGTTGCATAGTCCACCAGAACTAATATAAAGCGGTACCCTCGTGCTGACCGATCTAATGGCCAGACGAGATCCATCCCAATTCTCTCAAACAGGGTCTCGATTAATGGAAGAGGGCGCAAAGGTGCTTTTGGAATGGCCGCTGGATTTACTAACTGGCATTTGCGGCATGCCGTACACCACCTACGAACATCGCCGCGAATCCCCGGCCAATAGAATCGGGCCATTATTCGGGCTAGTGTTTTATCCTGCCCTAAGTGTCCAGCCATGGGATTAAAGTGAGCCGCCTGGAATATCAGTTCCCGGCGGCTCTTCGGAATCAAAAGCTGTGTGACTCGCTCTTTAGTCTGAGTGTCCTGCGTCACTCGGTATAATCTATCCTTCATAATAGAGAAATAGGGAAAGGACGGGGTGGCGTTCGGCGGAAGCGTTTGACCATCGATTACTCTCACTTGGTCAAACGCATGTCGCAGAGTCTCGTCTCGCGATTGTTCTAACGGGAAATCCGCGAGGGATTCCCTGAGAGAGGGAGGAGGAGCCTGGGGCTCCTCACTCTGACGCGGAGATGACGTAGACGGCTCTGTGACAGCTGCTCCCGCCAAAGCGACACCGGGACCTCCCCCTGCTAAATGGCAGGACCCACTCTTTACTAAGCGCGTCATCAAACCCCAAAATCCCGGCCAATCAGTCCCCAAAATTAAAGAGTGGGTAAGGCGAGGATTAACTGCCGCCTTCACTATAAATTTTTCCCCTCGGAAAAAAATGTGGACTGACACCAAAGGGTAGCGGTGAATATCCCCGTGCACACACAACACCTTCACCCCCTGTGCTCCCCCCAATGCCTCATTTTGGACCAGGCTTTGGTGAATTGAGGTCTGATTACAGCCAGAATCCACCAACGCCTGATATGTATCCCCTTGGATACTCACCGGTATACGATACGCTCCGGCCTGATCGAGGGCGGCCTCTGGCGCGTCAGGGATCCGAACCACCGCGCCCACCTCCATCGCCGTGCACTGCTGTTGAAAGTGGCCCGGCTCCCCGCAGTGCCAGCAAACCGGCCCGGGCTTTCCCTCTGCACTGGTGATCTGGGGCTCACTCACCTGAGGTGGGGGAGAGACAGACACAGAAGGGAGAAACGGGAGGGCACCGCGGGTGCGGTGGGCCGGCTGGGGTGGTGCCGGCCCCCGCCTCCGCGGTGGGGGAATGGGGCGAGGACGGAACACAGGAGGAGGGGGAGAGAGAGGGAGATTAGAGAAGATGCCGTCTGCTGTCCTGCCACCGGGACAGCCGCCAAATGGTCCTCCGCCAGCTCGACTGCCCAATCCAGCGACGCCGGGCGGTGGCACTGGACCCACTCCGCAGTTCCTGTTGGCAAGCGCGCGATGAACTGTTCCAGCACCACCTGGTCGAGGATTCCCTCGGCGTCGCAGTTGTCGGCCCCCAACCACCGCCAGCAGGCGTTCCGGAGCTGCTGGCCAAACGCGAATGGCCGGCCGACTTCCTCCAAGTGCAACGATTGGAAGCGCTGGCGCTGCTGTTCTGGGGATGCACCCCACGCGCTGGAGGACGGCCCGGCGGAGGTCCGCGTAGGCCAGCCGGCGGTCGGCGGGGAGCTGTAGCGCGGCCAGCTGTGCCTCTCCCGTTAGCAGGGGGAGGAGGTGCGCCGCGCGCTGCTCCATCGGCCACCCTGAGGCTTCGGCGACTTGCTCGAAGAGTGTGATGAACGCCTCGGGGTCGTCCTGCGGGCCCATCTTGGTGACGGTGAGGGGAGACGGGCCTGCGGTAGGAGCACTGGTGGACCCCGCCGACGCAAGGAGGTGCCGGAACGCCTCTCGATCTTCCTGTTGGGCCAACACCAGGGCCTCGAACCGCTGTTCTTGCTCCTTTTGGAGGGTGAGTAGCGCCTGGTGCTGGCTTTGCTGGGCCGTGGCGAGGGCGTGGACCAGTTCAGCGAACGGGGAAGACTCCATGGGGCTGTTGGGCTGCTGTGCTCCAGATCCCGGGTTTCGGCACCACTGTAACAGTTCTTATGAATGGGTGGAGCACAGAGGACGGCAGAACCGAGATCAGGTTCAACAATCGTTTTATTTTTACACTTTTCAGTGGTCTCTCAAACACACACACAGCCAGACATGCGCGCACACAGATCAGGTGTCTGGTTCGGGAGAGATCCTCTGCTCTCTGCTCTCCCTCCCTAAATAGGGCGCGGTCACTGGGAAGACACACACAAACAGGTTAATTGCAGTCAGGTGTAGTGATTCTGCCACTTACCTTCCCTGACTCCGCCCTCCTGTCACAGACCGGCGCTTGACCATGCCCCTGCTGCCACACATATGCTATTAGACCTAGGCTAGCATTCGCTGTGCAAGTCCCTGAGAATTAGCTGTTACTCTAGAGAAAATTATTTGAACAAGCACATTCATACTTTTAACAGTTATTCCACGAAATCGAGTCGTACATGAGCTAATAGCCGACGAGGCGTGTAGCACCGAGCTGGCTATAAGCCATGTATGACGAGATTAAGAGGAATAACTATTTTATTCTATCCACATTCACTGGATTTTGAGAAACGGAGCATTTTTATTTTTTGCAAATTCGATAAATAAAACATTTTTTTATACAAAATGTCTGACAAAATCATTTCCGCTTAGAATGTAAACAAACCGGCAAAATGACAGATGAAAAATGCTATAAAATAATTCTTGAAAAAATAATATATACGTCCTTACCATTACTTTTATTCAATATTTTGTTGCTTTTCTTTTGGGGGTGGGTGGGGGTTGTTTTCGAGTAGAGTTTTTATTTCATCCTCGGTTGGTTCAGCAACATGCTCCGCCATTTTGTTTTTCTCTACTCACGGTATATGAGCTGATAGCCTACGAGTAGCCAATCAGAGCGTGCGATTGCTCATGTCCAGTGAATGTGGATAGAATAATATATTAATGTAAACCTGTGGCTTGATTTACAGCCAGAAGTATTTACTGAGCTGATGTATTGGAAATCAACTTCTGACCAATCAGATATATAACTGACTGGTGACAGACATCACTGGTATGGTCTTATCGTTCTTGTCTGTTTTGTGCAGCAGCATACACACACACACACACACACACACACACACACACACACACACACACACACACACACACACACACACACAGTAGTGATCCAGCTTGATAACATGCTGCCTGTGGAAAGTCCTGTCTGTTTAGGGGACAGCCTCCCAACATGTCGTCACAACCCTCCATCCATCCTCCATGTCTCACTCTTTCTTTCTTTTCATCTCTTTGTCTCTCTCTCTTTTCTCTGTAGAAGCTCGGCGTAGACGGTAACTCCGAGCCTGCTGCTCCAGTGAACCTAATCCCTGTTAGCGTCTAATGAGACCGTGACTTACACAAAAGAGAAATGACCTCTGAGGGAGTGCAGTGTAGTGTTGTGTGGCTTTTGTTTAGTATGTAGTGTAGTTTTTAACATTTTAAACCTTTCACATACCCTCTTATTACCCATGATCCAGGAATTAAAAATGTAAGAACATTAGACAAATGTGCATTATTTATTTATTTATTTATTTGCGTCATTAGGGCATATATTTCTTATCCCCAATCCAGTTACCCAGTTTTAAAATATGTTTCAACATGTCTCAACAGAACAAAATGGCACAGAAATGAATGTGAATTAGAAGCACATTAGTATAGCAGGCATTATTTTAAAGACGATAATAATAAATTCAGACCCTTGGCTTCACACCCCACTGTCAGGGCAACGGGGCTTGTCTATGTTCGATCCCCTAAAGCAATATATTTCGCTTATGTTGGGTAGTTGTCCTAGTGATCATGGCAAAACTGCATGATCCCAGACTGCATGTGTTCGTACTGTGCTTAGAAGCAAAGTTGTATCTGAAAAGGCTTTGTGGTGCAGTAGGGACTTTCCTGATCCTTCTGGATAATCTCTTTAGTTTGATGCAGGTCTTTTTTTTTTTTATAAGTGCTTTTGTTTTGGCGAAGAGCGGGACTGAGGGTTTGACTGCAGGCTTCAGGGCACTAATTACAGACTGAGTAATAAGACACCCAGCTGTGCACCCTTATGTTAATTTCCTCAGGATAAATCAGAAAGAAACGGGACGACTTCTCAGTAAAGTCTGATGTAATTGTGTGTCAGGGTCAGTGTTATCTGATAAAGAAAGTTAGAGGGGCTTGTGTGTAGCTGGTCCCGTGAGGAAAACCGTTTTACAAAAATTTATACTTTTTATTGTAAAAAAAAAAAAATCAAGGGTGTGTGCGCATGTTTTTTTTTGTATATATGTATATATACATATATACAATACAATATATACATTGTATATGTATATACAATATATATATATATATATATATATATATATATATATATATATATATATATATATATATATATATATGTGATTCCACGCTTATGGGTACTGAAATGGGGACATGAACTTATTTTTAAAAATTCACCTAAAACCATTTCTTTTTTTTACCATCAGGTCACAAAACATGTAATCTTTAATGAATGATATGTTAAAAGATAACTTTAATTTTCTGAGATGTAATAAAAACATTTATATGCCAAAGTCAGAACGTAACAGAAGTGTTGTGGACATATATATTCTCAATTTTAACAATGTAGAATTACTTTTTGAAACATAGGAAGGTGATGTTTTAGCAAATATAATTAATAAACATGTGTAGTAGAATAAACATACATATTCTTTCAATAAGATTAACATGGTATATAGCTAGATTGTAATTAATTTGTAACAGACGCGAGATGGACAATCGTAACAGAAGTAATGTAACAGACATCATTTTGGAACTCATAGGCTTGACTTTGGCATATAAATATGTTTTTATTACATCTCAGAAAATTAAAGTTATCTTTTAACATATCATTCATTAACCTGGCGACTTGTCCAGGGTGAACCCTGCCTTTCGCCCGTAGTCAGCTGGGATAGGCTCCAGCTTGCCTGCGACCCTGTAGAAGGATAAAGCGGCTAGAGATAATGAGATGAGATGAGATGTTGTATGGAAACTGAATTTAGTGTTGTTTGGTTGTTCTGCCCAGCTGCCTGTTGACACTCCCAGTGCAAACTTCGAGACATCCTCTTCTCTCTATGCAGACTGTGACTTACCAAAATGCTCTAAGGCCACATCCTGCACACAGATAATGCTTTAAACACACACAGCCAGCACCTGACTCATTAATACCAATCAGTAATTAATACTAAACAGTAATCACTACCTTAATAAAAGATATCAAAAAACGGCTTCAGTGATATCAGAGCTGATAAAAGTGCCATCCTTTAAAGGAGCAGAGTAAATGCCACTTAGCTGGACAAGGGAGGGAGGGGGTGAGGGAGAATATATCCCTGCCGTCATCTCTTCCTTGCACTGATAGAGGTGACATCAATGTGAAGGCACACTTGGTTGGAAATCATTGATATTCTGACTTGCCGGCTGCAAATGGCTCAGTGGCAGATGGAGGCTTTGTCAGGGAAGAAAAATGGCAGCCAGGGAATGCGGCTGCTGTTTTCTCCCCCCACCGACCCTGTATGCTGGCAGCCTGTGACCTTCCACTGCTCGTGTGACGATTCTGCCTGTGCACTTTGATCAATTACTCCGCCTGCATTGTTTTTAAGGAAAGTGGAAGAATTAGAATGGTGTTTTCCAGGCATGTTAGCCGTATATACACACACACGGAATGCAAAGTGATGGTGATTTCATGTCTGGAATTCCTAAAACCTACCATTTTTGTGGTTTTTTTTTTTCATTTAATAGTTGTCCACGTTTACCGTTTCAGTGAAAATCTCTGGTGTGTGTGTGTTGTGTGCTTGTCAGCTTCAGCTGCTCACTCTGTGATGTTGAGACTGCCTGGAAGGATTTCTGGAAAGGCATATTGTCACTGTGTGTCTGGCATGAAAAGCACACAAATGCATGTCACTCCCCCCCCCCCCCCCCCCCCCCCCCATTATCCTGCAAGATGGTGGTGATCAAGGGTCATTTAATTTATTTATTTATTTATTATTATTGTTATTATTATTGGTAATCATATGGGGCCAAGTAAAATTAAGGATTAATTTCACGAGTGATTTCGAAGTTTTGAAAATTGACTCGGGCAATTTCAAAACTTCGAAATCATGAGTGAAATTGATCCTTAATTTTATGAGGAACCATACGATTACTTATTTATAATATATAGGGCCAAATTCATACTTCGGAAGCCATTCAAGTTCACAACATTTGTCATTCACGTTTTCTGAACCAGTCAGGGCGCAAGACTATCTTGCATGTTTGAATCAGTTTCTAAAGCGTCTTTCATCATGACACGGCGACACGACATGACACGATTTTGAAAGTGGTTTACAAAATTTTATTGGAACTTCTTTACACAAGCCATTTTGTTGACAAAATTTCCTAACTTTTTGTAACCGTAACCAAGCAACGAACTAGCCAATAGCATTTCAGAAATACGGCCCCATGTTAAAGGGATAGTTCGGGATTTTTGACATGAATCTGTATGGCATCCCCATCAATAGTGTCATGCAAACACACTGACTTACCCCTGACAGCATCCTGTGAGTCCAGTTCTTGTCCAGTTTTGGTCCAGACGAAAGTAGTCCGGCAAGTTTGTTGGGGTCACGAAAGTAAAACGTTTTTCGTCTCAAAACAGTATGTGTTCAAAAGAGTGATATATTTGCATCACAAAACTGTTGCCAAATAAAAAGTCAGACCTCGAAATCGCTTGGCACTATTTTCTCTCCCTTCTTATCACTGCGCGCTGCCGCCAGGTGACAGCCACGGCTGTTTCATTCATTGTTTACTGCTAGCAAAGTTAGCGACAACATGTCTGACTACGACAGCGACGTTGAAAACATTGACTTCATCTCACAGCCAAAGGGATATCTTTATGAACCCGAATATACAGATGAAGAAATTCGCCAGATGGAGTTAGAACGGGCAGAGAGAGAAAGGGTGGACAGAGAAGTGGAAGAAGGTGAAGCTGGAGCCGCAGCTTGTTAGCGCCGCTGATCTGAACTCCTAATCACTGCCAAACAATGGGAAAGGTGTTGATTCCTGCGCAGATGTCAACATGACAGCGCGCAGTGATACCGAGGGAGACAAAATATAGCGCCAAATAATTGCGAGGTCTGACTTTTTATTTGGCAACGGTTTTGTGATGCAAATATATCACTCTTTTGAACACATACTGTTTTGAGAAGAAAAACGTTTTACTTTCGTGACCCCAACAAACTTGCCGGACTACTTTCGTCTGGACCAAAACTGGACAAGAACTGGACTCACAGGATGCTGTCGGGGGTAAGTCAGTGTATTTGCACGACACTGTTGACGGGGATGCCATACAGATTCATGTCAAAAATCCCGAACTATTGCTTTAAGGAAAAAAGCCCTCCTTGATTGACCAATCAGAATTGAGTAATTTGGCCCTATGTATTATAATAATAATAATAATAATAATAATAATAATAATTATTATTATTATTATTATTATTATTATTATTACTGATCTCTCACAAATGTGATTGCTTTGGATTAGAACCTCTTTTTTATGTTAATTGTTAAGAAATGTTTGCTTCAAGCCTGTCCTGTGTAACAGTTCAGATAATTAATTTGACTTGACTCATTTGATCCTTAAACAAGATTTGTATAATGTCTAGTCATTAATTTGGGCATCACAGCGGTGAAGTAGATAGGGTTGCTGCCTCAAAGCTCTGATCCTGAGACTGTGCTACTGTTTGTGCAGAGTTTCACATTCTCTCCAAATCCATGTGGGTTTTCTCCCAATAATAAGAGAAGGTGGATTGACTTTTTTTTTTTGTGTGTGTGTGTGTGTGTGTGTGTGGTATCATGTGTTAACTCTCCTGGGACAAGCTCCTGATCCATCATGACCCTGACCTGGCTAAAGTTCTTACCGAAGATGAATTAATGGTCTTCTCTCATTTCCAATTTTTTCTCTAATTTAGTCTTAGTCAGTTCCCACCCACCAGTTACATCTCCCTTATCACACGACAGCTACCAATCCAGAAGGATCCTCGTGATTCCCCTGACACATCAAGCCAGCCAACCACATCAAACTGCTGCTCATGCTGCATCACAGGGTGGCGTAACACACTTAGAGGAAAGTGCTATCCGCCTCCTTCTGCATGCATGAACTCCCAGACACCCAGGATTGGCTAGTGTCTCTGTGATGTGATTGACAGGGGAGAGAGTATGCCATCCCTCCCTCCCTTTCTGAGAGCATGGACTCTTTTGGACTTCCAGCCATGGATGGCTGTGGCAATGTCGAGGTTTGAACTAGCAATCTCCAGGTGACGGGGCGACCACATGTCCGTTGCTTTCATCCTGCTTCTGGAAAGTAATTTATGTAATATTTGTCTTTTAAATGTTCACTTGGAACATTTACATCCTTTTTAAGCAGGATTAATTCTTTGCTTATTTTCAATGAACAGTAAAAAATAAAATAATGCTTTTTTTCCCCTTCAAATGACTGGTGTTAATTATCTGTTATAAATAAGCAGTAACTCATTTGGCTCTGGTTTGTGCAACATAAACCAAATAAAACGTGAGATATTCATTCATATTGTTTGATGGCACTTTTTATTATTAGAGCTAATAAACTGTCGGGATTCATAGTCAGTGAGGAAGAAGATCTCTGCTTTTCTGTTCTTTATAGATGAATGCATATTGTTTGAGGAAGATGATGGAGTGTACCGGTGTTTGAGTTTATAATTTAATAAGTTTGTTGCTTTGACTGTTCAGTGCCTCTGGTTTTGAATGTGGATATAAGCATTTCAAGGTTTGTAGCTTCAATAGCTTATTTCGGTGGTAGTAGTAGTAGACTTTCAGTCGCAAAGAGTTGTTTTTCTGTTATGAGGTATTTTCAGATTAAAGACTTAGTAAATCTTGGCAGTGCTTAGGCTTAGTCTTTGGAAGGAAAAATAAGCCCTGGGGCTAATTTCCCATTTGCACATTTTAAAGGAGGTACGCAGAACCTTTATTTTTAAATACATTTCCGAGTGGGTAGTATCTCCATCCTTGACTCTTGTATGCTGCATAAATGGGAATAAAAAAAATATTTTTGAGAGTTAAAATCAACCACAAAGTTGGCATTCGAGCTGCCCTGCTGAGCCAGCCATGCTGGAGTGCGTGACGTCACAGCAGGAACCGGTTTTAAGGCCGAGGCCTTTTACAGCTATAGGCCAAAGTCATATAAATACAAATTTATAGTGAAAGTAAGAAATACCGTTACTGACTTGCTCAACTAAGACTGATTTGACTTCACTGATTGTGGGTTGACTCTCATTAAATACAGGTTTGTAGCTTTAGTTATGCTGTTATGCTAAAAAAGTCGTACTGCTCCCCGGGCGCTGTTAGCATGGCTGCCTACTGCTCTGGGTATGTGTATGTGCTCATTGCTCATGTGTGTGTGTATGTGTGTGTTCACTGCTTCAGATGGGTTAAATACAGAGAGGAATTTCACAAGTGTGTGATGAATAAAGTTAGGGAAAAAAATTAAAACAGGATAGGTGTTATAATGTATACAAAATACATGTACATGCATGCATTTTCAGTGATAAAATGTAAAAGGCTAATTAAATAATCAGATGAACTGAGACAATCACATTCTGAAGCAAATTAAATAATCTTATACCGGTAACTTAAACACACAATACAAGTTACATATATTAATCTAAATGCAGGTAAACAACGAGTGTTGTTGTTTTTGTTGTTTTGCATCCAAATGAGAGTCGCATCTTACCCGTCTGTGTTCTCACTTCTTGAAGGCCGGCCTTGTGGCTGATTGTTTCAAAACAATCTGACTTTTTCAGTTGTTCGTTCAGTTCTCTGTTCGTTCATTTCTTCCACGTAAGGGCGAGATATTGCTGCTGAGGCAAGCATATCCAGCAGAGAAATCAGATGGCTGGTCCACTCATTCTCCATTTTCTCCATACTGAGTACTCCGCCATTACTGCTCGGCTCAGGCAATTACCAAAACCCGGGATAGGACATCACCGATTTTAGCAACAACCACGGGGAGATCACTGCCCGAGCAATAATATGTCATGTCCCGTTCCGTCCTGGGTTTTAGCAACAAACCTTGGCTCACACTCCAGGAGAACTGGTGCAACTGAACTTACTTTCCTTTTCTTGTAGTTTTCTTTTCTTGTAATTGTTGGTACTGCACCCTTTTTCAATACGGGCTTATAGCCAACGCTCCTCAACAGATCAGAGGTCTCGTACAAGTCTTCAGTAAAATGTGCAGAGCAGAGGAGAGACCACTTCGTAGCCGCCCAATGTGCCCGTGAACTTCTCGCAAAACGCGTCCAAATCTTTGCAGTTTGAACGTTCTTGGGCCATGAATGCAATGTAAATCCACCTTTTGTCGTGTTGCTGCACCCACCAGCAACACATCTACGTGGCATGGCGATAAATTAGCTCAAAATGGAGGATCGGAGTTGCAGTCAGCTCTGTGTTTTAGTATAGCGGAAATGGCGATGAGACCGATAGACTTCCTGCTATGACATCACAGATGTCAAGGTCATTCACTCAGACCGCTACCTATATGTATAATTTTAATCGTAAAAATTACTATATTAGATTTATTGTTAACGCTTAAAACTATTCCTATGCCATTCTTGAGGTCTCAAGGCATTTATAAACAAAAAGTGAAGCCATGGTTCTGCGTATATATCCTTTAAGTATAGGCTTGGTTTAAGCAAGTAGAATTGTTTTTTAAATATAAAGTTTTCAATGAAGAATTAGCACGGATGACCCATTTGATTGGGTTTTGATGAGGGTTACATGACCTGTGCGGGGTAATGAGTATGTACCTAGAGCAAGCTATGTAACATATGTAGATCATTATGAGTACTGAAGGAATAAATATGCAAAAGAAAGTGGTGTATTGGTAGACAGGAGGAGGCTCTAAATAAAAAGTGTGATTGCTATCCTGCGTGGCTTGAGTACTCGCGTCATGCCTACTGCTTTACAAGGCTCTATATTTTCAGGCATTTCTTAGTCACATTTCAGCCAGAAATAAGTAGAAATAGTAACTGATATATCAGTAGATGTGATGTGAATTTTGTAAAGACGGAGCAAAAAGGGGGAAAAAATTTTTTATTTTCTTTTAAATTGTGGCCATTTCCCCCCAAGGCTGATAATTTAATTGATGTTCTCTTGTTGTATCGGCATATTTCATGCTCATGTGTTCTACCAGAGATTGCAGGATATGGCAGAGGTTAAGTTTGATTTATATCCAACATCTGTCTCTGGCAGGTGTGTTATCTTGTCACGTTTGAAGCCTGTGCTTTCCAGATGTTGTTCTGTGCGATACGGACAGAGTTAGAGAGAAACATATTAGACCCCTTGAGGTTCAGTAGGTTTCAGTTTTCTGTGTAGTCCAGGTTTCTTTTCTGTTCTTTACAGTAGACTGCCAGGATTGTCCTCTTTACTGCCTGCTAGAAATACATTGTTTATAAAGCGTCTTGCTGTAATTCTAAAGAAGGCAGACTTTCACCTGTTCATCATTCACAATACCTGAACGACATCTAGACACTTGATACTGAAATGAGCCAAGGCTACGTCCACACTGATGCGTTTTAGATTTTAAAACACATCACTTTTGCTACATTTACACCTGGAGTCCACACTACTCCGGCGTTTTCAAGCCCCATAAATGGAGACTTTCGGAAATGCTGCTGGCCCTGTTTTAGTTTGAAAACTCTGGGGTAGCGTTTTAGTGTCTGGGTGAAAACCAAGATGTTTGGAAATGATGCAGATGTTACAGATGATTTTTGAAATCAGGTGAATCTGGATTCACCTAGGTGAATTAGGTCGACATTCTTAAAAGGGATTTTTTTTGTTCGGGGGCGGGCACCTCATTTTATCCATTCATCCATTATCTGTAGCTGTTTATCCTGTTCTACAGGGTCGCAGGGAAGCTGGAGCCTATCCCAACTGACTATGGGTGAGAGGCAGGGTACACCCTGGACAAGTCACCAGGTTATTGCAAGGCTGACACTTTTGGCCCTTTTCCACTACCCTTTTTCAGCCCGCTTCAGCTCACTTCAGCCCGACACAGCTCGCGTTTCAACTGCCTTAGAGCAGCACGACTCAGCTCGCTTCAGCCCTGCTTAGCACCCAAAACTCGCACGGTTTTGGAGTAGGGCTGAAGCAAGCCAAACCGAGCTGAGTGGGGCTAGGGGCGTGAGCAGACACTCCCCTGTGCACTGATTGGTGAGGAGGAGTGTCCTCACACGCCCACACACGCCCCGCGAGCACGCTGGGATCTGTAAACACCGTAAACCCGGAAGAAGAATAATTATGAATTACGAGAATTTCTGAAGCCTTATGCACCTCGCCTCATCTATACGCTCTTGCCAGTATCTGTTGGCGTTGTCGGTGACAACAAGCCACAGCACCAAGACCAGCAACACTAACGACTCCATGTCCTCCATGTTTATTGTTTACTATCCGGGTCGTGAGACTACGCTTAAAAGATCACTGATGTCACTGTTTGCGCCGCCTAACGACATCACGTGACGTCCACCCACTTTCGCTAACTCCACCCAACGTGTCCACCCACTTCCAGCCAGCACGGTTCAGCGCGGTTGTAGTCGAAATGCAACTCCAACAGCCCCACTCAGCTCGACTCAGCCCAACTCAGCACGGCACGGCTCAGCCCGACTCAGCCGCGTTGGTAGTGGAAAAGCGGCAATAGAAACAAACAACCATTCACACTCACATTCACACCTACGGTCAATTTAGGCCTAACCTGCATGTCTTTGGACTGTGGGGGAAACCGGAGCACCCGGAGGAAACCCACGGAGACATGGGGAGACATGCAAACTCCACACAGAAAGAGCCTCGCCGGCCACGGGGCTCGAACCCGGACCTTCTTGCTGTTAGGCGACCGTGCTAACCAACTGCTGCCAGGGCTCATTTTTAAATAAAAAAAAAAAATTTAGGGGGTTCATAAAAAAATGAGAACACTTTGACAGCCCCTTTTTATTGACCTTTCCCCCCTCGTTTCTCACTCACCCCACCATATCTTCTATCCTCTTATACCTCTCTACCCAGAATTATGCTTATGTACCTGTCTTTCTGTCTAACTTAATTGTTTGGTTTTTTCCCCCCCACTTTTTACTGTCCTTGCTGGGAATTGAACTCAGGACCTTCTGCTTTGAATGTCACCACTACACCACAGAGGATTCAGTTGCAACAAAGAAATTAAACATTCCACTACTAGATTACCTAACCCTAAATCCTAATTCACCTTAGTAAATCTAGAATCACTTGTAACACAGACAAACTCCTTCATTTCCTGATTGGTCCTCTCCGTCATGGTATCTTTCCCTGATTTATCATGCTTCTATCACGTAACCCTTTTCCAGAAGAAAACCAATGGCATCAGCTGTTTATACTGTGTATGTGAAAGGCCATGCGATCAGTTTTCAGGCATGTTAGTATGTACAAAGATCGTTTTAGTTTTAAAACGCTGTTTAACATTAAAAAATGCGTATTCGTTTGGACGTAGCCTAAATGTACCTTTTTTTAAAAATATAAATACTGATGCTTGTTTAATAGATGAAACCTGTCCTGTTGTGCCAGCTAAAATGGAGAATTGTTTGTTTGTTTGTTTGTTTGTATTCTTCGTGATTCAGCAATTTGCTATAAGTTGAGCTAAACAAAATTTTAAAAATGGCTACTTGGAGCGAAGATGTCTTCATGGATTCATTTCAGGTCGGTCTGTAGTGTTGTGTGGTGTGTTTTAAACCTTGGTGTTAAATATCAATAATGTTAATATTCTGCATGGAAAGAGTGAGTTTAATTTAATGGGTTGCTGTGGCACATTTATTCTTTAATTTCACTCTTAGCGCTTCATTGTAAAATGTCGGCCTGGCTTGACTAATTAGAAAAGTTTTATTGCTCATTATTAGGCTTGACCTCAGCGGGTACAGTGAGAGAGGTCTCTGGGATTAGACCTGTTAGGACCCAGACTTTGCAAATCACTTCCTTAAAGCAGATACGCAGAGCCTTTATTTTTAAATGCATTTCTGAGTGGATAGTATCTCCATCTTTGACTCTTGTATGCTGCATAAATGGGAATTTAAAAAATATATATATTTTTGAGGGGCGGTACAGTGGTGTAGTGGTTAGCGCTGTCGCCTCACAGCAAGAAGGTCCTGGGTTCGAGCCCCGTGGCCGGCGAGGGCCTTTCTGTGTGGAGTTTGCATGTTCTCCCCGTGTCCGCGTGGGTTTCCTCCGGGTGCTCCGGTTTCCCCCACAGTCCAAAGACATGCAGGTTAGGTTAACTGGTGACTCTAAATTGACCGTAGGTGTGAATGTGAGTGTGAATGGTTGTCTGTGTCTATGTGTCAGCCCTGTGATGACCTGGCGACTTGTCCAGGGTGTACCCCGCCTTTCGCCCGTAGTCAGCTGGGATAGGCTCCAGCTTGCCTGCGACCCTGTAGAAGGATAAAGCGGCTAGAGATAATGAGATGAGATATATTTTTGAGAGTTAAAATCGATTGCAAAGTTGGCATTTGAGCTGCCCCGCTGAGCCAGCCAGCCCTGAGCGCGTGACATCACAGCGGGAACCGGTTTTAAGGCCGAGGCCTTTGACAGCTATAGACCAAAGTCATATAACTAAAAATTTATGGTGAAAGTAAGAAATACAGTTACCGACTTGCTCAACTAAGACTGATTTGACTTCATTGATTGTGGGTTGACTCTCATTAAAACAGGATGGGTGTTATAACTTATGCAACATACTGTACATGCATGCATTTTCACTGATAAAACATAAAAGGCTCATTAAATAATCAGATGAACTGAGACCATCACATTCTGAAGCAAATTAAATAATCTTATACCGGTAACTTAAACACACAATACAAATTACATGTATTAATCTAAATGCAGGTCAACAATGTGTTTTGTTTGTTTGTTTGTTTTGTTTTGTTTTGTTTTTTTATCCAAATGACAGTCAGAGATTACCCGTCTGTGTTCTCGCTTCTTGAAGGCCGATCTTGTGGCCGATTGTTTTTAAAACAATCTGAGTTTCAGTTGTTCGTTCAGTTCTCCGTTCATTCGCTTCTTCCACGTAAGGGCGAGATGGCAGTAATATCCAGTTTAGAAATAAGACGGCTGCACCACTCATTCACTTTTCTTTATACTGTGTATTCCGCCATTACTGCTGGGCTCAGGCAATTACTAAAACCCGGGACGGAGCGGGGGGATGTCACCAGTTTTAGCAACAACCCTCGGCTCATTCCAGGAGGACTGGTGCAACTGAACTCCCTTTCCTTAAAAAAAATAAAATAAATAAAATAAATAAATACTTTCCTTTTCTTGTAGTTTTCTTTTTTTTAATTGTTGGTACTGCACCCTCTTTCAATACGGGCTTATAGCCAACGCTCCTCAACAGATCAGAGGTATCATACAAGTCTTCAGTAAAATGTGCAGAGTGGAGAAAAGACCACTTCATACGCGTCCAACGTGCCTGTGTACTTCTCGCAAAACGCATCCAAATCTTTGCAGTTTGAACATTCATGGCCCAAGAATGTTCAAACTGCAAAGATTTAAAGGTGTAAATCCACCTTCTGTCATGTTGTACCGGCCAGCAACACATCTACGTGGCATGGCGATAAATTAGCTCAAAATGGAGGATCGGAGTTGCAGTCAGCTCTGTGTTTTAGTATAGCGGAAATGGCGATGAGACCGATAGCCTTCCTGTTGTGACGTTACGGACGTCAAGGTCATTCACTCAGACCGCTACCTATATGAATCACTTTAATCGTAAAAATTACTATATTAGATTTATTGTTGACGCTTAAAACTATTCCTGTGCCATTCTAGAGGGCTCAAGGCATTTATAAATGAAAGTGAGGCCATGGGTCTGTGTGTATGCTTTAAAGTCTCTGTGATCTCTCCTACTTTTCGATTTTAAAGCTGAAATAAAACACCATCTTTTTACTCACAGTGCTACTTCAGTTTATTTTCGTCTGAAATCCAATGCTCGTGTGTATGGTTTTGATGTTTATGGTTATTTGTACTTTTCGTCCCTTTATTTGTCCTTATTCAATCACATCTGTTTGTTCTGATTGAAATATGCTTTATCTGTGAGTCATGTTTATTTTGTTCTATTGACATTTGCCCTTATTTTATCTCAGCTACTTCTGGATTCTTTCATAGGTTTTGTAAAGCAATAATCAGTTTGTGGATTTTGTAAAGATGCATACGTTACTTTTAAATTGACTCCACAGTGAGCAGAAAAAAAAAGAGGTTTGGAGACTAACTAGTTTGCTCATAAATTAATATTTGTTCCATGACCAAGTGAGAATATGTTAAATTAAAATGTCAGGCACTGTCTAGATTGTTGGAATTAGCTGTATTTGGTTTATTTGTTTTAGTTAGCAGTAATTATTTGCACATGCAAGTTTACAAATCCCAGCTTTCCTGAGCTGCATGTCCTATCAGTTCCATTCGGGTTTGAAAGAAATGGGCACATGTTTAAGCCTTGAGGGTGACTATAAATGATTTTTTGGCACACATTTTCCCACTATCATATTTTTGGGATTATTTTTAGACAGGCGGTTTATTTTTTTTTGGTATTGGAGTGATTTGCTAAGTGCAAGTAAAAATTCTTGTGCTGTGCACACACACATTTTATATATATATATATATATATATATATATATATATATATATATATATATATATATTAGTGCTGTCAAAAATGTCGCGTTATTAACGCGTTAACTTGACTCAATTTTAAAGGTGATAATTTTTTTATCGCGAGATTAACGCTCTGTGACATGATGCCACGCCCCGCACAGCCAGAGTCCTCTGCCCTCCCCCGAAGAGCCACAGTGCTCGGCTTAGGTTTCGTTTCCCATCGGCGGCTCCAGCCCCACTTTGCAGTGGCTGTGACAAGACGTGTTATGCTCTGCAATAAAAAAAAAACATTGGTACAACCAGTGTTCGAACTACGCCGATATTTTCGGGGGGGGGGTCCCTTATTTTCCCTTGGGGGGGGGAGGTGCTTGCGCTTGTCTCAGAGCGCGGCTCTCCATCGCGCGCTCACTTCGGATATGCAAATGCTTCCCGTTACACACGATTGCTATGTCAATAAACATCATTTTGCCAATATTTTAGAGACCCCCCAACATTTCCCAAATCATGTTTTCAAGTGATCTCATGTCTGTTTCAGGGGATCTCGGATCCCCCGAGTACCCCCGTAGTTTGAACGGTGAGCAAGCCCATTCACTTTTTTATGCTGATAAGAGAATTACAATGGTTTTTCATGTGACAAAAATGTGCGATTAAATTGCGATTAATCGCGAGTTAACTATGACAGTCGCGACATTAATCGCGATTAAATATTTTAATCGCTTGACAGCACTAATATACCAGTATATATATATGGGCGGTTCGAGCCCCGGGGCCGGTGAGGGCCTTTCTGTGTGGAGTTTGCATGTTCTCCCCGTGTCCGCGTGGGTTTCCTCCGGGTGCTCCAGTTTCCCCCACAGTCCAAAGACATGCAGGTTAGGTTAACTGGTGACTCTAAATTGACCGTAGGTGTGAATGTGAGTGTGAATGGTTGTCTGTGTCTATGTGTCAGCCCTGTGATGACCTGGCGACTTGTCCAGGGTGTACCCCGCCTTTTGCCCGTAGTCAGCTGGGATAGGCTCCAGCTTGCCTGCGACCCTGTAGAACAGGATAAAGCGGCTACAGATAATGAGATGAGATGAGATAAACGTATTCTAATCCTTTTAAGAAGGAAATCATGGGACACTAAAAGACAGCATTCGGTTTGGCCTAGTTGCATCGCATTTCAAGGTGTTGATTGTAATGCAAAATTATTATTTTTTTATTATTGAATTACACGACTACTGCATTGATGCTTCATTAATCTTTAGTGCAGAAATATCTTTTGAGTATAGGCTATGTTTAGGTCACACGTGCCATTTAATGTAATTGGCGTCTGAAAATGAATGCCAACTGATTTATATAGAGAGCATATTTATGTGCACAGTTACATTAGGCTCTGTTGGTCGTCATTTGCACTGCATCATTACAGCTGTTACAAATGTGCGTTTTCATTTTTCAGTGATGTGGTTGTAACGAATCATACTTATACTGTATTTCTAATTGTAATTATACAATTTGTAATTGTACTATATTATTATTATTATTATATGATAGCATTGTGGTGTTACGAGCATAATGTCCACATGCTCCAGCTTACTGTGTATTTGGTTGAGTTTTGTATGTTTGGAGAGAACATGATCTCATTGCTGATTATAGTTTAGTTTCTGTCTGTCCTACAGATCAAAACATAAGACCTTGATTTGCTTTTGTCCATCATGTTATACCATACAGTAACTTGGTTGATAAGATTTGCTTTAGAATAATGACGATGTTTTTGCTGCCTTAATTTGAACAAAGTGTTTGTGGTAACTTCAGCTGTGTATTATCTATTTTGCAGTTCGTGAATGTTTAGGTTTTTGATACAGAGATGCCTTCAGTTCACATGGGTGGTTTAAATATACTGATGTGCTTGTGACCCATCTTTAGCCACCATTTCATGGCTGATTAAATAGAAAGAATAAAGGCACGGTGTGTTCTGTGCTCATATAAAGACCAGGCTTGGTGTCAAGAAGCAACTATCATTGATGTATTTTATTTCTTCTCCTTCTTCATATTTCTATGTTTAATCTTTCAGTGTCCACTGGCCTGTCTTAAATCACTTTGGTTTTATACCAAGACAATATAATTCTGATGTTATTCTTCAGCTTGAGAAAACTGTCTTTTAAAATTCTGTAGGCTTCATTCTTAATATAAAGTCAGGTTCATAAATATGTTGACAGTAACGTCCATCCATTATCTGTAACCGCTTATCCTGTGCAGGGTCGTGGGCAAGCTGGAGCCTATCCCAGCTGACTATGGCGAGAGGCGGGGTACACCTTGGACAAGTTGCCAGGTCATTGCAGGGCTGACACATAGAGACAAACAACCATTCACACACACGGCCAATTTAGAACCACCAATTAACCTAACCTGCATGTCTTTGGACTGTGGGGGGACACCACACAGACACGGGGAGAACATGCAAACTCTACACGGAAAGGTTCCTGTCAGCCACTGGGCTCAAACCCAGAACCTTCTTGCTGTGAGGTGACAGTGCTAACCACTACACCACTGTGCCACCTTGGACAGTAACATCCATCCATCCATTATCTCTAGCCGCTTTATCCTGTTCTACAGGGTCACAGGCAAGCTGGAGCCTATCCCAGCTGACTATGGGCGAAAGGCGGGGTACACCCTGGACAAGTCGCCAGGTTATCGCAGGGCTAACACAGAGACAAACAAGCATTCACACTCACATTCACACCTACGGTCAATTTAGAGTCACCAGTTAACCTAACCTGCATGTCTTTGGACTGTGGGGGAAACCGGAGCACTCGGAGGAAACCCACGCGGACACGGGGAGAACATGCAAACTCCACACGAAAAGGTCCCCGTCAGCCACTGGGCTCGAACCCAGAACCTTCTTGCTGTGAGGTGACCGTGCTAATCACTTCACCACCTTGAACAGTAACATGCTTTTTGTAATTTTGCTTCTGAGCATTACCACAGTGGATTTGAAATGATGCAACCAAGATGTGATTGAATTTTTGAATTTCTGCTTTAATTCAAGGTATTTTTGTTAAATATTGTATTAACCGTTTAGGAATAACAGGCTTTTTTTTTAACATAGTCTCTCCATTTGCACATTCTCAAAGGTAATAGGACAAACTACCAATTATAAATGTAAGGATTATTTTTAACACTTGGATGCAAATCCTTCTGCACTCAATGACCACCTGCAGTCTGGAACCCATGGGCTCACCCTTCTCAGAATCCAATGCATTGTTTTTGTTTTAAAAACATAACCGCAACCTGTTTAGCTCTCTGTGCAGCAAAACCTCCCCAAATTCAATGTTGGTGATCCCTTCAAAACCCATCTCAAACTTTTTCTTCATTTGCATGTTATATGTAGAATTTCGGCGGCATGGTGGTGTAGTGGTTAGTGCTGTCGCTTCACAGCAAGAAGGTCCGGGTTCGAGCCCCGGGGCCGGCGAGGGCCTTTCTGTGTGGAGTTTGCATGTTCTCCCCGTGTCCGCATGGGTTTCCTCCGGGTGCTCCGGTTTCCCCCACAGTCCAAAGACATGCAGGTTAGGTTAACTGGTGACTCTAAATTGACCGTAGGTGTGAATGTGAGTGTGAATGGTTGTCTGTGTCTATGTGTCAGCCCTGTGATGACCTGGCGACTTGTCCAGGGTGTACCCCGCCTTTCGCCCGTAGTCAGCTGGGATAGGCTCCAGCTTGCCTGCGACCCTGTAGAAGGATGAAGCGGCTAGAGATAATGAGATGAGATGTTCCAATTTAAGATCTATGGCCTAGGATATCGCCATGTTGTTGCAGATTGTTTGCATTGTTCGCATCGAGAATGGTGATGCAAAAATCATTTAGTTGGCCAAGGAGATGCTCTAGAGCCTTCGTGCTTTATTTAACTCTTGTGTACATGAGATCAGTCAGATTACTGTGTTAAATAGTGGAAAATATTTTAGTTTGGCATGTAGTGCTATCTCAAATGTCATTTCAAAAACCAACCACATTAACTAAAAATATATACCATTTTACTGCATTACCACAAACATATATTTTAAAAGTATAACCTCTCCCAAAGTGTTAATTTTCACCTTCTAACTTGACACGACTTTCCTTTGCTACATTACTTCTCTGGTATGGAGGCCTGGAGCTGTTTAATGTCAAGCAGATGCTCTTTGAATCCTTTATTGTTCCAGCAGTGTCTTCTCTTATTGTCTTCCTTTTAAAATGCATGTCATGTACGTTTGCATATCATCATGCCAAAAGTCACGTGGCTGGAGATGGTCTGCTCTCCTTATATTTATTTCTCAGAAATTTTAACCCTTCGTTTGACTGAATATATTTATTCTCAAGCCACACTGCACCTTGGTCTGGAGCATAGCTCCCAGCCACAAACGTGGCTTGTTGATTTAGAAATGAGCTTCCGTGTTCAATACCTGGTAAAGATAAAGCTCAGTATTAACGCATCTAACCAAGCCGGGTATGGAGCGTGAGTATGTTCGTACTGAGTTTGTTCAGCTTTTGAGATGTACCATTGTGTGTTTCTGGATTTTGATTAAAATGAAATTGAGTGTTTTGTGCTCCTGTTTCATGGCTCTTCTGTGGATATTACATCTTTGTTGTTTTATTATCAGCAGATCATCATGGCAATGTCGACAGAGCAAGAAACAATTTCTGCAACAATTTAGGAATAAACAAGATGAGAGAAATGAGCTTTTGTATCATTTACAGCAGTAATGAGTTATTATTGTCTCCTAACAAGCACTTTCTTCATGGCAGTAATGCATTTCATAACCGAGTATATTATCTCACCTGAAATCTACAGTTGCCATGTTTACTGGTGATAATTGTGTAGAGAAATTATTTAACTCTGTTCAAAATCTGAAATTAAATCTCAAAGGTACCGTCCATGGCTGTGACACCGAGCAAGAATCCTGAGAGATGGAAAAATCAATCATGCACTTGTGGTTGTTGTTTTTTTTTACACACTAACTAATTAAAACTGAGGGAAGTTTTAATTTTCTATAAACTTTTTTCTGAGACTGTCATTGAGATCTCACGAATCTACTTTGATTTGCTTTGAGTCAAATATTGTTTCAAATGGCTCACTTTGATGCGCTACACATCATTAATGCTGCATGTGTGCTGTAAAAGAACCCATTGGGACATATTTAGGTTAGTCTTAAGCCTAGGTCACAACCGGACATACGATTTTTTGGCCGTGCGATTTTTGGCGTTTCCCAAATCGCTGCGTTTTTTTTTTGTTCACGGAGAAAGACGCACGTTGGCCGTAAGTTTGTCTTGCAACCTGAAAAAAACGTAAGCGCCTGTAGAGTTTGTTTGACATGACAAAGAACCTCTGTGGCCGGTCTGCGGCCAGCCTACGGCTTGAAAATCAGCACGTCACACGCGCGCCCTCCGTGCGTTTCACGCGTGCCCTCCATGCGTTTCTTGCGTTTTTTGCACGTACACCAGCTGTAGGAACACGTACGGACGGTTTACTGTATGTTATCTGTACTTTCGTTTTGGATCTGGTTCCACAATAGCTTATTATTCTATCCACATTCACTGTATATGAGCAATCACGTGCTCGGATTGGCTACTCTACTACTAGGATATCAGATTATATACTGTGAGTAGAGAAAAACAAAATGGCGGCACGTGTTGCTGAACCAGCTGAGGATGAAATAAAAACTCTATTTGAAAACAAAACCCCAAAAAATACAAAACAAAAAGCAACAAAATATGGAATAAAAGTATTTCATGGCAAGAGCGTATTATTATTATTATTATTATTATTATTATTTTTCTCCCCCCCCCCCCCCCCCCCCACACACACACACACACACACACTTTTGTGAAAGTGTTTTTCACAAATTGCAACTGTCATTTTGCCAGGCTGTTTACATTCTAAGCGGAAATTATTTTGTCGGATGTTTCATACAAACTTTTTATTTATTGAATTTGTAAAAAATAAAACTAAAAATGCTCCATTTCTCAAAATCCAGTGAACGTGGATAGAATAAAACCATTCTATCAGCTCATGTACGACTCGATTTTGTGGAATAATTGTTAATTGTACACTCTGGCTTCTTTATTTATTCTCTCTGCCTCTAAACCTAATGGACATCGCTCAGCTATATACTTGCATCTTTTGTAAAACTTCTACATAAAGAGATGTATCATAGTGAAGTGCTTAATAAACTGCACTGTAAGTCATCTTTGTAAAAATCCTTCTGTCTTACTGTTACACTCCTGTAACGTTAGACCGTATACAAATAACACAATCCCATAGACTATAACTATCTAAAGTAAGCTAATGATGAAGGCAGTGTCACATTATGGCACTCATGCTTAAACCGAGCATGGTTTATTGACTTTTGACATTTTACCTGAAGCTGCATTGTTTCAGGTTCGAGCTGCCTTTACAACCCCGATTCCAAAAAAGTTGGGACAAAGTACAAATTGTCAATAAAAACGGAATGCAATAATTTACAAATCTCCAAAACTGATATTGTATTCACAATAGAACATAAACAACATATCAAATGTCGAAAGTGAGACATTTTGAAATTTCATGCCAAATATTGGCTCATTTGAAATTTCATGACAGCAACACATCTCAAAAAAGTTGGGACAGGGGCAATAAGAGGCTGGAAAAGTTAAAGGTACAAAAAAGGAACAGCTGGAGGACCAAATTGCAACTCATTAGGTCAATTGGCAATAGGTCATTAACATGACTGGGTATAAAAAGAGCATCTTGGAGTGGCAGCGGCTCTCAGAAGTAAAGATGGGAAGAGGATCACCAATCCCCCTAATTCTGCGCCGACAAATAGTGGAGCAATATCAGAAAGGAGTTCGACAGTGTAAAATTGCAAAAAGTTTGAACATATCATCATCTACAGTGCATAATATCATCAAAAGATTCAGAGAGTCTGGAAGAATCTCTGCGCGTAAAGGTCAAGACCGGAAAACCATACTGGGTGCCCGTGATTTTCGGGCCCTTAGACGGCACTGCATCACATACAGGCATGCTTCTGTATTGGAAATCACAAAATGGGCTCAGGAATATTTCCAGAGAACATTATCTGTGAACACAATTCACCGTGCCATCCGCTGTTGCCCGCTAAATCTATAGTTCAAAGAAGAAGCCGTATCTAAACATGATCCAGAAGCGCAGACGTCTTCTCTGGGCCAAGGCTCATTTAAAATGGACTGTGGCAAAGTGGAAAACTGTTCTGTGGTCAGACGAATCAAAATTTGAAGTTCTTTATGGAAATCAGGGACGCCGTGTCATTCGGACTAAAGAGGAGAAGGACGACCCGAGTTGTTATCAGCGCTCAGTTCAGAAGCCTGCATCTCTGATGGTATGGGGTTGCATTAGTGCGTGTGGCATGGGCAGCTTACACATCTGGAAAGACACCATCAATGCTGAAAGGTATATCCAGGTTCTAGAGCAACATATGCTCCCATCCAGACGACGTCTCTTTCAGGGAAGCCCTTGCATTTTCCAGCATGACAATGCCAAACCACATACTGCATCAATTACAGCATCATGGCTGCGTAGAAGAAGGGTCCGGGTACTGAACTGGCCAGCCTGCAGTCCAGATCTTTCACCCATAGAAAACATTTGGCGCATCATAAAACGGAAGATACGACAAAAAAGACCTAAGACAGTTGAGCAACTCGAATCCTACATTAGACAAGAATGGGTTAACATTCCTATCCCTAAACTTGAGCAACTTGTCTCCTCAGTCCCCAGACGTTTACAGACTGTTGTAAAGAGAAAAGGGGATGTCTCACAGTGGTAAACATGGCCTTGTCCCAACTTTTTTGAGATGTGTTGTTGTCATGAAATTTAAAATCACCTAATTTTTCTCTTTAAATGATACATTTTCTCAGTTTAAACATTTGATATGTCATCTATGTTCTATTCTGAATAAAATATGGAATTTTGAAACTTCCACATCATTGCATTCCGTTTTTATTTACAATTTGTACTTTGTCCCAACTTTTTGGGAATCGGGGTTGTAGATCTGACACACATTTACCAGGAGTTATTTAACAGAAGCTCTTGATTTAGATTTTTTTTCCAGGTGCTGCATGTCCATGTATTTCAGCTCCTACATCTGTTATGTGATTTCATTAGTGCCTTGGTGAAACTGCAAATCAGACCACTAATGTTGGGTGAAGACTCTGGGTTCTGCCTTTATACAGAACTGAAGCCCAGTGTTTTCTGGAAAGAGCATTCTTCAGTGCTCCCCCCCCCCCCCTTTTTTTTCTCCTTCTACATCTTCTATCTGTCCACATCTCACCTTCCTAATGACCTGAGTGGAATGGAAGGAATTATTAAGACAGGAAAGCAGAGCAAATCAAAATTTAATTTCCTTCCTTTTCATAGTATGGGACTTATTATTTAGGCATTTATGTAGCTTTTATTCTGATTAATTTGTGTTAAAATGGTGTTCCAGCTTCATTAAAATTAATTCAACTTAAAGCTACTAAATACAATTCTTGATTGATCCAGCTTACTTGAACTTGTCACAGGTTAATCAAGCACAATGACAGCAAATCAGAGGTGGACCTGCCTTCTAGCATATGGGTGCAAACTAGGGCTGGGTATCACCAGATACCTCACGATACGATACTATGGCGATATTTTGCCCACGATAACGATAATATCACGGTACAGCTATTCTGCGATAATCGATATATTGCAAGAAATTTCAACCACATCACGATATCTGTGTCACTGAAGAAAATCAGAATTTATTGACCACTGTAAAATTACATTTCACATACATAACTACACACTCTTGCCAGACATATATTTGTCTCTATTCCACTGCTGGCAAAACCAAGAGTTGCTTCACTACAACATACAGAAAATTCCCATTTCTGTGCTAGTATTATCAACTTTTCTGTAAGCATGGACACATCAGTGCTGCTTAACAAGCAGAATCAAATTGTTTAATGAAAACTTAAAACTTGCACTGCAGACTGCACATACATTTCAGTGCTAACACTAATATCAATTTGTTCTTTGTAAACTTGAGAACATATACCGGAGAACATTTAACTTGTGCTTATTTTGCAGGAACAACACACTGTCTGAAACACATTGAAAAGTGCAGCGGGCATCTTAGTCTCCCTGAGCACAATTATGAAACAAAGTGCAGTGTGGGTCAGTGTCCACACACTGAAACTGAACTGAAACCTCAGTGAATCATGTTTCTTCTGAACTTAGAGTAAATACTCAAAATAAAATGCAGTGTCTCACACACACTAAAATTGAAAATGCAAGATAAAGTGCAGCTTCTTGCCTTTGGCCTTAAATTACAAAATTAAGTTCACAGTTACAGTAAGTCACACATCACTGAAGTAGACGGGAGGACTTTGGCACTGTCCAGTGTAGTTTGCTTCGGGTCGGGTTTCGGTGGCTCCGGCTGAGCTAATATGTCGGGGTGGTGTCATGCTAAGTAAGTTCGCAAGTTTGTTGTGTTACCTGAATATCTAATTGGACCGAAACAGGTTTTGCAGAGTGCATACTCTTTGTCCGGCTCACTGTTTTTTCTCCTTTCCTTTGGAATCCAAAGTGCCTCCAAACATCTGCCTTAAAGTTCGGCGGCGTCTCTAGGTTTACGTTAACAGCCATGCTTGCTTGTTTTTTTTTCCCCTCACTGCAACCGCCGGGGAAAAAAGAGAAGATGAAGAGTGCCTTGCAGTGAGGGAGCGGCACAGCGACACCTCGCGGAGCGGAGGTGCGGAAGTCGTACTGGATTTACAACCCGTCTGAAACATGATTTATTATTTGAAAAAATATCGATATTCAAATTTTGAGTATCGATATTGAATCGGAAGACAAAGTATCGCAATATATCGCCGTATCGATATTTTTGCACACCCCTAGTGCAAACGTAAATTGTATAGCCCTGCCAAACATGACATGACTATAAAATTCAAAATATGAGTGTTTTATTGTAAGAAAATGTGGCCTTTGTGCAAGAACAAAAACCACGGCTTGAAACCAAAACTCGAGGTGTGTGTGTGTGTGTGAGACTGTGGATTTATGAACTCTGAATAACTGCCAGGGCTTGTGAGAATGTCTGGAGGTGCCAATAATCCTAAAATAAATTTACTTCAGTTGAAGGTTAGTTTTCTCTTGTACATATAATGAGTGTGTGATTAACTTAATAAACTACAAACATTTTTAAATCCTCAGTAACACAGGATGTGTGGTGAAACACTGATATACATGTTAAATATTATAGCAACCAGCATGTCTGTTTTGTTTTTTCTTCTGAAACCTTGCCAGCCAGCCTAAATATAGTGATGCATATCGTATATTGTGAAAGTGTTTGTTTCTGCCATTTTGCCAACCTCTAATGGCTGACTGTGAGCAGCAATCCATACACACAGACACGGGGACAAAATAGCAAAGAAGATCCTTCACAAATAATTCACCACTCTGTATCATTCCCTTTCTTTCCTTCTATATATTGTGTGTTGTCAGCCCCCCCGCCAAGTGATTTCCACCTGCTGTTACAGTGGCAGCTCCCCTTCGCCTGTCTGTGTCTGGGGTTTTTTTTTCTTCCTTCCTTCCTTCATCCATCCATCCCTCCTTCCCATAGCTGTGTCTGCTTCCACCTGTGTGATTGGAAGTTTGTGCTCAGTAAATCCAATGTTTTAGGAGACTGGGTCATGTTGCTCAGTTTAGAGAGCAGTGTTGTAGTCCAGGTGCTCATGTGATGTAGAGATTGACCAGGAGCACTCTGATTTTTCAGAAGGATTTATCCTTGTGTTAATGAACATCGTGTGTGTGTGTGTGTGTGATTCATGACTGATGTTCCATGCTGATGACCAGCCATCTGTTAGCACACTCCCAGACAACACACGCAGAGAGAGAGAGAGTCTCAACACTATTAAATAGTTAGCTCCATCTGAAATAAAAACCTGAGGAAACCAACTACTCTGGAGGAATCTTTTCTTTTCACCTCAGAGATCAGTCACAGATGTGGTATTTTTATTTCAAATAACACTCAAGTGGCTAGTGCGACAGCGAAGTTTAATGAGTTGAGAATTGTATTAACAGACTTTAGGGTGTCCATGGCCACTAGAAGAAAGATCATGGAAGCGTGCATTTGTTCGTGACTTATCTACGGCACGCAAGCATGGCTTCCAAGTGAGCATCAAATGGCCAAGCTTGAGGCTTGCTGGGCACAATGTCTGCATAGTATGGTGAAGGGTGGGTGGCGCCGGAAGGTTTCCAACGAGAAGGATGAAGCGTTTCACTTCGTTTACTCGAATGAAGACCTCTTGAAAATAACAGACTGTGGCCATCAGATATTCTCAGCGTGCAGTATCTTAAATGGATTGCTCATGTGTGTAGAGAAGAAAATGGAAGACTCATGAAAAAGGTCTTATTTGCATTGCCGACAAGAAAATTCTACAGAGACCCCTGGATAAAGATCGGCAACCTGTTGGGGATCACAACCGAACAGGAAAAGAGGGCCACGCAGTTCAAATTTGAGTTTAGCAGGCTCATTAACACATGTTTTGGCCTGCCTCCGGGGTGACTGTTGTCACTTAAGGAGAACTGTACTGTACTGTACTGTACTGTACTGTGCTTAAAATTAAATAAGGGCAGGACCTCAGTGTCAAATTTTAGATAAGCTTATTCATCTAATTGACAGTTTATATGATTGTCTTATTATTCCTAATGAGTAAGGCTGGACAATATGACAATATAATATTAATATTGTGATAAATTGTGTGTGGATATCATAATATCGTTAATAAATATTTTAAATTTCTATTTAAAAAAAAATAAACTATATAATTACAAACTGACTTGAAGCTGATTTGATGCAAAAACTCTACTTTTTCAGTGTTAAATATTTTATTAGTTTTTTTATGTAAATATTTTCTATGAAAACAATTTTATTTTTGTACACAGTAAATAAATTATTGAATAGGGTTTTTTTTTTACTACTGTGTTGCTAGGAATTTATTTAAAAAAAATTTTTTTTAATACATCGTGAGGCGTATTACGGAAATGTCTTTGAGAATCATGATCTGACGGTCATGATATCACCAACCCCTCCTAATGAGCTTACTGGCCTTTTGACTAACCACATTAGACTGTATAAGCTGTCAAGTTGAAAATATGTTTAATTTGCAAATCATATGGGTTTAGGATCTCGTTGCAGATCCTAATAATGACCTGCCAGAAAGCATCATGCATCATTTATAGATCCAGTTAAATTAATTCCTGTCTCTGGCTTTATTCTAATTAGTAATTTTAAAAATACAAAACAAAAGCTATATTTATTTTGTGATTGTATTATTGTAATCAGCATTGTTGTGACAGTTTTCAATCATGTAAGCAGATAGGCTATAAATAAGTACACGTGTATTTTAAAATGAACGATTGGGGAAATACCTGCCTATTTTTCATATTTATGAGTATTCATATTTTTCTTAAAAAAATGGTAATGAAATATTTTACTCTGGAATTTTCTTAAAGGTGGATGAATGGGGAAAGAAATTAAAACATAACTTTGGCTTTATATATACAGCACTAAGCAAATCAGATTTCTGCCAGTCAGCATCTCTGCTTGTCACCAACTTGCTCAATTATAATTTGCAATGTATTAAAATGTGCAAATGATTTTACAGCCAATTTGATTTTCTGCACACACAGACGTTTACCTAATGCATAATAATACACTGTCAATGCATGTGTGTTTGATTAGGAGCAGAGATGCCTGAATTTATATTCTGTAGGGTAATATCTGTCCATCCTCCTAATTATGTTATATATGTGTGTGTGTGTGTGTGTGTGTGTGTGTGTGTGTGTGTGTGTGTGTGTGTGAGAGAGAGAGAGAGAAAACCAAGAGCCAGGGTTTGATGTGCTGTGTGCTGGTTTATTATTGTTCTATGTTTCTTCTGTACTGCATTGTCAGCTGGAAGATATACTGTGCATGTGCATATGTCGAAGTATTGCCTGCTTGTGAAACCCAGCTCTGCACACACATTAATCAAAAACAAATCAAATCAAATTTAGTTGTATAGCGCTTTTAACAATAAACATTGTCGCAAAGCAGCTTTACAGAATTTGAACGACTTAAAACATGAGTTAATTTTATCCCTAATCTATCCCCAATGAGCACGCCTGTGGCGACGGTGGCAAGGAAAAACTCCCTCAGACGACATGAGGAAGAAACCTCGAGAGGAACCAGACTCAAAAGGGAACCCATCCTCATTTGGGCAACAACAGACAGCCTGACTATAATATTAACAGTTTTAACAGGTATAACCCTCAACTGTCCTCATGGGGCCGTCCTTCACAGGAGTGGGGCGATAAAACTCCGACCAGACACAGGGCACCAGGATGGATCAAGCAGGTCCGGGGGGCAGAAGAGGCCAGCATCTCAATCCCAGGATCAACATGTAACTCAGAGGGACAGATTGGGGGGGGGGAAGAGAGAGCGAAAGAAAACACAGGTTGTTAGGTATGCCCTAAAAATGACAAGTATTAAATCTGTGTGGTAGGCTCGCAGAGACGAAATATCATGACCTGCTCTGGCTGGATGCTTGATTGGGTGATGGGAGCACACTCCTCAGCAATGATGAGATGCAGATGGGACCCTTAGGGCTGGCCAAGACAATTCAGTTACATTTCACCGGGTCTGGGACATGTGACAGAAAGTCTGACGGCCGATTCCCTGCAGGCTACGATAGCCAGTCGAGGTCTCCACCCTCTCCACCAAAAGATTTCCTGTTGACTCCATGTAACTCAGAGGGACAGATTTGGGGTGGGGGGGAGGGAAAGAAAACACAGGTTGTTAGGTATGCCCAATGTCACCTGAATAAGTAGGAGCAGTATACATATTGCACCGAGTACAAGCAGGGACTCCGGCAACTAACTATGACAGCATAACTAAAAGGAGAGAGCCAGAAGGTAACACAGGCATGAGGGAGCCCCGGGACATAAAGCAGCAGCCACTACACCGTCAACAAACTCGAGTGAGCAAGCGAGTGGGGACTGACAGCATCCATACATCCCAGTTTACCAAAACACTCTATGTCTGAGGACCCTCCAGATCTACTCCTTTACCTCATAAACACCATTAACAAAAGGCTTGACTAAACAGATATGTTTTCAGCCTAGACTTAAACGCTGAGGCTGTGTCTGATTCCCGAACATTACTTGGAAGGCTGTTCCATAACTGTGGGGCTTTGTAAGAAAAGGCTCTGCCCCCTGATGTAGCCTTCACTATACGAGGTACCAGCAGATAGCCTGCACCTTTTGATCTAAGTAGGCGTGGCGGGTCATAGAGGAGCAGAAGTTCACTCAGGTACTGTGGTGCGAGACCATTTAGTGCTTTAAAGGTCAATAGTAGTATTTTATAATCAATACGAAATTTGATTGGGAGCCAATGCAGTGTGGATAAGACAGGCGTGATGTGGTCATATTTTCTAGTTCTAGTAAGGACTCTTGCTGCTGCATTTTGAACTAACTGGAGCTTGTTTATGCACTTATTGGAACATCCAGACAGTAAGGCATTACAATAATCCAACCTGGAGGTAATGAAAGCATGGACTAGTTTTTCTGCATCATGCAATGACATTAAATTTCTTATCTTTGCAATATTTCTGAGATGAAAGAAAGCTATCTGGGTGATGTTATCAATGTGAGTTTCGAATGAAAGACTGGGGTCAATAATCACTCCGAGGTCTTTTACTGCTGCACGTGAAGAAACAGAAAGGCCATCCAGAGTTACTGTGTAATCAGAAAACTTACTTCTAGCTGTATGTGGTCCTAGCACAAGTACTTCAGTCTTGTCAGAGTTAAGCAGAAGGAAATTAATAAGCATCGTGTCTAATGTCCTTAACACATTCCTCAATTCTATTAAGCTGGTGTCTCTCATCAGGTTTTGCAAAGACATACAACTGTGTGTCATCAGCATAACAGTGGAAACTAATACAATGTTTACGAATAATATCGCCCAGAGGTAACATACATTACATTAAACATGTACAATGAATGCACACACATGCACATTATCGGAATTTCATGCAATCTTTTATATTCATTTCCATTTTTGCAGTGTATCGAAATAAAAGTGCACGCATATACCTTGAATTGTTAGCTGGACATTTAAATAATTTAAATGTAATAAATGAAAACGTTTCAACAGCACTAGTCTTTATGCTAACATATATTGCACTAAGATGTATTATCCTCTGTATGTGCGTGCTGATTTGTTGTGTGCAATGTTTTGCAGTTATGGAGTCTGGAGAGAGATTGCCATCGTCCACCCACTCCCAGCCATCCTTCAGCTCCTCTGCCCCACCTCCAGCTTCATCACCAAGCAGAACAAGCGATAGTGGTAAGATGATGACCAGTGCGTGCACATCTATGAACACACTAAAACACAAGGCGTGAGTCAATATACATTTGCATAAAGAGTTCCTGCAGTATTGAGCAAACTAACTATAAGAAATGGCAAACACAGAAATGCTGCTGTCTTGATGTATTGAGGTGCAGAGTCCACACCATAGCGTAAACCCTATTATACATACAGGACACTTTTTTTGTGATGGAATAAAAACGTGTTCTATTCCCTTCTAGCAGGTTTCATTCATTTGCTTTGATAGCATGCGATATTGTTAGCATATTGCTTATCCTACGTGTATTCCGTCACTCTACCCAATGGAGAATGAGCGTTGAATATGGTTTACGATATTGCATGGTTGTCAAGACAACATGGCGTCACACGTCGGCACTGATGCAAATATCCAACGAGAGAATTTTCTGCTGTGCATGCGCAGAAGCATTTCTTTGTTCGCTGGGAAAGAGAAAGATGTGTTGAACACCTGAAAGGTTGCCAAAACTTCATTAGATATTCTTCATGCATATTTACAAGAGAAAAGCATACCAATGGACATCAAAAAACTGGAAAAGAGTGGGACATCAGTGGTGAACCGTTACTATTAGAGCTGGGACTTAAGCTCAGCCAAACCTTAGCCAGCGACACCAAAAAAGCAAAAGGGCAAAGGATTTTCCAAGGGATTCGCGGCAGGGTGCCAGGTTCGCTCCGTTGTGTGTAGCTGTCGATGTTGATTTTAAAAGTAACAAAGTAAATTACATCGGGAAATGAATACGAATCGGGAAATGAGTGAAAAATACCGTGGCAAGCATGCATGGAAGAAGAGTCTGGAGACAGAAATCTTAGGGCCCGTTTACACGAGGACGCTGTCGGGTAAAAACGACTAAATATTTTATCGGAAGTGCCTTTCGTCTACACGGGGACGGCGTTTCCGAGGCTGAAAAACGGAAAAAATTGAAAACGCCTTCCAGAGTGGATAAGTTAAAAACAGCCCCCGTTGCATATCCGTCTAAACTACCCAATACGCGAAACTCTGCTCGGATCTGCTCACGTCGGGTACGCGTTTACGTCATACATATGTCATATACTGTACATGCCAGCCCAGCAAGTAAGAAAGTAAGTAAAAAAGTAAGAGCATGTCTGATTAGATCGATCCAACGGACCTTCAAGCTGCTCTGGCAGCTTTAATAAACGTCCAGGAGTCCTTCAAACATCTATACCGAATCTGCACATATACCGTTAATGAACAGAGGCAGGTATAGTATGCTCTTACTTTTTTACTTACTTTCTTACTTACCATAGCCAGAGTAGTCAAAGTTTTCGCGGCGCAGATGTGCAGATCAGACAAGACGGAAGACGTTGCGCATGCATGCAGACATAGCGGAGGTCTTTCACAGCACCACCTAGCCGCCTGGCATGCACATCCAATTGAATTCCACACATTTATGCGTCACCGTATAGATGCAGATTTCCTCCTTGAAAACGGTCGTGTAGACGCGGAAAAAAGTGAGAACGAAAACGGACTTTTGCATTTTTGTTTCAGACTGTCCCCGTGTAAAGTGGGCCTTAGTTTCTCGGTCATTAGCCTGTGCTACTTGCTCTCGATAGCACTGGCTTGAGGGCTTTATTAGCATTTGCTAACACTACTGATGAACACTATACCGGCTGGAAGGTTACTTCTCTGCAGCGCTAACGGTGCCGATTCGCAGTTAAGCTAGCATTGGCCTTCAAGAAGGCCTAGAGCGATTTTTAAAATTTTGGTCCCTCTCATTACAAATAAATATCTGATTGGTCAGTTCATCTGTCACTTCCTACATAAACGTACACTGCCATGGCCTTCTGTCTTTGATTCGTTCAGTGTCATGCTAGCTGAATGAAATGTATCTGATATACTACACTGTGGGCGGCACGGTGGTGTAGTGGTTAGCGCTGTCGCCTCACAGCAAGAAGGTCCTGGGTTCGAGCCCCGTGGCCGGCGAGGGCCTTTCTGTGTGGAGTTTGCATGTTCTCCCCATGTCCGCGTGGGTTTCCTCCGGGTGCTCCGGTTTCCCCCACAGTCCAAAGACATGCAGGTTAGGTTAACTGGTGACTCTAAATTGACCGTAGGTGTGAATGTGAGTGTGAATGGTTGTCTGTGTCTATGTGTCAGCCCTGTGATGACCTGGCGACTTGTCCAGGGTGTACCCTGCCTTTCGCCCGTAGTCAGCTGGGATAGGCTCCAGCTTGCCTGCGACCCTGTAGAAGGATAAAGCGGCTAGAGATAATGAGATGAGATGAGATACTACACTGTAAAAAAAAATAGTTGAGAATACTTGAAATTTCAAGGCAACCGTCTGCATTAAGAATTTTATGTTTTGCCAACGATGTGCCCATGATAATCCAAACTATGATAAAACTGTTATCTTTATTAAGAATTCTTAATTAAGTCAATTTTCAATTCCTCATTCTGCCAACATAGATTTCTCTTTTTGCTGAACAGTGGCATTCACAGTAGTGCAAAAAGGCAATTGAGGTTATCACAATTTTTTTTTTTTAGATTTTTTTGGGGCTTTTTTCACCTCTATTTGGATAGGACAGCGTAGAGACAGGAAATGAGCGGGAGAGAGAGAGACGGGGAGGGATCGGGAAATGACCTCAGGTCGGAACCGAACCCGGGTCCCCGGATTTATGGTATGGCGCCTTATCCACCTGAGCCACAACGCCCCTGAGGTTATCACAATTTATCATTAAACTATACATGCCTTTTTTCATTGTTCTACACAATTACAAAACTTCAATATTGAAATAAAGTTTTTAAAACCCATGTCGTGGGTATGGCGTCGTGGCTCAGGTGGCTAAGGCGCCATACCATAAATCTGGGGACCTGGGTTCGATTCTGACCTGAGGTCATTTCCTGATCCCTCCCCGTCCCTCTCTCCCGCTCATTTCCTGTCTCTACACTGTCCTATCCAAATAAAGGTGAAAAAAGTCTGATAACCTCAATTGCCTTTTTGTACTACTGTGAATGCCACTGTTCAGCAAAAAGAGAAATCTATGTTGGCAGAATGAGGAATTGAAAATTGACTTAATTAAGAATTCTTAATAAAGATAACAGTTTTATCATAGTTTGGATTATCATGGGCACATCATTGGCAAAACATAAAATTCTTAATGCAGACTGTTGCCTTGAAATTTCAAGTATTCTCAACTATTCTTTTTTTACAGTGTACTCAATGCCAGCCAATATTATTCAAATATAAAATTCTGTGCCACAGCTTGCCAACTGAGAGGTGGCACGGTGGTGTAGTGGTTAGCACTGTCGCCTCACAGCAAGAAGGTCCGGGTTCGAGCCCCGTGGCCGGCGAGGGCCTTTCTGTGCGGAGTTTGCATGTTCTCCCCGTGTCCGCGTGGGTTTCCTCCGGGTGCTCCGGTTTCCCCCACAGTCCAAAGACATGCAGGTTAGGTTAACTGGTGACTCTAAATTGACCGTAGGTGTGAATGTGAGTGTGAATGGTTGTCTGTGTCTATGTGTCAGCCCTGTGATGACCTGGCGACTTGTCCAGGGTGTACCCCGCCTTTCGCCCGTAGTCAGCTGGGATAGGCTCCAGCTTGCCTGCGACCCTGTAGAACAGGATAAAGCGGCTACAGATAATGAGATGAGATGAGATGAGCTTGCCGACTGTGTAGTTCATTATAAAAAGTTTAAAAATAATCCTGTTGAAAAGAAACCCCCCGACCGTATTGGTGGTGGGAGGGTGGATACAGGGGGTATTCGATGGCTACTATAAGCCTGATCCCTACAGTAAAGTGCTGATGTGCACAGATTTTATGGCACCTTTCTCAGTTAGCTATGGTGAAACACATGCATGCTGTAGGCCAGAGCAACTTAACAAAATTCAACGCAATTTGCACAATTTTTGTCAGGTATGAATCACCATTTCAAATAGTGCTCAAGTCTTCATCTTCTTGTTATGCTATATGGATCTCTCCCCAGTCAAATGGATAGGAGCCTGATCTTGTACAATCGAAAATAACTGCCTGGGAGTATTGCCAAGATGGCCGCCAAGTGGATAGACTTCATTTATAAGGACTTTGGGTACACTTACAGTCATATGTTCAACTTCGTGCAGAATTAAACTGACTGCACAGTAAAAGTTGTTGGTTTAGATGGCATGTATTTATGCCAAGACACCAATTAGCTTTTCATGGAAGGTATTTTTGGATCTTTTTAAAATATGTTGTTTATTTAGATACAGCGCTTCAAAGCAGGAAAAGCAGGAGTGTATATAGTGTTCTTTTGCTGCCAGTCGCCTAATTCCCATGTAGGAAATCTGAACCCAAAGTACATATGAGAAAGTTGTACGAATCTGAGTGCATGCACACACTTTCCATCCATAAAATGCAGATATGTGCAAGAAGGGCAGTGTAAATATGAGCTTGCGCATAGGTTTTGTGCAAGAGCAAAACAAATCTGTCATGAGCAAGATTGATTTTTGTACACAAACTGCTCATGGAATAAAATAACAGCCTATGCACGGTGTTATGTTAATGATGTGTATGCTATTACGGCGGAGAAAAAAAGCCTCTAGCAGCCCTGGCTAACACGTTTCTGACAGTTTGGTGGCAAAAGGAGAAGCTGCTGCTTTAATGAATGCCAACAATTAAAAAGCTTCTCTTTCTTTTCTCTCAACTGCTGACAACCTTTAGCTCTTGTTTACCACAAGGAGAGAAAGAAAGGGAGGGAGACAGTGAGGGAAGCTGCTTTATTCTCTGCAGCAGTCGTATAGTGGGTAGGCGAATACTAGTGCATATATGTATTTGAATTTATTGTTTGATTTCCCAGGATAAAAAACATCAAGCAAGTGTTCTGTGATTTTATGCCATTTGTTCAGGATAAGAACAGAAAGTAGTTGTCTTGCTGTGCATACACATTGCATGCGTGTGGGAGATGATTAAAAAAAAAAAAAATCACCCAGGCAGGGTGGTGATTAAAGCAGACCGATCAGTGACACCTTTGATGTCAGACCAGAAGAAATAGGAGATTGCTACTCATATATATGGTGGGAGCTTCCCAAAGGAGCACATTATAGAGGAATTTTACATCTACTGAAGATAGTACGTGATGGCTGTGTGTCCTTTTGTTATTAATATGCTCAATTGCTGTCAAATTCTTCCACAGTTGCTTTTTCTCATGACAAGCATCAGCAGTTACTAGAAAGATGTTGAGCCTGTTGGAGTTCATGCTGATTACATCCATACAGGCATCTTTAGATATTTCCATGTGTTGTCTGGTGTCAGTGGATTAAAGTAGATAAAAGATGAAAAATGAGCAAAAATTGACCCTCTTCTGACTTTGCGAGGTCGCCCACATGATAAAAGACGAATGTGTTGATGCATTTTATTTGACAGGAGCAAACGACGCTCTCTGTTTACTGGAGATGCTGCAGTGTCTGAGCACAGAGCACTAACCGTAGTGGTGTATGTGGAACTTGGACTTTAATTGTTTTGAGGCTGGGGATAATGATGCTATTAATATTAAAAAGGTATTTACTGATGTCATTGTGGCATGCTGAGGAGACTGTGGAGAGGAGGAGATGGATGTTGGCCTCCTCGGCATTCCCGTCTCTTCGTCTCCTCTGCTATAGACATCGAGGCCTTTGGAGAGCTGGTTGATAAATATGCAGCTCATCAGAATGAGAATGAAAAGAGGATGTTTTCCTGGTGTGTATGTAACCTGGCATGAAGACTTCTGAGTGCAGGGAGTCTTTTTGTTTCTTCTGAAGAGATTTTCTTTGTCAGTTTTTGTCCTCGTCTGTGCAACAAAACTATGGATTACACACTTTACCTGTGTGTGTTATATAGTTATTCCATGAAATCGAGTCATACATGAGCTGATAGCCGACTAGGCGTGTAGCACCGAGTTGGCTGTAAGCCATGTACGACAAGATTGAGTGGAATAACTATTTTATTCTATCCACATTCACTGGATTTTGAGAAACGGAGCATTTTTAGTTTTTGCAAATTGGATAAATAAAAACTTTATACAAAACGTCTGACAAAATCATTTCCATTTAGAATGTAAATAAACTGGCAAAATGACAGCAGCAATTTGTGAAAAATGCTATAATAATTAATTCTTGAAAAATAAAGATACATTCTTACAATCAAATACTTTCATTCCGTATTTTGTTGCTTTTTTTTTTGTATTTTTTGGGTTTTGAGTAGAGTTTTTATTTTGTCGTTGGTGGGTTCAGTAACACGCTCCACCATTCTCTTCTTCTTCTTTAGGTTTTTTTTAGCAGTTGGCAACCCAGCTTAAACATGCATTACCGCCACCAACTGGGCTGGAGTGTGAACAGGAGATTTGGGGGGGGGGACGCCTTTTAAAAATATCATCTCATTATCTCTAGCCGCTTTATCCTTCTACAGGGTCGCAGGCAAGCTGGAGCCTATCCCAGCTGACTACGGGCGAAAGGCGGGGTACACCCTGGACAAGTCGCCAGGTCATCACAGGGCTGACACATAGACACAGACAACCATTCACACTCACATTCACACCTACGGTCAATTTAGAGTCACCAGTTAACCTAACCTGCATGTCTTTGGACTGTGGGGGAAACCGGAGCACCCGGAGGAAACCCACGCGGACACGGGGAGAACATGCAAACTCCGCACAGGAAGGCCCTCGCCGGCCCCGGGGCTCGAACCCAGGACCTTCTTGCTGTGAGGCGACAGCGCTAACCACTACACCACCGTGCCGCCCCCTTTAAAAAATATATATATATATATATATTTATTTATTTATTTAGCTATTTCGGTTTCTTTTAACCCCTTCAGCCATAATGTGTACAGTTGCACACATGAAGTTCCATAGCATGAAATTCCATGGCATTTTTCCTTGTGTTCAAAGGGGTTATATACTTGATAAAGTGATATATCTGACTTGATGCGCTCTGCCATTTTGCTTTTCTCTACTCACAGTATATGAGCTGACAGCCTAGTAGTAGAGCGCACGATTGCTCATATCCAGTGAATGTGGATAGAAATGTATATAATTCCTCTTTGTGACATTATTTTTAAGATACACTATGGCCAAAAATTTGTGGACACCTGACCTGCCCCAGCCATATGTGCTTGTTGGACATCCCATTCCAGTTTTAGTCCCCTCATTGCTGTCATCATTTAGCCACAAGAGCATTAGTGAGTTTGAGCACCGATGCCAAGCAAGAAGGTCTGGGGCAAACTCTGTGTTCCAGTTCATCCAAAAGGTGTTCTGTGGGGTTGAGGTCAGGGCTCTATGTAGATCACTCCAGCCTTAGCAAACCATGTCTTGATGGAACTCACTTTGTGCAACAGGAATATTGTCATGCTGGAACATGTTTGGGCCTCATGGTTCCAGTGAAAAATGTGTAATATTCCAGCAAACACGCACATTCTACACAATTGTGGCAACAGTTTGGGGAATACCCACATGTGGATATGAAGGTCAGGTGTCCACATACTTTTAGCCACATAGTGTATGATTTAAGGTGTCATGTTGTCCAGTAGAATGATTAATAATGAATAAATAATCAAATAAATGGTTGCAGTCTGTCCCGCTAATTGATTCTCTTATGCCATGTTCTCCTCGTCCTCTGCTTTGTACAGATCTGCATGTGCATGGCTGAGAATGTCAAGTGTCATTTCACTCGGTGCTCAAACCCTTGCTTACAAAAATGTCACAATAGTTTCGCATGTATACAGATAATTGTAGTTGTCTGTAGTGCAGTTATACCAGGTTTTTTTTAAATTGATGCTTGTATAGAATACATAATGTTTTTCCATCCTAGTCGTGCTACTGGTTATTCATGTGTGCCTCATTTGTTTGTTTGTTTTTAATGTGGTTTATTCTGTGTTCCTCACAGTATGTTTGCCAGATTGACCCGTTACTGATTAACGCACTAAAAACACTTACCAATCTGAGCTTTTAATCAATTCGCCCAGATAGTGTGAAATGAAAGACGTCGATGTACACGTTGTTTTTGGTGTGATTTACAGAACACTGTCTAATGGAGTATATGAATCTACAAATTCCTCTGTATCTTCTCCTCTTTTGTTTTCTGTCTGCAGGACGTCTGTTTCAGCTGGTTAGTGATCCGGGTTTCAGAACGTCTTTCCCCATGTTGAGCCATCCGGCATTCAGGCTGTATGCTCCTCTGTCTGGATGCTCTGATTTCAGAGGCCTGGGGATTTTGGGATTGCAGGGAGGCTTAACGTCCCACCCACAGCTTGGAACGTTTCCAGGTTTGTTGTCATACAGTTGAGTGCAACAAGGTGCATATGATGAGAACTAAATTAGAAAAAACAAAAATTAATTTATACCATATTGGCCAAACATTTTATGGTTAATTTATTAATAATGAACAATTTTAAAAAGAATATCTGTTTAAAAGCACTCCTTCTTCTAAAGCTCTACGAACTTGTATGGTGGCCCATTGCCCTTATAACTGCTTTTACAATCTTTTTTTTCCTCACGTCCTTTACTTCATATTGTAATATTTGATCCTCGTTCTTTGGTAGCTGCCAGATTGCTGGGACAACTTTTGCCATGCTCGCTGACCTACAGTACCAGTCAAAAGTTTGGACACGCCAACTCATTCATAGGTTTTTCTGTATTTTGACCATTTTCTACATTGTAGGACAATACTGAAGACATCAAAACTATGAAATGACACATGGGGCACATATGGAATTATGTGGTAAACAAAAAGGTGTTTAAAAAAACTAAATATGTTTCATATTTTAGGTTCTTCAAAGTAGCTACTGTTTACCTTGATGATGCTTTGTACACTATTGGCATTATCTTAACCAGCTTCATGAGGTAGTCACCTGGAAGACTTTTTCCACTGAATTAAGGAAAGAGAAATGACAGTCCATCATTACCTTAAGACAGGAAGCGTCTTAATTAATAAAAATAAAGAAAAACGATTGATATAGGTGTGTCCAAACTTTTGACTGGTACTGTATTTGTTTCAGGTATTATAGGTATATACTGCCTTCCTCAAATCTGGAGGCAGTCAGGGTTATGAGGAAAAACTTTGATTTCTTTCTTTTGGTTATTTTCCTTTTTTATATCCAGAATATGTGGGGAAATTCAGACTTTTGCACTCAGTTCCATACATGACATTTTTTATTGATGACTTTCTATGTTTTAACTCTGTAAAGCACTTTGGTCAACCTGTAGGTTGTTTTAAATGTGCTATATACAGTGGTGTTTGAAAGTTTGTGAACCCTTTAGAATTTTCTATATTTCTGCATAAATATGACCTAAAACTTCATCAGATTTTCACACAAGTCCGAAAAGTAGATAAAGAGAACCCAGTTAAACACATGAGACAAAAATATTATACTTGGCCATTTATTTATTGAGGAAAATGATCCAATATTACATATCTGTGAGTGGCAAAAGTATGTGAAAACCATCTCTAAAGAGTTTGGACTCCACCAATCCACAGTCAGACAGACTGTGTACAAATAGAGGAAATTCAAGACCATTGTTACCCTCCCCAGGAGTGGTCGACTAACAAAGATCACTCCAAGAGCAAGGCGTGTAATAGTTGGCAAGGTCACAAAGGACCCCAGGGTAAGTTCTAAGCAACTGAAGGCCTCTCTCTCACTGGCTAATGTTAATGAATCCACCATCAGAAGAACACTGAACAACAATGGTGTGCATGGCAGGGTTGCAAGGAGAAAGCCACTGCTCTCCAAAAAGAACTTTGCTGCTTATCTTCAGTTTGCTAAAGATCATGTGGACAAGCCAGAAGGCTATTGGAAAAATATTTTGTGGACAGATAAGACCAAAATAGAACTTTTTGGTTTAAATGAGTAGCGTTATGTTTGGAGAAAGGAAAACACTGCATTCCAGCATAAGAACCTTATCCCATCTGTGAAACATGGTGGTGGTAGTATCATGGTTTGGGCCTGTTTTGCTGCATCTGGGCCAGGACGGCTTGCCATCATTGATGGAACAATGAATTCTGAATTATACCAGCGAATTCTAAAGAAAAATGTCAGGACATCTATCCATGAACTGAATCTCAAGAGAAGGTGGGTCATGCAGCAAGACAACGACCCTAAGCACACAAGTCGTTCTATCAAAGAATGGTTAAAGAAGAATAAAGTTAATGTTTTGGAATGGCCAAGTCAAAATCCTGACCTTAATCCAATCGAAATGTTGTGGAAGGACCTGAAGCGAGCAGTTCATGTGAGGAAACCCACCAACATCCCAGAGTTGAAGCTGTTCTGTATGGAGGAATGGGCTAAAATTCCTCCAAGCCGGTGTGCAGGACTGATCAACAGTTACCAGAAACGTTTAGTTGCAGTTATTGCTGCACAAGAGGGTCACACCAGATACTGAAAGCAAAGGTCCACATACTTTTGCCACTCACAGATATGTAATATTGGATCATTTTCCTCAATAAATAAATGACCAAGTATAATATTTTTGTCTCATTTGTTTAACTTTATCTACTTTTAGGACTTGTGTGAAAATCTGATGATGTTTTAGGTCATATTTATGCAGAAATATAGAAAATTCTAAAGGGTTCACAAACTTTCAGGCACCACTGTAAATAAAGTGACTTGATTTAAGCATATTGTCTAATTCATCTTCATCAATCATACCTTACTGTCATTAAGAATTTAGCTCATATTTTTGTGTTTGGTTCTTAACACAGGAGTAATGGATGAATTATGTGTACTTCATCTTCACTGAAACATTTTACATGTTAGCTGCAACTGGATGGTTTTATATAAAAAACACAAGGTTGTATTTTGTCATGGTTGCATTTTTTTCCCTCTCTCTCCCATCATAATTTTTTTTCTGTTAATTGTGAGAGGTGTGTTCAGGGCTTGGCATTTATAGCAGGATAACTTGCTGGGGTCAAAGACAATTCTTTGACCTCAGCTTGCACACAATTTCAAACTTGTCACTTTTAGAAATGCTGCACTTTCTGCTATATGAGAAGAAAAAAAAATATCGCTGTAAAATATTTGAGGTCCTGAACATTTTCTCTCCAGAGAGCAAATTTGTTTATAATCCGCTGGATTGGGTATTGTTCTGCTTTAACTCTCCTTTTAGAAAATGTGAGGTATTGATACTTGTTTGTCTGCTCCCTTTATCTGTGTCCCTGGCTTTTTCATGATTCTGTTCTCAGTTGGTCTGAGTTTACTATTTGCCATAAAGTGGATGGTTAAAAAAGTTGTTTTCACAGTTGGGTAGCATTTTGATGGCACTGACTGTTTGGAGATGAAAAGCCTTTTCTGTTTCACATTTACATTTCTCACCAGTAATGGCCTGCAACCAAAGTAGATGGAATGTGCAGGTTGTCTGTCTAGGTTATTGCTTAGTCTGATCTCTGTGTTTACTCTAATAGAATTTCTCTACTAATAAACCATTTAGACTGGTGGCGGGCGTCCGATGCACAACTTCATGGAGCTGCTGCTCTCTTTCCTCCTCTCTTGGGCCTGCCTCCTCTATTCACCACTCCATCACTGAGCCAGTCACACACTCCCAAGAAGAGCACACGGGGCTCTGCTAAAGGTATCCTGGAGCCTTTTTTTAAATGCATTTATTTATATAAGATGTATAAATTTTTGTAGCTTTGATTGTGCTAGGGGCGGCACGGTGGTGTAGTGGTTAGCGCTGTCGCCTCACAGCAAGAAGGTCCGGGTTCGAGCCCAGCGGCCGGCGAGGGCCTTTCTGTGCGGAGTTTGCATGTTCTCCCCGTGTCCGCGTGGGTTTCCTCCGGGTGCTCCGGTTTCCCCCACAGTCCAAAGACATGCAGGTTAGGTTAACTGGTGACTCTAAATTGACCATAGGTGTGAATGTGAGTGTGAATGGTTGTCTGTGTCTATGTGTCAGCCCTGTGATGACCTGGCGACTTGTCCAGGGTGTACCCCGCCTTTTGCCCGTAGTCAGCTGGGATAGGCTCCAGCTTGCCTGCGACCCTGTAGAAGGATAAAGCGGCTAGAGATAATGAGATGAGATGAGATGATTGTGCTAGTTATGGGGACAGTGCTCTTAGGAGTGAGCATGCATTACATTACATTACAGGCATTTATCAGACAACAATACAACATACCCAGAGCAGCCTGGGGAGCAGTTGGGGATTAGGTGTCTTGCTCAAGGGCACTTCAGCCATTCCTGCTGGTCCAGGGAATCAAACCGGCGACCTTTTGGTCCCAAAGCTGCTTCTGTAACCATTAGGCCACGGCATGTTTACCGTATAAATCCTCTCCAGTCCAAGTATGATAAATAAATTACGTTATCATAAGTGGCAAAATGCTTCCAGTTGGGCGATCTAATGTTTGAATTCAGGTGACTGCAATTACTTGGTGATTTCCTGTTGTTTTGCTCAAAGGTTTTAAGCTGGTTATAGCCCCAGAGCAAAAACAGTATGTTGGTCTGTAGGTACAGTACAAGTTGGATACACCTTCTAATTCAGTGTTTTTTCTTTATTTTTATTAAGACAATTCAAGTCTTAAAATAACAATGGACTGTTGTTTCTTTTTACTTAGTTAAGTGGCTCTTGACATAACATGGATTACTACAGTTGTCTAACAGTTGTTGTTACTGTATTGTTATTATTTACTATTTGATCTCAAACGCATTAAGAAGGCAAGAAATTGCACTAATTAACTTTTGATGAGGCACATCTGTTAACTGAAAAGCATTCCAGGTGACTCCCTCATGAAGCTGGTTAAGATAATGCCAATAGTGTGCAAAATGTCGAGGTAAACAGTGGCTACTATGAAAACTCTAAAATATGAAACTCATTTTTTTGCTGGAATGCTTTTATTTACCATATAATTCAGCATGCGTTCCATACAGTCATGTGGAAAAAAGAATAAGTACATCTCATAGAAATTGTAGCCTTTTCTCGACATAATATCAACAAGCAAATATTTCACCCTTTTGATACAGATAAAGGTGATATACTTGAACAAAACAACAAAGAAAATGAACTCTTTCAGTCATTTATTCAACAAAAATATCAACAGGTGTAATATTCTTCTGTGGAGAAAGTAAGTACACCCTTGGCTTCAGAAGATAGTATTGCCCCTTTAACAGAAATAACTTCTTGTACGCGTTTTGCTTAATTGTCCACCAGTCTCTGACATTGGCTTGCTGAAATTTTTTTGACCGCTCGTCCATGCAAAATTCCTTCAGTTCCAAGACGTTTGAGGGTTTTCTTCCATTTACTGCCCTTTTCAAATCTCCCCATGACATTTCAATGGGGTTCAAATCTGGGCTTTGACTTGACCGTTCCATAACCCTCCATTTCTTCTTTTTGAGCTGTTCCTTGGTGGATTTGCTCGTGTGCTTAGGATCATTATCCTTGTTGAAAGGTCAACCTCCTTCAATTTTTTGAACAGATGGCCTCGCATTATCTTCAAGCACTTTTGTTTAGAATTCAGAGTTGAGTCAATGAAGGCAAGCTTCACAGTCCCTGAAGCAGAGAAGCAACTCCAAATTGTAACATTTCCACCATCACGCTTCACAGTTAATATGAGGTTCTTCCCCTGAAAAGCCATCTTTGGTCTCTACCAAACGCATACTCTTACTCTGGTCAAACAACTGTACCTTTTGTTTTGTTTGTACAGAGCATGTGATTCCAAAAGGCCTGGTCTTTGCCTATATGTTCATTGGCAAACTGTAGTCTTACTTTAATGTTCCTTTTGGACAGCAAAGGCTTTTTCCTGGCATGCCTCCCACGCAGGTCAAATTTGTCAAATCTCTTTCTGATTGTAGATGTACCGTATGCACTTTCACACCAGTAGTTGTAAGAGTTACCTGCAGAGCCAGTGATGAAATTTTGGGGTTCTTGGAGACTTCTTTTAGTATCAAACAGTCTGCTCTTGGGCTGAATTTGCTGGGGCGCCCAGTCCTGGACAAATTGGCATTTGTTTGAAATCTACACCACTTATAGAGGATTTTCCTTATATCCATCCATCCTCTACTGCTGATCCAGATCCAGGTCGTGGGGGTAACAGCCTAAGCTGAGCAGCCCAGACTTCCCTCTCCCCAGCCACCTCCACCAGCTCTTCCAGATTTTCCTTACAGTTAAATTATATTTCTAATAATTTAGAGATCTTTCGAAATCCTTTGTCAGATTCATGGGCATTCACAACCTTTTTTCTAAGGTCTTTCGAGAGGTCTTTAGATTTTGGCATGATGACACCACACACTTCAACAGCAAAGAGTTGTGAGGTTTAAATATAACTGGTTCCACCTGCACCTCCATCTGCAGGAAGTTCTAATCAATGCTAATTTCTAATTTTATGGAAAGTGTGATAAATGTAAGGGTGTCTTTTTTAATTTATTATTATTATTTTTATTTTTTTTAATTATGAAAATTACTACAAAATGTAAATTTTATGTGTCATTTGTTGGAGTTTATTACCTTTATCTGTAGGCACTGTATTAAAGAGAGTGAAATGTTTGCTTGTTTAAATATGTTGAGAAAAGTTTACAATTTCCATGGGATGTACTTTATTTTTCCACAAGTGTATTTCATAGTGTTAATATCTTCCATATTGTTCTACAGTGTAGAAAATAGTCAAAATACAGGAAAACCTATGAATAAGTAAGTTTATCGAAACCTTTGACTGGTACTGTATGCTAAACCTGAAATGCTTAAAGGAACAGTCCACCGTATTTCCATAATGAAATATGCTCTTATCTGAATTGAGACGAGCTGCTCCGTACCTCTCCGAGCTTTGCACGACCTCCCAGTCAGTCAGACGCAGTCAGACGCGCTGTCACTCCTGTTAGCAATGTAGCTAGGCTCAGCATGGCCAATGGTATTTTTTGGGGCTGTAGTTAGATGCGACCAAACTCTTCCGCGTTTTTCCTGTTTACATAGGTTTATATGACCAGTGATATGAAACAAGTTCAGTTACACAAATTGAAACGTAGCGATTTTCTATGCTATGGAAAGTCCGCACTATAATGACAGGCGTACTAACACCTTCTGCGCGCTTCGGCAGCGCATTGATACGGAGCTCAGATATCAATGCGCTGCCGAAGCGCGCAGAAGGTGTTAGTACGCCTGTCATTATAGTGCGGACTTTCCATAGCATAGAAAATCGCTACGTTTCAATTTGTGTAACTGAACTTGTTTCATATCACTGGTCATATAAACCTATGTAAACAGGAAAAACGTGGAAGAGTTTGGTCGCATCTAACTACAGCCCCAAAAAATACCATTGGCCATGCTGAGCCTAGCTACATTGCTAACAGGAGTGACAGCGCGTCTGACTGCGTCTGACTGACTGGGAGGTCGCGCAAAGCTCGGAGAGGTACGGAGCAGCTCGTCTCAATTCAGATAAGAGCATATTTCATTATAGAAATACGGTGGACTGTTCCTTTAAAGTGCATTACTCCTAACAGAAAAAAGAAAATGTTTATATTAAATAAAGAGATTTATTACACAATGTAGTGAAATTGATATAATCCATGTGTGTTTTTGTCCATCATAAAGGGTTGAATGGTGCGGTCAGTGGCAATAACAAAACAAAATCTGCTTCCTCTGGAGCAAGCTCTACTTCCTCCTCACCCTTGCAAGCTTCTACAACCTCTGAACAGATCACTACTCTGAAATCGGGTATGAACCCTCAGAACAAGACCACCAAAACCATCTTCAACAACTGTAAAACAGAACAGTCAGCCACCAGTCCTCCAAACTGGAGCAGGAAACAGAAGATCAAGACCAATCAAGCCCAAGAGAGAACCAGCCACAAAACAAAAAAGGTATGATCATCCTGGTTCCTGCAAACATTGCTATAATTACACAAAAAAATACATGCCTGTGTTGATATTCAAAAACTATAAGAATGTGTGTCTTCTGAGAATGGGAGTTTTAAGCAACATATTGTATTTGATCATTATGCTCAATTAGATATGCAATGTGTATATAAAATACTATTTTGATATAATAGTATTAGAGTCCTGCTCTGGGTGCTGTCCTGGGCAGATCTGATTTTCAGAAGCAGTTCTATTTATGGAGGAGAACTCTTAACAGGTTTGCTGGAAGCATGGTTCAGATTGATAGCTGAGATACATGTGTGTATGGAAGGGGAGAAAATGAGTTGTGTATGTGTGTTGTCTATATATGATATGATGTGTCACTCCTCTCTGACAGAAACTATGTACGACAGTGCCAGAGATTTCCAGCAACAGTGACAGCCAATCAGGATCCAGTTCTGACAGCTCTAGTGACACTCTCAGCAGTTTGGGCTCCATTGACCTGGAGAATGAAGATGATGAGGATCTGAGCATATGCAGCAGAGAATCAGACTCTCAGAGAGGACAAAGAGTGAGTAGGAAGGTTAAGGTGCGTCATCCAAACTACTGATGCATAACGATGCATAGGTTAGATACAAATGATAAATGTTTTCTTGTATTGGCAACTTTTTGGATGGCCTTAGGTCATTAAATGCAGGGTTACCGCTGGCACTCTTCATCGACGAACATAATCCATCAGTAACAAAGAGAAAATTACTAGCAGTCGTCACAGTGACGAATGTATTTGTCATCTTTTATCAGAAGTCCTCTTTTCTAGAAATCCCTCCACAAATCCCTCTGTTTGCTGAAAGCCAACACCAGGGAAGAGACTTCCCACAGTAGACCTCCTTGGCTCCATTGGAGTGCTGTGGTCACGTGGTTTGAAATGGGTAAACAAACGCCTACACGCCTCATGTGTTTGTGTGGATTATCTGTATTCGTGAACTACAAAGTCTGAGATATAGCTCAAAATGGTACATTATTGCACAGCTTATGGCTGCAATAACAATTCAACTGATAGACTACTATCATTCAATTCTTTTCCATGCGATAAAAGACTTCAGGAGGTAAGAAACTATTAAAGTCCCATGTCTGATCCAATTTCTGTTTGGTGACAGTTTGCTACACACCCCTTCTGTAGATCATGTAAAAAAAAAAAAAGAATTTGCAGTGCGAGGTCTCATATCTGATCCAGTTCCTGTCAGTGACCCTCTGCTACTGCTGAGCAAGCACACTTTGCATTTTCTCAGCACAAATTCCAGCTCGTGCTTTCTTTTTTAGCATCATTGTGGCATTTAATATGCTACACAATGAGGCATACTTATTTAAAAACTGATAAATTCGGTAATAAGTGTTGCCAGGCAAAACAAACCTTGCCCAGTAGCACTTATGATGAATATGAAGGAAGATATCATGAAAAAAATAGGTACCCTATGGATACATGTGGCTACTGCTTATAAATAAAATTGTTTTCTGATACCATGTCTATACAGTAAATATAGCATATATATTTACTCTATGAGGCAGTAGCCACAAAAATGAAGCGTAATCCAAAAATGAACAATTAAAAAAAAAATCACAGAAGTAAAATATACCGTGTCTGTACTTTATATTATTCTACTCTTACCGCTTACAGTTTTCGAAACTGAAACCTCCGAACCAAGGCTGACATACACACGCTGTCACCATGACCGAAACTCTTATTTCCCGGAAATGGCCTGGCGCTAGAGCTCAGTGGAATGCACTTTCCCTCTGTAGTAAGCATAAACATGTCTGAAAGCAATTTCTTTAGTCTAGTCCATTTATTTCGAATGGTGAACTGAATTGTATACACTCACCGGCCATTTTAATCAGAACACATGTACCGTATGCGCAGTGCGCGATTGTTACACTCTTACATTCTTACAGCACAATGACAGTGGCTAGTGCCTGTATATGAGGCAGTAGCCACAACAAAAATTATTTTGACCTTTTTGGTGACCTTGACCGGATGACCCTCAAAATGTTGGAGGTTCTACTTTAGACCAATGAAAGTTTCATGAAAATTGGTCCAGCTGTTTTCCCGTAATATTGTTAACAAAAAAAAAAAGAAAGAAACCCGACTGAAAACAATACCTCGCCCCTGCTGGACTCCGTCCCGGGTGAGGTAAAAATACTTATAAAATGTTTGTTTGTTTGTTTTATGTTACCCCTTTTCCACCAAATCAGTTCCAGGGCTGGTTTGGGGCCACTGCTGGTGCTGGTTCACAACTCGTTCAATTTGCGAGCCAGCTGAGAATCAGTTTGCTTTTCCATAGCTTGGGGTGCTAAGAGGAGCCACGTCATTACGTCGCTGTATATGTCAGTTATGTCACTGCGTTTGCATAAACCTTGGCGCAAACATCGAAGCAACAACAACATGGAGAAGAAGAAGCAGCAACAACAACAATAATGGATGACTTCGCGTTTGTACAGCTGCTGCTTCTCATCGCTTAAAAATGGTGACCTTTCGCGGTCTTGCAATTGTTGTTGGTCTTAACAACTCCGCCCCCCACTGACGTAAGCGGTTCTTTCCTCTGGCCCAGCAGAGAGTTGGTGCTAGCCTGGAACCGGTTTTTCTGGCCCCAGAGCCAGTTCTTTGTCAGTGGAAACAGAAAACCCGGTTCCAAACTAAGCACTGGCCCCAAACCAGCCCTGGAACTGCTTTGGTGGAAAAGGGGCATCTGTAACCGCTTATCCCGTGTGGGGTCATAGGGCAAGTTGGAGCCTATCCCAGCTGACCATGGGCAAGAGGCAGGGTACACCCTGGACAAGTCGCCAGCTCATCGCAGGGTTGACACACACACACAGAGACATCAAATACTTATTTTCACAGTCAATTTAGAGCTACCAATTATCCTAACCTGCATATCTTTGGACTGTGAGAGGAAACCCATGCAGACACAGGGATAACATGCAAACTCTACACAGAAAGGCCCTCGTCGGCCACTGGGTTAGAACCCAGAACCTTCTTGCTGTGAGGCGACAATGCTATCCACTACACCACTGTGCCGCCAAACTATGATGCAAACAGAGAATATAAACAGTTGCTCCAAGCGACCACTATCTGACGTCATCACACACGTCACTACCACAGGAAGCCCATCCATATTCTTAAAAACAAAAAAATGCATTTTTCTCAACTCTATTTGGTCTCACAAAATTAAAGTTTGATATAATATATTTTTTAAATCTACGACTAATTTTACATAAAATAAGTTTGAAAAGGGATCCTCCAGCGGACTGATTTACATTTATAAACAGATTCGCGTTTAGTAGTTGTGTGCGCTGTAGTATTAAAACCTTCGTTTACCACATTTTGAAAGATGATTTGCGATAGTAATCGTGGACATTTGTCATTTTATGGAGGTTTTTTTTTTTAACCCAAATTGTATCACTTTTTGGCCGCACTAGTAGTGCTATTAGTGACCGCCACGCTGTGCAAAATGGAGAAACTGTAAGCCCTCCTTCCCTGGATTTATTAATGACTTTAAAATGTTTTTTCTCATCTCATTATCTCTAGCCACTTTATCCTGTTCTACAGGGTCGCAGGCAAGCTGGAGCCTATCCCAGATGACTACGGGCGAAAGGCAGGGTACACCCTGGACAAGTTGCCAGATCATCACAGGGCTGACACATAGACACAGACAACCATTCACACTCACATTCACACCTACGGTCAATTTAGAGTCACCAGTTAACCTAACCTGCATGTCTTTGGACTGTGGGGGAAACCGGAGCACCCGGAGGAAACCCACGCGGACACGGGGAGAACATGCAAACTCCACACAGAAAGGCCCTCGCCGGCCACGGAGCTCGAACCCGGACCTTCTTACTGTGAGCCGACAGCGTTCCTGTCAATAATCAAACTCCAGCTGATGTTTTCATATTTAATTTATAGGCCTACATCCATGACATTGGACAGATCACACAACACTCAACTGTTCCTTTTTAAAATTCAACACCCCCCACCCTGCTTGCTTATCTATCTATCGATCGATCTTTCTTTCAAAAAAGCTTGTTGGTCAGACATTTCTTTGCCTGTGTGCAATGGCTAATAAACTTGTAAAGGTGCACTCACTGTGCCACCCTTGTTTTTTCTTGTCTCTTAAAAAAACAGACTGTAAAATTGCAAGAAAAACAAGTATAGACATTGCTCGTTATTTGTTATTGTAATCTATGAATCCTTGTGTTCATTCTATGTTCATTTAATTGCCTAATTTAAAATGTAATTTACATGCACCTTTTTTTTCCTCTTACATGTATCCCCTAATCTTTAATTTTAATCCATATCCTCCCTGAGAGTTTATATATTTTCCTTTGCTTAATAAATAATAATTTATATATATATATATATATATATATTAGTGACCGCCATTTTGAATTTGTGTTTCCCATTCCACGTCACGTGACCTTGAGTTCCAGGAAGTCTGTTGATTCTCGGAATCGACAACAGGAAGTCAGAGTGTAAACAGTCAGCACGTGCCTGCGCCGAGCTTTTTGACCAATCGCAGCGCGGCTTAATCGGCCTGGTGTGGTGATGTAATCATCTCTGCGTGAACCGAACAATGGCGCAGTTTGAGCTGATGGAGTTTTTGGGAGGGCTTCTTCAAGCACTGAGGATGATGTAAGGGCTGAAACAGCCACGGGGGAGGCACACTCCGAACGTCCCCGAGCACATCGGACAGTGTCAGTAACAGGGGTCGGGGGAAAAAAATAAAATAAATTATATATAATTTATTTATAAAATTTTATAAATTTTATAAATTTTATATATAAAATTTATTTATATATATATATATATAAGTGCTGTCAGCCAGCAAGTGGCTGAAGGGACTCGATCTCAGGGGGCGTGGTGTGTTTGAGTCCCCGTGGCTAATTACTGTATGATGTGAAACAGAGTGTTATTCTATGTTCATGTCATTGCGTGTTAGGTTTGTAAATCCACTCCATTTTTGTTCACGTTAAGGCTTGTTTAACAATCAGGGTACAAAGTTTGTATCACAGGGGTCCAGAATTCAAATTGATTCAAACTGGTTCTTGTACCAGTTTTCAAGTGAAGGACAAGTTAAAGAACAGATTTCAGGTAATTTTTTGACATGTGTGTATGGTAGTTTTGTGTAATCTGCTATAAGATGGGAGAAACAAATGAAGTGATTCTCGGAGAGGACATTTTTTTTTTAAATCCACTACTTCCATAGTGCTTTTAAATATAAGGCTGTAAGCTTTGTGTTAGTTGTCTCTAATATTTATGTCCCAATATCTTGACCACATTTTAGGATGAAAATAATCATTTTAGATATATGTTATTTTGTATTGAAAAATTAGCTGTCTCGGAGAGGACTTTTTTTTTGACACAATTACATACTAATTTGATCAAAATAGTCTGAAAACTTGCTGGCATTCAACATTAAAACTTAACTATGTTTCCAATGATATGGAACCAAATATTTGTTTTATGGTATAAAGAATGATTTAAGTGCATCCCTTTTGGAGCTACCTGTGGTCAAAAAAAACACTTTTTCTAAATGACACGAGTAATTTTGCTAAATATGACATGTATTGCCATACATTCACCAAAAATAACATTATCACCAAATTTGTTTTGCATGGTAAATAGAGCTATCACAGGGCTACAATAAACAACCAAGTTTATTTAATTAAGCCTTTTGATATTGAAGATAAGTGTTAAATGTGATTTTTAGTTTGCGTACCATGATTGTAAAACAACCCTTAAAAGAAAATACCAGGATTTTATTTTATTTTTTTGTACCTAGGCCCTATTTTTCCCATCTCTTTGGGTCTAAAAATTTGACTATGGACAAAAATTATTGAAATCACTCTAGTACTGAGTTAAAACACTACAACCACCAGCAGCAAAACAGCTGTACAATGTAATTCTATGGGGAAATCATCTGCTTCAAAGCAAACTGCTCGTTTGTCATTGACAGGTTCATAATATTATAAGAGTCTGACAACATGGAAAGAACAACACCACCACCCCAGAGATACACCTGTGTCTGTTTACCTCAATAACTGTAAAGAAACTGTAGAAAATAGCTGTTTCTGCATTCCTTGTTTAACCTCCGGTCTCGCCCGTTCAGTGCCTCTAGTCGATTATTGCACAAGGGCTGTTTTCTGATGTTTTGCATAAGAAGTCATGCAGATTTTTTGTGAAGTCTGTTTACAAAGTAATGGCAGAATATTTAACTGATTACAACAATAAAAATGCGCGTGTGACAACATGGAAAGGATCTCTTGTGTAAACATGAGAAATGGATTTCAAAAGGCTTTATGCTTTTCTCATGCATCCAGTCAATGCTTGGACAAATCTGCAACCCACACAGTTGGTGTGAAATAAAATCATTCGGTAAAACAAAAGCACACCTGTTCCTTGAGACAGTATCACTAAAGTGTTAGTTAGTTGGACTTCAGGCGAGTCAGGTCTGTTCAAGAGGTCTGTGTGTGTGTTTGCGTATATGCACGTACTTGGAATTAGAGAAAGGAATTGTATTGGAGAGAGGAAATGGAATTTGATATGGAACTGGAACTGGAATTGCAGAGAGAAGACTATTGTAGTAATGGGGTGTCGCCTGTGTGACTCATTTCTGTCCTTTTTTTATCAGGACACCTCACCGATGGACCAATCTAAGCGTTGCTTCTCTAGTAGACCAGGTATGTACTCTATGGACCAAACGCAATCCCAGGCAGCTCCGTTACTCTCCCGCAACTCTGAAACCAGAGAAGAGCAGAGCAAACACACCAGTGTCATCCAGGCGACAGGAGTAGCAGGCAGCAGCAAGGCTTTCTCCCTCCCTCTACACCCTAACCAAGATGCCTTGTCCAGACCTCTGTGTCTCACCTCATCTCCCAAACCTCTTCCTGTGTCCTCGTCGCCAATGCATCGCTCCGTCTCTACATCTCCAAAAGTAGCGGCTTTCTCCTCCTCTCCCAGCACATCCAACGCCACCTCCTCACCCAAACCCATGTCCTTAATGAAAGCCAGGAGTTCTCCAAATGAGTCCCTCATGCACATCAATGACTTTAATCAGCGCAAGCAGGTAATAGTCTGCCGCTTTTACTGTTTTACACTCTTATCCATCTCACTTTGACATTTCTAGTACTGCATTGCGGGTCAGAATATACAATTATAACGGACCAGCACATGAGAAATGATATCGAGTCAAGTGGAAATATTATATTGATGTATGTTCAAGTTAAAGTTAAGTTTAAGCAGATTGTGTATTCCCCAAGGTCCTTTTGTGTATCTTACCGCAACACCATGTTTGTTTATTTTTAGTTTATTCTTAAGTTACTTGGTTTGTGGCATGCAGCCTTGAAAAGGACAGTGCGAAACAAATGTAGGTCAGACATGCAGGCCAACTCACCTCGGAAAACAACAGACAGGAAAAGACCTTTATTCAGGCAGACTGTCTGATTTTAAAAATGCTGGGGGGTGTTCCCATGATTTTCCATTTTTCCCTTTTGTTCTTTTCTCTTCCCATATTTACTTTTCTTTAAGCATCAGAACTGTTTTTGGTGGAAGACTTTATCCAAATCAATCTGGCTTTTTTTGGAGATTGTTTGTTTGCCTTATTTTTGGTCCAAGTAAGATTTTTTACATAATATATCCAGAGAAGGATGTGTTGCAGATGAGGGGGAAAGTGGAGGACAAACTCAGGCTTGTACATGAGATTGTATGCACTTCAGTTACATAATACAGTTTTTGAAATAATTTGGTGCAGTTGTTCTCGTTTGTCAGGGCAGGGGTTGGTGGAATTTCATAGTGCAGGGTTAGTTATCCATCTTTCTTTTCCGCAAAGAAGATGCTGGCTGATGCAGGAAATGGTGGCTAATGGATGAATCCCCCCCTGCCTTAGGGCCTCATTGATTTACTCCTACATCGCAGCAGTTTCCTTGCCAGATTAAAGCTGACTCAGAAGGGCAGCAGAGTATCCTCTGGGAGGTCATCAGTGGTACAGTTCCATGAGCAAGGGAGAGGAAGTCCTGTGGCTTGGCTCTTAAAGACTCCTAGGCCAGGTTGTTGTACTCCTGAGAAATTTCTACGCCCTCTGTGAAGGTAGACTGGAGCTGGAAGCCACAATCATTTCATTTGTGTGACCAAGCTACAGTTTCCCAGTAGGTCTAGAAATATATGGGTTGTGGATCTCCAGCCATGGTAATTCCAGAGCAGATAACTGTAGTAAGGAAAGTACATAAATACTAGGGTTTCATAATGGGTAGGTTGTCGGCCTGCTAGTTTCTAGTCTGCTATGCTTGTAACCTTGGTATCATTGTTTTCCCAGCTGCAAACAGATAGGAATCTGAAAAGTTGAGGAAACACATTTTATTAAGAATTCACTGATAAACACAAAGAGTCACACCTGCCTTCTGTCTGGCAGACTATTGAGCTCTCGAATGTTAGGAAGGTGGTATTTATGCAGCCTATGCTGAGGGTGGTGATTGCAAACAAGTGCTGGTACTCAACAGGGTAATGGATCTGTGTCAAGCATAACTCTTTTAAACATGCACATGCATTGTTTAATACAGGACCAGTCACATGAGACAGGGTTGTTGGAAAAAGGCTAGAATTTGCTAGAAAATCAGCAAATACTATTGCTGGTTAATAGCCATAACTGCTATGTCTTTACTATTCGGTTTGGTTAAATACACTCATATTGTGTAGTTGGTTATTTTCTTGCTTCAGAATAAGTACAAATAGACATTTGAATACAGACACTCTAAGTGTGTTATGATGACTGTGTTGTATAGCATTGTAGTTGCGGCAGAGTTACCCGTCTAAGTATCTGGGGCCTCGTACTGTAATTTTACCATGATGAACATGACACCATGATGATATGCATTCATTTGTTTTTATTAGGTCTAATAAATTAGATCAGCTTTTATTTTTGCAAGGAAATCTACCATAAGACCATTTAAAATAAACGTGATTAAACTTAGCATTTTGACATTTTTCCAAATCGTTTAAATGTGCATTTTGGAACACAAATGGAATCTAATGCCTTGTACTAACAGTAGTTATTTTATTAAATCTGTTGTTCTATTATGCTATTAACTTTGTTCCTTGCAGCACTGCAGCTATAATTTCCATTTAATAAAAGTAAAATGGAAGTACTTGTTCCGTTATTAAATCTTTTATGTGCATCGTTTGCCCCGTAGGCAAAGGAACACCATGATGCAAATAAATCCTTGAAGAAAAGTGTGTCGTCATCGTCCTCCTCACGATCACCTCAGAGTAGTCCTAAGCTGAAATCCCCCAATCTCCAATACTCCAACCTGTTTCTCACCCCCAGCCTGCTGAACAACTCTCCCCATCTTAATGGAGTTGTTCAGAGTTCTGTGCAGGAGGTTCCCCTGGCACTTATTACCAAGCCTCGCCCTCACAGCTCTAAAACCCCAGATAAGCCTTTATTGGCAGCTACCAGTCCCTTCTCTAACATGCCCATCAACCTGAGCACTGGAGCCAGACAGTCTTACTCTGGGCCTCTTGCCTTAGACCGAGCCTCCGCACAGCGAGAGTACTGCAGGGCGAGCGCAGGGTCACTGCCCCAGAGAACAATGTTCAGGGAAACGGAGTTTGACATTCCCAGCAGCAAAGACTCTGATGATTCAGAGGAATATGATTATGATGATGATTTAAGTGACAGTCTTTCAGGTATGTATAGTTAAAATCTGCCATATTTTAGTGTGAATGTGTGTGTAAAAGCTGTATTGTTTGTAATCTGCTGTTAATATTGATTCATTATCCCATGTGACAAGTCTAACCTTCACTTACCTTCCTGCTCTGTAGGCTCTGGCAGTAACATGGACACTGACTCTGAAAATGATGAGGAGGACGTTAAAGATGATGAAATGGATACTGATACAGAGAGCATGCCCCTTAAACTTACTAAAAGCCCAACCTCTTTGACAGACCCTTCTACTAGCAAGGTCAACAGCTCCAGTTCACTTAACCTGCAAATCCATAAACCTGCTAACATTTTGCATACTATGAACAGTTCTTGGCCTCTGACTTATCACAGCACCCCAAGCTCATCATATGTGGCCACGCCCCCAGGTAATAAAATACACCCAAAGCAGCCTTCGTTAGAGCCACCATAAAACATACTCTTCTTAGATCTTAGCCTAACTATTTTGGGTATGTTTTCAGTTACCATAAAAAAAAATCTGGAAAATACATGAAATTAGATTATGCCAACTTAAGAAAAGAGATTACAAGCAAATTATGTCCAAGTAAGTTTGTGAGCACTCATTACTGGTGATTTTCCACTTTCAGTAAAGAGAAGAAGAGTGACAGATGAGCAAGCACTGAGGAGACCTCTCGAACACGGGTAAGAGATACAGTAATTGAAAAATGAAAAGCCAAGCTAAAGATTAAAAAAAAAAAAAGGGGAGGGTGTAGTGTAGGCCCATGCTTCACTTAAGTCAGGCTCAGACTTGCTTGACTAAAGCCATGGCACCTGTCCAGAGGAGAAAAAAAAGAGAGTGCCACTGTTTCTGGCTTCAATCCTTCCTCCATTTATCCATGTTTCCTCCAGTGATGCAGTCTGTTGGCACTCAGACACAGTGACTACATGTCTCTGGAGTGTTCCAGTGTGTGATTCACAGCTGGCCAATCCTGCTGTCCTTCATTTGAATAACTGGTCTGAGTTGTGCCAGGCTTCTGTATGGTGTAACTCTGACACCTTCACCAAGACAGTCTAGGCAGGTAGAACAAGAGAAATTACTGGGATTGCTTAGTCAGCGTGTATGTGTGAGTAGTGTCACTGGTACAGTTCTGAACCAATTCAGTACTTCTCTAGGTGGAAAAGAGAGACCCGTATCAGGAATGTCTGTGGCCGTGTGCAGGGAGAAGTGGCCTACTATGCGCCCTGTGGCAAAAAACTCAAACAGTACCCAAACGTTATGAAGGTAAGAATTAGTCCTACTCTAGAAATGATTTATTTACAGTTTCTGTAAAATAACAGGTTGTTTTTTTTTTGTTTTATTTATTAGGCTTGGATTATGTGGCGCATCTTCCATACAAGTCCTTGTATGGAAGCTGTTACTATAGAAATAACATGTTAGAACAAATGCATTAATATAAACCTGTGATTTAAATTACAGCTCGTACTAATGTCAGAGCTGCTGTAATAGAAAATAAATAAACACTTTATGGTCAATCATATTTGAGATTTCAACAGCACTGTGCTATAAACTGTGTTAAAATACCCCCCATAAGCTGGATATGGGATTTATATTTATGTGTATATACTGTACTAGTGTGATTATATCACCAAACCGTATCTGAATTAGGTACTTCAATAAGCTTTTTCTTATGCTCTCTCTCTCTCTCTCTCTCTCTCTCTCTCTCTCTCTCTCCATTTTTAGTACTTAGCAAGAAATGGAATAAGTGAGATCACACGTGACCATTTTAGCTTCAGTGCAAAAATAAGGGTTGGCAACTTCTATGAAGCGCGAGAAGGACCCGAGGTGATTTACTGTTCATTTTATATTGATTGATTTGTCTGTCATTTCAGTCTTAATTGTTGATGAGGAATATTCGTTGGTGTGACTGCATGGGAAACATTCTGTTGTAATCTTGTATGTGTGAAGACTTTTAAAATTTTGACAGTTAAAAGTGAATTATGTAAGATTTTAAAGAATGTCTGAAATAGCAGAACAGAACAGGAAACGCTGCTTTCTGTAATAATATGAAACAACCACTTAACTGAACAGGCCACTGGAAGGTCAGGTTTTTCCTCCCATATAATAGCCTTTATTAGCACCTGTTATTGCCACCTTCTGTGGTAGGATTAGTGACTATTTCTTACTCACAAACAGTTGACAATTGCAGAGTCGATGAGAAAATCTCTATGATATACCAAATGCTGTACAAGCCAGAATAAAGGCAGGTGGAATTAAAGATTCTTGACAAGTTCCTTTGGTTTTTTGGGTTTTTTTTTTTTTTAATTGTTTCTATGGTTATATAAACACCCTTTTCAAATGTCTAATAGACTAGTTTTGGATTAAATTTATTTATATACCCTATCGTTAATTATAGAATGAATTGTTCTGAAAGTAGTGTTGTTCCAACACTGAGTGGTTTTCTGGGTTTATGTCCTGCTAATTTCCAGGGTTTGCAGTGGTGCTTGCTGAAAGAGGACGAGGTTGTTGCCTGTATCTTGGCAATGGAGGGGCATAGAGGTCGTTCTAAGAGTCTGCAGCTCCAGTGTACTGATGATCCCTTCCATTCGCACCACTGGAAAAGACCACCTAGTGTGGGTGAGACTGAGATGGCTAATGCTGCATCGATTAAACTACAGCGGAAACTGGAGGCACAGGGTAAAATTCCACCGTCTTCAGTTGCTCTCAGGATTCTGACTGGCATCCATGCTACAGCTCTTTTAACATGAGAGAATAAGGCTACTCAATCTGTAAGCTGCAAAGACAGGATATTTGGAAGATAAAATATGCATCTGTAATGTGTAATATGAACTGTACAAAATCCTTTACTATAATTTGTAAAATAAAGGAGGATATGCAATTACAGCCTTTGGCGATGTATCATAACATGTATCGTTCAGCCCATTATATTTTTTTAACTTGTTTTCCTTTTGGAAATTGTATTGGGCAAAGTGCAAATGAACATTCACTCTCCACTTCCTGTTTTCTCTGGGTCAGAGTTTGCACGGCAGGCTGCTCAGATAAAAATGATGCGAAAGCTGGAAGAAAGGGCTCTTGCACAAGCTAATAAAGAGGCCAAAAGACAAAAAGGTAAAGCCATGATACACTGCACAGTTTGAATGCATTGCATATTGACAGGTCTGTTAAGCATGTAATTTAGAAATCTTTGTGTCTGTAGTATGTTTGCTTATAAAACCCGTGTTTGGTTTTTAATCAGATAGATTCAGATGATCTTTCATGAGTTAGAGGTCACTCCACATCTCATCTCATCTCATTATCTCTAGCTGCTTTATCCTTCTGCAGGGTCGCAGGCAAGCTGGAGCCTATCCCAGCTGACTACGGGCGAAAGGCGGGGTACACCCTGGACAAGTCGCCAGGTCATCACAGGGCTGACACATAGACACAGACAACCATTCACACTCACATTCACACCTACGGTCAATTTAGAGTCACCAGTTAACCTAACCTGCATGTCTTTGGACTGTGGGGGAAACCGGAGCACCCGGAGGAAACCCACGCGGACACGGGGAGAACATGCAAACTCCACACAGAAAGGCCCTCGCCGGCCCCGGGGCTCGAACCCAGGACCTTCTTGCTGTGAGGCGACAGCGCTAACCACTACACCACCGTGCCGCCGTCACTCCACATGTCACTCTTTTTTTTTTTTTTTGTTAAGATTTAAATCCACACCACCTGCATTCTAATTTACCCATGTTCATAACTGCCCTTGTGACTCACTCTCTCACAGTGACGGGGTGTGATTTAGTAAAACCTTCAACTCAAAATAAATCTCTAAATCTAGGGTTAATCACAGCTTAATGTGTGGCACAGGGACTAGATCCAAGTATGTGTTGTGTGATTTCAGCCCTACTGGAAGCAGAGGAGAAGCGCAAACAGAAAGAGCAGCTGAAGATTCGAAAGCAGCAGGTAGAGGCTTCGCTCATGCCGCCCCTCCTCTCTCTCTCTCTCTCTCTCTCTCTCTCTCTCTGATGCATACAACCTGCACAACACCACCTCTCAGAAGAAACCCTACATTTCCATTTGTCTTGCACTAGCAACATGCAGCCTAATAAATGTCGGTTGTTATTAATGGAACCTCATTTCTGTTGTCGGTATGTTTTGGGGGGATTTTCACACAACAAGCAAATAGGGTTTTTATTTGGTGTTTGTGCATGCATTCATGTGCATTCTGGTGTTTTTCACTTAAAGGGGAACAGAGGGCAATATATAGAGTAAATATAACAATAAAACACACATTAACGAACCTTATTCAAGACTTACAAAAGTTTTTTGTTCTAAGGTTGGAAAGTTAGTGTTTTGAAAGTAGCTCGAGCAAACTATTTCCGCAGTTTGAACAGCCCGCCATGATATTAATTTTATCCAATCAGAATGCACGTTCATTTTCTCTGCGTAACACTCATGACGTATGTATGTGCCCAGTTGTGTTGGCTCACTGAGGTTGGGAATGGCACGTGTGAAATACCTGTTTCTGCCTCTTGCGACGATTTCGCAAGTCCACGGGTGGCGCCTATCTCATTGCAGCAAATAAATTCTGCTGGACTTGTGAGCAACTCCACGTTACATTTTCCGCACGAGCACCACGCCGTGTCACCTGCACGCAGACGCTCTGCCCCACGCTTGCCATGCCCATGGTCAGCATCAGTCTCATCCTCGCCGTCATCCGAGCTTTCTTCTCTTATTTCATCACCGGAGTCGAGAGTACCTCTCCTAGGTTCAAACTGGTACCCTTCTAAGCCATAGCCTGCTTGCAGTGTGTCTTGCGGGATCTCTTCGTATGATTCGACAGAGCTGTCGCTTTCACTTGATGCGCCCGACGCCATGATTACACGCTTATCTCCTGTATTTCGGAGAGTTCCGCTAGTGCAGTGGGTAGCGCTGACATCACGGTCTTTTAAAAATGGCGACTCTTGTGCGGTTTAGCGTATAAAGTATTATATTTACAATTACCAAGATATTTCGTTGTTTTCTAGTATATAAATTTGATAGAATACGTTACTTTGTCACATCAGCAACTGTATATATTATATTTGGTACCCCTTTAATATCAAAATCACCAGGCTTTTTAAAAAGAGTTTTCAGATTGGATTAACATACGGTAGTAGAGGCCTAAATAAATTCAACATCAGCTATGTGACCTTGGTCTTGTTTTTTGCTCTCTTCTCCCCCCCCCCCAAATGTTCTTTCTCTGTCTTGACCTAACAGGAGAAGGCCAGAAGACTTGAACAGCTTCGTGCTGAGAAGGCACTTCGAGCTCAGCAGATACTTGAGGTAAAAAGATTCACATCTGTAGTGAAGCTGGACTGTGATTCAGATCAGAATTATAATGGCATGTCTCAAGAGACTAATCATAGAAATGATAAATCTGAAAACCGACAAGAAGCCTTTTAATATAAAGACGCAACAAAAAATAAATCTCAAATATTGCTTTTCATAAAAGTTTTAACCTTGTACTCTTCAGAGCATGTTTTTTTTTTTTAATATACATCGCAAAAGGCTATTCCATTGTTAAAGGATTTTTATAAATGCTCCTTCACTAGTTCTTGTTTTGTGTAATTATTTGAAATATCAGGAATCTGAGTGGTAAAATTAACCCTAGAGTTATCCTAGACCAAAACCAGTAGTCAGCTGAGTGAAACTGAGCAAGCTCAGAATTGTGTCTGCAGTTTTGTTGCCCACAGAGTGAAAATGCCACATTAACAGCCACTTGTAAAGCATGCAATTACATATTAAAATCTAAACCTAATTATACTTTCTCTTTTATGCCTCTCTTTATCTCTGTGAAGTGTTTTGTCATGTTCAAGTTAATGGGATGAAAGCGTGATTTAGCTTCTGACACGGAGTATGTTTGTTATATTAATCAGCCAATTCTACAGAAAGGTCGAGTTCAGTGTCCTCACCCACACACAACAGGAAAACCTCAACCACAGTGTTTAGACTGCTGTTGAACACTTTTTAAAATGCCCTTGCTAGTTGGGAAATTTTATATTGTGAAATCAGTATCTCTCACCATACATCCACATGCCACGTTCTCTCATTTAGTAGTAGGACTGCAGCAAACTACTGTTTCTATAATTGGTTAATGCGTCGACTATTTATTTATTTATTTGATAATCACGTAATCTAGTGATGATCTGTGTTTTCAATGACGATAAGATATTTAAATTACAAATGAGACATTTTATATATTTTAACTATGTCACATGAAACTAAAACGTGAAGATTCAGCTGAAGTGTGTTCATCTTTCTCACTTGCACTGCTAGGTTACGTGTAGACAAACTTGAACAGGCTCAAGTTTTACAGGCCTTTTAAAATCATGAAATTGCTGCAACAACATTTATTACGTAGTTTAATATTTTGTAAAACTGTGGCTTCCAGAAAACATTATGTAATATGAGTGTTTTTACAAGCAGGAACCTGTGGAGCCTTTAAAGAGACGTGTAAATTTAAAAGAAAGTTAGTTAGTTTCTGGTGCTCGTGAGAAACTACCTGCAAGAAGCATGAACTCCATAAATATGATAGTGTTGCTGACAGGAGATTTGGTTTTACAGAGTGATATATATATTGAATGTAGGCCTGCTGTCTATATCTTGAGAATGCAAAATGTACTAGAAGATATAATAAATCGACGAACAGATGACTTGCACACCGGATACTGTCTCGTGTACACCGGAAACTTTCTTGTGCGCATCAGATGCTTTTTAATTAATTTATTTATTTAAAATGAACACACGTCCCTTTTAAGGGCTCTGCAGGACCCAAATACAAGGTGTTTTTATTTTATATGTTTATGCATCATTACTTTCAAAGAAACTGACTTGTATCACCAAGCAAATATTTTTCCTATGTACGGTCTAAACACTCCTGACTCCCAGTGAGTAACTTAAATTTTGCATCTGAGAATCTGTTTCTTGTGTTCACTGAAAGAAAAGCTCTTTTAAGTGTTTACATACAGTACCAGCCAAAAGTTTGAATACGCCTTCTAATTCAACGTTTTTTCTTTTTTTGTTAATTAAAAGACATTTCATGTCTTAAAGTAATGATGGACTCTTTACTTAGTTGAGCGGTTTTTGACGTAATATGGACTACTACAGTTGTGGAATAGGGCTATTTGTCCTTCCTGTGCCAGCACCTGTTGTTCCCAGGCAGACTTCTTTCCAGGTCCTCAAGGCACATCAGGTGGGACTGATCTCCGTTTCTATAGCCCTTGGCCTCTCATCTATACATACTGTAGCTAGGGTTACAGTGGGGGGGTCTCCCACTGTACTAGTCCTTTTGGTAATCGCGAGAGTTTGATTCCCTACTAACATCTGTATAGACCCCTTCGCATGTTTGTAAACAAACCAACCGTTGCCAGGATGTGCGCGCAGCCTGGACTCAGAAACAATGACGCTGCCCATAGACCGGCATTATGAGCTGTCAGATTATGCCAAACAATTGTCGTTACAAGATCGAGAATGCTACATAAATAAGTTAACTCTAACAAGTGGACATCGCCTACCGGATCCGTATTTAATTAAAGAGTGGACGGACGATGTTAGTAAGTTCCCTGGTATACAATGGCCAGATATATACTTGTACTTTATTGACAAGACTTCAGTGTACAGCCACGAAAAACTTCGTGCCTACAAGTCTTTAAACGCATATGATTATGTGCGGGCATGTACAGAACGTGTTTTACACTGAAATTGTTTTAATCAAATTATGCCAGTGATGTGATGGCAATGTGGCTTTAGCTACAACAGCAAATACCAACACTAAACAGCAATTTGCAGGAGGTAATGGCATGAAAGGAATGATAGTGTAAAGAGTGCAGCTAAGAGAAATCAGAGCTGCGTAAAAAGCGAGAGGCAGAGACCAGAAATGAAACTGAACGGGGCGGGAGCTAGGTTAGAGCAGTCAGCGTAAGTTGGCATTTAGAGTGAGGGCACACAATTTTACCTTTCCATCCTTGCTTTAAAATTGTGATTTTCGGCATACACAAATAATGATGGCACAAAATCTGGACTGCTTGAGTCAAGCGAGAGCTCTCCTACAGACAAAATTGCATGCAAAGCTAAGTTAACATGCTAACAATATTCATTACATTGTGTAACTATGACCCAGCTAATCAGACAAACGTTACCAAATTATTTTGCTACATCAATAAACGAAGACTAGAAAGAATAAAAAAAGAAAGATTCAATAAATAGCCTGATCTTACCTATGATGAAGTGGGCGCTGCAAACCCGCGCATTTTTGATGGTGCTTTCATCCCAGTCTACACGTTTGATGGCTTGTAGCCATAGACGTCGGCGATTTTTTTTGGAATGGGTGAGATCCTGCTGGAATTCTGTACATTTTAACCCCATCACTGCTACGATTCTGACACCCGACAACACAACAACTAGGCATCGCTGAGTCTTTTTTTAGTCCAGGCTGCGCGCGCAGTTTCCTCTTGCGTATGAATGACGTTTACTGCGAAGGGGTCTATTGCAGTGTGCCTCACCAGATGGCAGTAGGTACCATTTTTATGATGGCCTTTGGTATGACCCAACAAGAAGTAGGATTTGCGATCTCCCATTCGAGAGGCGGATACATTAACCACTAGGCCATCTTGCGGTGGGATAGGTCCATTTACTGTATTTATATATTATTTACTGTTTGATCGCAAATGCATTAAGAAGGCAAGAAATTGCACTAATTAACTTTTGACGAGACACACCTGTTAACTGAAAAGCATTCCAGGTGACTACCTCATGAAGCTGGTTAAGATAATGCCAATAGTGCACAGTGTCATTGAGATAAACGGTGGCTACATTGAAGAATCTCTCATTCTCATTATCTCTAGCCGCTTTATCCTTCTACAGGGTCGCAGGCAAGCTGGAGCCTATCCCAGCTGACTATGGGTGAAAGGCGGGGTACACCCTGGACAAGTCGCCAGGTCATCACAGGGCTGACACATAGACACAGACAACCATTCACATTCACACCTACGGTCAATTTAGAGTCACCAGTTAACCTAACCTGCATGTCTTTGGACTGTGGGGGAAACCGGAGCACCCGGAGGAAACCCACGCGGACACGGGGAGAACATGCAAACTCCACACAGAAAGGCCCTTGCCGGCCCCGGGGCTCGAACCCAGGACCTTCTTGCTGTGAGGCGACAGCGCTAACCACTACACCACCATGCCGCCCCTTTGAAAAATCTAAAATATGAAACTTTTGGGTTTTTTTTTTTAACACTTTCTTGTTTTCCACATAATTCCATATATGTTCTGTATGTTATTTATTAGTTTTGATGTCTTCAGTATTGTTCTACAGTGTAGAAAATGGCCAAAATACATAAAAGCCTATGAATGATTAGGTGTGTCCAAACTTTTGACTGGTACTGCATGTAATGTAATTGAAAATATTTATATGTAAGTAGTATATTGCATTTTACCCAAAAATAGAGGCTGTGTCATCTTTCATCATGCATTTCCTTATGGTTGGGGAATTAGATGAAGCAGGTTCATGAGGAAAAAATGGGTACAATCAAATATTTGTGGGAGAAAAACAAAACCCAACAGCTCCAATGGCTTCAGGAGTATATTCCATTCTACTCAAAAAGAGAGACGGTCATTTTTTTCATAATGCATTTCTTGTGGATTTTTCTTTACCAACCATATCAATGAATTTTCACGATTGATTATGTCTGTTTTGTTGACATTGTTATAGCTCTACTCGGTAGTGATTAGTATTGAATAATAAAATGGTGTCATGGTGGGTCTGTAGGTTCAGGTAGTGTCAGGATGTCTAGGTAAAAAAAAAAACCCCTACCATCTGTATCATTAGATTTTCTTTAAAATAAACAGAACACCGATGCCAGACCAGGACTTACTTTCAGCTATTGAGTTTAATGGATAAAGCTCCTTGTGCTGTTTTTCAGGCAAAAAGGAAAAAAAAGGAGGAGGCCATCAATGCAAAAACACTAGAAGCTGAGAAACGAATGAAGGTGACAGTGATTACAGTGTGTGCTTTATGTGGAGGGTGTGTGGTTCTGATGAACTCAGCTGGTCCATGCTTGTGTGGCTTCAGATATATTTCTCCGATATGACAAGCAGACCTGTTCTAAATTAATAACAGCACAGACTGAGGCTCTCTCTGAGTAACTCCCGTCTTTCCACTTCTCTACACTTGGACACACACTTGCACATAGACACACAATCTGAAGCTGCCACACTGGGCCAGCTGAGTTGTGTGTGTAATGTATATGCCAGTATATGTGTGTGTACGTGTACACACACACACACACACACACACACACACAGGGGGCTGCAAAAGTAGGTATACAGTAAGGATTATTCTAATAGTGGTGCTAGGTTTCATTTAATACTAGAATTCATTAAAAGATAGGGTTTTCGCATGCAAGCCACGTTCTGTTGATGCCATGATTCAGTTCATATGGGAGGCTTGCCAGGAAATTGATGCTGATAAAGACCTTTGTGCCAGTGTGTGCATGGGTGTCCACACTCAACTAGTGGAGTGTGTGAATGCTGGGGGCAAACAGTTTGAACATTTGAGGGATTAATATGTTTATTATTGATTGTTATTTTTGATATGTTTGTATAAAATATATATATATATATATATATATATATATATATATATATATATATATATATATATATATATATATAGGGCGGCACGGTGGTGTAGTGGTTAGCGCTGTCGCCTCACAGCAAGAAGGTCCGGGTTCGAGCCCCGCGGCCGGCGAGGGCCTTTCTGTGTGGAGTTTGCATGTTCTCCCCGTGTCCGCGTGGGTTTCCTCCGGGTGCTCCGGTTTCCCCCACAGTCCAAAGACATGCAGGTTAGGTTAACTGGTGACTCTAAATTGACCGTAGGTGTGAGTGTGAATGGTTGTCTATGTGTAAGCCCTGTGACGACCTGGCGACTTGTCCAGGGTGTACCCCGCCTTTCGCCCGTAGTCAGCTGGGATAGGCTCCAGCTTGCCTGCGACCCTGTAGAACAGGATATAGCGGCTAGAGGTAATGAGATGATATATACTCAACCAGGATGTATGTACAGTATGCATGCCAGCCAAATTATTCTGCCTTGTCTTTAAACCTCGTCTGTGTGTTCTATCTTTGTTCAGGAGAAGGAACTGCGCAGACAACAGGCATCCGTTCTGAAGCAACAGGTATGCAGTAACAGGTCTTTCAGCTTGCTGTCTGCTATAAAGGGCAACTTAATCAAAAACATTGTTCTGTGGCTCTCCCTTGGATATCTCCCATGTTTCAGTCTTCATTCTTTTAACATTCTTGTGGTATTTGGGGTACCGACCACTTTGGGAACTGCTCATGAAGGTGGTAAAATGTCATTTTGTCTCTCTTTCTTAATTCTTTGCCAACTCTTTCTGGCAGGAATTGGAGAGGCATAGACTAGAAATGGTATGGGTATGTTTACTTTTGTACACTTCCCACTACGTTGTGACTTATTTGTGATGTGGTTGCCCATTGTAATGCATAAGCAGGCTGCTGTCATGCCTACACCTCCTTTGCATGTCTCTCATTGTTACATACTGTATATTTTCTGGCTGTGCCAGGGAGAGAGAAATGGTGTATACTATCTTGCAGAGTGACCAAATGGTATTACCAAGACATAATGATTTCTACTGATCATTCAAATGATGACCTCCAAAACACTGATTTTTGTTTTTGTAGTAAAAATAATGGGGTACATTTGTCCAGTTGTTTATAGCGGCGGATACCATAAGGTCTTGCACTTTTTCAATTATTACTATTTTTATGTGGGTTTTTCCAAAACGTCTGTTTAACTCTTATCCACTTTCAAGTCATACAGGTTTAAAGCTTTTAGGTTAGCTTTACTCTGGACTCATGAAATTATGCAGCACTGACAAGTTTCACAAACTGCATCCGCACAGAGAAATTCTGCTATCAAATCAGTTTAATGTCTGACTTGTTCATTGAAGCATTTTGTTAAACAACTGGGAGGAAGGACATGGTACTTATTGTGAAGGATTCTCCCACATCTCCCTCCCTTGTTCAGCTGACTGTGCTCTAAAGGGCAGCATGTAGAAACCTTCAGTTTAATGAATAACACTTGTCTAAACCAAAGAGGGATTCTATATTTTAGTGGCAGATGTTGAAGAGCTGATCAGAACTGGCTTTGCATATTTGCTTTATTTATACATCTTGACCACACTGCCTCCATACACTGCGCTGTATGTCTAGCATCTACCTATTGCATTATTCATTTGTGACGGTTGATTTAGCTTTCCTGTGCTTGAGCTAATATAAAATGCCTTGTTTTATTTTTTATTTACAGTTTGTACTTCATGGTTATTAAAGTCATGCCATACATGTATTTATGCCCATGCACGTGATGGTAAAGGGTGTGTTTGTGGTGTTGTAGGAACGGGAGAGACGCAAGCAGCACATGATGCTGGTAAAAGCCATGGAGGCTCGGAAGAGAGCTGAGGTGTGTTAGGAATTACGCAGTGACTACTCTTTTTGTTCCTAAAATAACATAATTTGTTCAGCAACATAGGAAATGAGAGGCAGCTCTTTCCTTTCCTTTCTGTTCAAGTGTGCACAGAGATAATTAACTAATCCTTGTCCTATACCTTTACTCCTCAGAGCTGTCTGTCTCTCGGAGACTTTTCTGAAATGTACGAACTGTGAATAAAAGTGTAAATGCATTCCTTGTGTAATTTCCAGTGAAAGTGCTCGGTTGAATAGTAATGACTTGGCTACAAACTACTCACACTTGTGTACTCTGGCTACAGGAACGAGAGCGTCTGAAGCAGGAGAAAAGAGATGAGAGACGCATAAACAAAGAGCGTAAAATGGAGCTCAGACGGCTGGAGCTAAAGATGGTTAAAGAACTGAACAAACCCAATGAAGACCTGTGTCTGCCAGATCAGAAGGTATATCCGTGCCATTGTTCCCCATTCCCCAGTTGTCCAAAAAATTACAATTGATTTTTTTTTTTTTATAAACTCAGTCCAGATGTTTTATGACTTGTCCATCCTTTTTTTTTTGGCGATTTCTGTTTTGATTCTTCATTTGCATCCTCGATTGTCTTGTATTGTCCATATGGGTCTGTGGGATTTGGATGACTGCATTGCCATCTAGTGGCTACAGGACATACAACAACTTAATAGATGACCTCTACAGTACATAGATTCAAGTTAAAGGGTACTGGCAGTGAAAAACATCGGCCAGACACATTACACCTTCTGCACAAATGCATTTTGACTACCCTGTGTTGTCATGCTGTGTTGCATAAAGCAGCGCTTTAAAATTTTGTATTCCTGCTCACTTGAGGGTGCAGCCATTTTGTGGGTGGTGTCTGACGTAGTATCGTTGATGGGTTTCCTGTATCTTGATTGGCTCGCTGCTCGTGACACCGCGATGTAGCTGTATGTACAAAACGTTGTTGAAAAAAATAGTGGAGTGCAAACAAAGCCTATGATTGGGAAAATAATAAACGTGATAATAAAGGAAAAGGGATTGTGTTCCATTGCTGACAACCAAGCAACGTAAACGGCTTGCTAAACAGTGGCTACACAACTTGGGAACAGGTCACACTTTAGAAACACTCTCCTTTGGCAGAAATTCTGCTGTTTGCGAGGACCATTTTGAGCCTGATTTGCTTTGAAAGGAATCTACAGGCCGAGCTTTTGGGCTACACAGGTCACATTAGACTCGAACCCAATTCCATGGCAACAGTATTCCAACACCATCCACGGAAAAGGGATTCAGGTTATGCAAGCCGATTAACTAGAATAGTATAGACCAGTGATTCCCAACCACTGTGCCGCGGCACATTAGTGTGCCGTGAGAGATCATCAGGTGTACCGTGGGAAATTATCCAATTTCACTTAATTGTTCCGAAAATTATTTATTTACTGCAAATAATTTGTCTTCGTTCATCTATGCCGGCAACGTATAGTGACGGGAAGAACAATTAAATACTCTTCCACTAGATGGCAGCAGGTAGCTAATTAACCTGTGTATCTACCTGTTGCCATTCAAACAATAGAATTAGTAATGCTTCAGGTGTGATGGTTGTGATAGTGATGGATAAATATTTGAAAAGAAAAAGTACACAATCCAAACTGGGTCCTGGAGAAAATTCTGACCCAGATGAAGGCCCTAGTATGAGTAGAGGTCAGAAGAAAGCAAAAAAGGTGATTTTCCACAACCTATCTATGTGAGCTGGGCTTTTCAAGCATGACTGCTATAAAAACTAAAAAAGGAGAGTGACTCAGAGCTGTTAAGGAAGATTCGTGTGTGTCTTTCTTCAATTCCTGCGAGTATATCAGCTTTGTGTTCAACTAAACAGGCCCAGGTTTCACACTCAGTAAGTAAATTGAGACTAGATGATCGTTATATTTCATTATATATACTTTTTGTGACATTTTTGTTTGGTGGTGTGCTGTGGGATTTTGCGAATGTAAAATATGTGCCGTGGCTCAAGAAAGGTTGGGAAACACTGGTATAGACATTCAAAGCTATGTATGGGGCACTGCTTAAAAGAGGCGCTCCCGAGGAGTGTAAAATGTGTTAGTAAATAATCCCACGTTATTTTTAAAAAGCAAATTAAAAATAAATGTTGGATTAAAAACCCATCTGTCTTATGGAAATAACGATACAAATTTATTGTCCAGCGCTCTGCTATAAATTCACACTTGGCTTCGAGCTGTCACTAGCTTGTATTTAAACCATATAAACTATTGTGGTGCATATTGCATGTCTGTACCTGCATTCACACACACAATCAATCAATAAATGAATAGGCTTCATAGCTAGTATGGACACACACAATCTACATAAATGCACGCACACACAGTTTCTATATCTAATAGGCTGCCTATCGATTTATAAGTTCTCCATCTGCTGATGGCCCTCTAGCATCAGGCTACATGCTAAACACAGGCTATCATGGCCTGTATATAGTCCATTTCCAATGCAGGTTTGTGTGCAACGTAAGTTTCCAAACCAGGTCAGATTTATCCGTGAAACAATTCAATGACTGAGCCTGTATTTTATCACCATAAGTTTGTGCTTTTTACAACAAACACGTTCAGTGTCAGTTTTCCGCTTGGCATGCTTTCCACATCGGCACCAGATAGCTGCTGAGCCCTTTCTCCTGCCTTCCTGACTTTGCACTTGCAAAGTATCATCCATTTCATCATTAGAATCATCTGATGATTTGCTGCTGAAATCATTTACCAGATGTAGATCATCCTTTTTCAGTGTTCAAAATACCCGGTTGCCCAGTTGTGCCACGCAACCAGATTTTGTTCCCCACAACCTATTTACAAACCCATTTTGTGGCAAAGACGCTTGCGGTACAGGTGGTGAATCACTCCCGGACATTGATTGACAGAGAAAATTTACGAACCTCGAGCCTCATTACGACATCATGATATTTCAAGTTTTCTGGAACTTTCTTGGAGTTTTGTGAACATGGCGAGTCAGAGCACTTTGTTCAAGTATTTTTCCAAGTCAGCTAGTCGAGGAGCTGAGAGTGAGACTGCTGCTACAGGTGAAAGTCCAGAAGAGCAAGGACAAGGAACGTCCAGGACTGAAACAGAGGTACAGCAAGAGGAAACGGCTAGTGAGCAGACAACGGCGGGGAAGCCTTCATGGCTACATCACGACACAGGAGAAGAGACCGAAAAGATGCTTTGTGACTGGTGCATAGAATTCGACAAGTCAGGAGGCAGAAATGCGTTTGTCAGTGGTTGTAAAACGATGAAGATAATAAGTATCACTGTACATAAGGGCTCAGCGACGCACAAAGCGGCAGCAGAAAAAAAAATGAGGATCATCACTGCCCCGTCAGGTTTGCAACTCTTGGTTATTTTCTTCAAATTTCATTGTAAATCTTAGTAGTGCCGGGGTAATTCCAAGACGCTTGTATTTCCATTGTACTACAATGAAAACAATGTTGGTAGATCGCTTTGAGAGCATGGCCATTGTTTTGATTTTTAACCCTCGGGTTGAGAGCTTCTCTGGTGAAGCTCGGCAGGTTTAGAATGAGTAGGTCATACATTTAGATAAATGTCTTCGAGTTTTTGCAGAAATTAGGGACTTAAAAGTGGGACAACCTAAAATGTTGAGGGGCAACCAAACTTCTGCCTCCAACCTGGTTCAAAAAAGTATTTCGAACACTGTTTTTCCAAGGTTCAAACAGAGATCCATTTTTTTTTTCTGATGTCCATACTGACTTGAAGTTAACTCCTTTCACAGCTGACTAAATCCAGGCTAACAAGTATGTTTACACTGGCTACTTGACTTCCCGTACCTGGCTATCAATGAATTTTTGTCACATCCTTGGCTACATATTGGTTGCCCAAGTGCAATAAAACTTGACGTGCTTTTGGAGTTTTAAGCTTATGATAGCTAATCATTTGGTAGCGTTTGTGTACATTATTATAATTGAGGCTTGTAGTGGTATTGATCATGTTTAAATGCTGTACCAGTACCCTTTAATTGAATCTGGCAGTGGATGCTAATTTTCTTTTTTGAGAGGAAAGATGCTGGTACAGAGCAAACTGTGTATCAGGAGTAAGCCATACACGTTCTGGGTAATTTTGAGCATGTGGGTGTACCTTTTAAAATAAACTTAACCTTCTTTTCATGCCATCTCCTGTAGGCTCTGCCTGAGCTGTCACGGTTACAAGGTCTGCTGTTACCGGATAGTTGTGTTGGGGACTGCCTGATGGTGATGCAGTTCCTGCGTTGCTTTGGGAAGGTACTGCATTTAGACTGCAGCACGAAGCTGCCCACCCTTCACATGCTGCAGGCAGGACTCCTAAACCTGAGCCCTAGTGCAGCTCAGCTGCAGGATCTGCTCATTGGCCTACTCTCTGCTGCAGTGTATGATCCAGGCTTTCCACCAGGATCGATGGTGAGGAACACATGCCTGCACACACAAACAGTAAATTGAAATTGATGTAAAGAGATCTTGCTGTTAGACCTGTGGAACAGAATCATGAAAACCTTTTAGTACAGCGCGTAATTTGTAATATAACAGGGCATAAGTGAATGAGTCCAAGAAGAAAGGAGGTGGTTTGTTGTACCTACTGCAGTAAGACAGGGCACCTGGTGAGATGTGTCAGGGGAAAGAAAGCAGGGGCATTAAGAATCCAGGATTATACAGTGGTGCTTGAAAGTTTGTGAACCCTTTAGAATTTTCTATATTTCTGCATAAATATGCCCTAAAACATCATCAGATTTTCGCACAAGTCCTAAAAGTAGATAAAGAGAACTCAGTTAAACAAATGAGACAAAAATATGATACTTGGTCATTTATTTATTGAGGAAAATGATCCAATATTACATATCTGTGAGGGGCAAAAGTATGTGAACCTTTGCTTTCAGTATCTGGTGTGACCCCCTTGTGCAGCAATAACTGCAACTAAACGTTTGCGGTAACTGTTGATCAGTCCTGCACACCAGCTTGGAGGAATTTTAGCCCGTTCCTCCATACAGAACAGCTTCAACTCTGGGATGTTGGTGGGTTTCCTCACATGAACTGCTCGCTTCAGGTCCTTCCACAACATTTCCATTGGATTAAGGTCAGGAGTTTGACTTGGCCATTCCAAAACATTAACTTTATTCTTCTTTAACCATTCTTTGGTAGAACGACTTGTGTGCTTAGGGTTGTTGTCTTGCTGCATGACCCACCTTCTTTTGAGATTCAGTTCATGGACAGATGTCCTGACATTTTCCTTTAGAATTCGCTGGTATAATTCAGAATTCATTGTTCCATCAGTGATGGCAAGCCGTCCTGGCCCAGATGCAGCAAAACAGGCCCAAACCATGATACTACCACCACCATGTTTCACAGATGGGATAAGGTTCTTATGCTGGAATGCAGTGTTTTCCTTTTCTCCAAACATAACGCTACTCATTTAAACCAAAAAGTTCTATTTTGGTCTCATCCATCCACAAAACATTTTTCCAATAGCCTTCTGGCTTGTCCACGTGATCTTTAGCAAACTGCAGACAAGCAGGAATTTTCTTTTTGGAGAGCAGTGGCTTTCTCCTTGCACACCATTGTTCTGCCATGCACACCATTGTTGTTCAGTGTTCTCCTGATGGTGGACTCATTAACATTAGTCAATGTGAGAGAGGCCTTCAGTTACTTAGAAGTTACCCTGGGGTCCTTTGTGACCTCACCGACTATTACACGCCTTGCTCTTGGAGTGATCTTTGTTGGTCGACCACTCCTGGGGAGGGTAACAATGGTCTTGAATTTCCTCCATTTGTACACAATCTGTCTGACTGTGGATTGGTGGAGTCCAAACCCTTTAGAGATGGTTTTGTAACCTTTTCCAGCCTGATGAGCATCAACAACGCTTTTTCTGAGGTCCTCAGAAATCTCCTTTGTTTGTGCCATGATACACTTCCACAAACATGTGTTGTGAAGATCAGACTTTGATAGATCCCTGTTCTTTAAATAAAACAGGGTGCCCACTCACACCTGATTGTCATCCCATTGATTGAAAACACCTGACTCTAATTAACCTTCAAATTAACTGCTAATCCTAGAGGTTCACATACTTTTGCCACTCACAGATATGTAGTATTGGATCATTTTCCTCAATAAATAAATGGCCAAGTATATATATTTTTTTCAAATTTGTTTAACTGGGTTCTCTTTATCTACTTTTAGGACTTGTGTGAAAATCTGCTATGCAGAAATAAAATTCTAAAGGGTTCACAAACTTTCAAGTACCACTGTATAAGAAAGTGAGCTCTGGGAAGCTAAGGGCAATGTCAATTATTATAGGTCCAAGCCATATGTGGTTAGATCGGACACATCAGATGTCAGATTAGGAGCCATACTGCTGCAGCAACATGATGACATGAGGGGAGATGATATGATATTCAACCGTCAAGAGGATATGTCTGGGATTATTTGGGGGATTGGTAACTTGATCAAATATCTCTATGGTACATATAATACCTTACAGAGAGACCTCCTGGTCTACCTCAAATTCCTTAATTACCAAATAATGAATTGGAACTATATCATTGCTCAACTTCAGCATCAAATTGCAAGCAATCACGAAGACCGATAATGTCAGGAACAGATAATTTGAGAAAATGCCTATAGATGACTTGCAACCACGTGATCAAAACGTGCTACGTCATGAGCATCCGCCATGATGGTGGATATACAAAGCAACTAGGACAGCAGCTGCTGTAAGTGTGTCTGTAAACAATGCTGAATTTTCTTAGTATTGCCATGATTTGAACGGTCAAGCGAAGATTTGATACAAAGAGAAGATAGATATATGTGGTTTTGACCCATATTATTTAAAAAAGTCAGACTTTTCTGAAGATAAGACGCTTCTACCAACCATTGAGGACCCAGATATCTGGTTTGGCTGCTGAAGAATCAAGTCCAACCTTGGATGAAACATAGCCTATTTTCTGAGTGAGTGCCCAGTCTGGATTGTTTCTATCGTATAATTTTGCTGGCGCTCCTAGAAGTGAAATGGTAATACTCGTGGTAAAATTATAACAATGACCGAGTGAACCAAGACAAGAGAACGCTCATTTTATAGCAAAATTCTAGCAACACGAAACAAAAGTCTTCCATGATATTATCGAGAAAGCTTTTTAATCTCACCTGAGATAAAATGATTACTGCAAACATGAGCTGTTTTGGTTTTAGCCTCTGTTAGCTCAGCCCTGCCGATGTTGTTCAGCCATGCTCGTCTCCTCTCCGTACTAAGCCTCAGTTTCCTTGCCCTCTTTCCGAATCATGGACGCAATTCTAAAAAATCAGAACATGCCACGGCCACGAGTACTGTTGTGACCACAACCATGTACAGCACAAAGATATGGCAGAGCTAAAAGAATGCTTAAAGAAGTGGAAAAACAAAGAGAGTTGCGCAAGCGTGACTGTTTTGTATGGAATGTCGCTTGATCCCGCATTTGTATATCCACCAACATGGCCGACATCCGGGTTTCTATTTTGCTTTGACATCTTTGACTTGAGTCCAAAGACATGCAGGTTAGGTTAACTGGTGACTCTAAATTGAGCGTAGGTGTGAATGTGAGTGTGAATGGTTGTCTGTGTCTATGTGTCAGCCCTGTGATGACCTGGCGACTTGTCCAGGGTGTACCCCGCCTTTCGCCCGTAGTCAGCTGGGATAGGCTCCAGCTTGCCTGCGACCCTGTAGAAGGATAAAGCGGCTAGAGATAATGAGATGAGATGAGATCTTTGACTTGCAAGTGACAAGGGATGTTATGGATACTACCATGGTATCAGCCAAACTGCAGTTATTTAGAGACTTTCTAACACATGGTCGTGTTTATATTTTCAGTGTCTTTTATAATTTATTTACATCAGTTTAATCTTTTGTTTTGCTGCATCATAGTGTGCTTTAGTATGCATCATAAGACACTATTCCCCAATATGAACCCTGACGAGAACAATTTTGGATCTTTCTGGAAATACATGTTATTTACCAGCTGGGAGGTCCATATCGTGAAATACCGTGACCGAGGTCTTGAAAGTACTGAGCGAGGCCCTCTGGGCCGAGGTCAGTATTCAAGGCCGAGGTCACGGTATTTCACCATACGGACCGACCTTAAGCTGGTAAATAATTTTATTTTTTTCTTTACCAAATTCTAACAGAAAATGAGAGCGTCTGAAAGGGAAAACCGAGCCGAGCCACCATTTTGAATCCTCATTCATGGTTATAATGCAAATTGCTTCCTTCTCGGTACACAAGTGCACTTCCATGGCAGGAAAAAAAAACTACGTTTTGCCACCTATGTAGTCCCCTATTTATACAAAATTGAGTCATTCAGGATTCAGCCATGTTTTTGCCTGGCATTAGCAACAGTTACAGGGTTTTTTTTTAACATTTTTTTTTCTTTACCAAATTCTAACAGAAAACGAGAGCGCCCGAAAGGGAAAACCGAGCCGAGCCGCCATTTTGAATCCTCATTCACTGCTGTAATGCAAGTTGCTTCCTCCTCGGTATACAAGTGCACTTCCATGGCAGGAAAAAAAACTACATTTTGCTGCCTATGTAGTCCCCTATTTATACAAATAGGAGTCATTCAGGATTCAGCCATGTTTTTGCTCGGTGTTGGCAGCAGTTAGAGGTTTTTAACTTTCTCCTGAAATGTTTTCTTTTATTTCTTCTTCCTCAGGGTAGTAAAACTCGCTTTCGCTGTGAAGACTGTCGTTATCACTATCCATGCTGTAAAATTAATGCTATTCTTCTGAGAAATGCTGGCAAAAATTTATAAGATTTTTGATAAAAATCTTACAAGTCTTATTTAAAAAAAAAAAAGATAAATGTTGATAAAAATTGCCACTATGTTTGTTGTTGTGAATGAGCGAGTCGCCAGAGGTCCGTATCTGGGGTCCATAACTGGGGTCCGTATCGTAGGATACGGACCTGCTCACCAGCCAATCAGAGCGCAGGATTTGATGGAAACTGGACCGTGAAAAAAAAAAAAATACTGAAGAATTCTTACACATGCTTCCAAGCTTTCATAAACTGCACTGAAAATATATTTTAGCGCTTGTCACATTACTCTGTATGCTTTAATCACATCATTATTTCACGAATGTCATATGGTAGGCTAAAACGGCTCTTGATGAGCACGTTTCCAGTGTGGAGATAAACCAGGAGAACATGTCCGAGATTTTGCAGATCTACATGGCCGCTCACTGCAGTCAGACGGAGCTCTCACCACTGGTAGAGAGTTTAAAGACCAAAGGCTTTCAGGCCCACACCCCCACTCAGAAAGCCTCCATGATGGCTTTCTTGGTCAACGAGCTGGCCAGCAGCAAGAATGTGGTTATGTAAGCCATTAAACATCTCACACACACATACCAGTAAAATAAAAATATATCAGTGTAATAATTCATTTGATTTTTTTTTCTTCTGGTTGGTAGGGAAATTGACAAAAGTTTTGACCATATGACAAACCTACGGAGAGAAAAATGTGTCATTGAGAGTAGCCTTCGCAAGTAAGTAGTACACAGGAATGATCTCGTTTTGATTAACTAAAGATATAGATTCAGTGTAAGATGACTGTCAGCTCATATTATGTAAGTCATTAAGATAAAATTTATATGTGTAGACTGAGAAGCATCTATGCTCAGCGGATTGGGAAGCGTGAGATCAGTGTAGGAGGTGAAGAGAGCCAGGCTTTGGGACCATCTACCACTGGTCATAAACGTAAGAGAAAGATTGGCGGCATCGAGGAAGATGATGACGAGGATGATGACAGTAATGATCAAGTAGAGGAGGATGAGGATGAAGAGGAAAACGGAGGGAAGAAACACAAGAAAACGGAGACATGTGAGGAAGAGGTATGTAGGAGAATATTAGGCAAGTGGCTCTGAAAACGAATGGAGAGTCAAAAAACTGGCATCATAAAGATTTCTTCACAAAAATGTATGTAATCATTGGCTTGTTGTAAACATTCGACTGCAGTCTGTTTCATATGAATAGTTGTGTTTTGTTGTTGTTGTTTAAAGGACGATGAGGATCAAACAGCCAGTGTGGAAGAGCTAGAGAAAGAGCTAGAGAAACTAGCCAAGGTAAATGCATATAAACAAATAAAAACATTTTTATTGCTGTTGTGATCGTTAACATTATGAGTGGGATTCATTTGCGGTGATGCTAAATGATAGATTGCATAATTTTAATGGCAACGCTTGTCCTTTGCAGCAACAGCTTCTGATCCGCCGTAAACTGTTTGAGTCCTCAAACTCCTTGCATTCAACAATGCTAGGGCAGGATCGCTATAAGAGACGCTACTGGGCTCTTCCTCAGTGCGGAGGGGTGTTTGTTGAGGGTACAGTGAGTAGAGAAGGTAAGAATAACATAACTTTTATTCTGAATGTCACTTCGTCGTTGGAAATTTAAAATATAAAGATATCTTATTCAACACTAACACTCTAGTATAATATAGTAATCTAATATACCGTGCACTAAGAGGCTCCGGTTGAAATTATGGATTCTCTGAGGTGGTTGGTATACAGTAGTACTATTTTTCTGAGGGGCACAGTCCCAAATATTTACCGGTGGCTCTCAGTGTGTGGTATATTTGATTGATATCCCTAATCAAGGGGCGGCACGGTGGTGTAGTGGTTAGCGCTGTCGCCTCACAGCAAGAAGGTCCGGGTTCGAGCCCCGTGGCCGGCGAGGGCCTTTCTGTGCGGAGTTTGCATGTTCTCCCCGTGTCCGCGTGGGTTTCCTCCGGGTGCTCCGGTTTCCCCCACAGTCCAAAGACATGCAGGTTAGGTTAACTGGTGACTCTAAATTGACCGTAGGTGTGAATGTGAGTGTGAATGGTTGTCTGTGTCTATGTGTCAGCCCTGTGATGACCTGGCGACTTGTCCAGGGTGTACCCCGCCTTTCGCCCGTAGTCAGCTGGGATAGGCTCCAGCTTGCCTGCGACCCTGTAGAACAGGATAAAGCGGCTAGAGATAATGAGATGAGATCCCTAATCAAAAAATTCCAAACTAAAAGGGTTAACTGGAAAGAAAAAAAAAATTAAAGGTCAAAGTCACCGTCTTCGTCCCTCTCCACCATGTGAGCCTTGCTAGGCATGATCATGATGCATAGATCTACACACAAAAAATGCTCATGGAGCCACAGCTGTGATTCGAGTCGGCTGTATAGGTTGAAATTGTGACATCAGTTCATGGTATATCCAGGATATACCATGACTGACTCACACCATATCCCTTTTTTTTCATGTCACAAGATATATTGCTTAATCAATGAATGGTGGAACTATTTTGTCACATGAGCCATCCTTGGCAATCCCTACACAGGAATTTTTTTGATGAGGGATAGAACACTAACTATTGTAGATCTATATGTATGAAGTGATACGACAACTGGGGTTTTGTCTTTGTTTTTGTTTTTTTTGTCCAGATCCACAAGGAGTTCAGCATGAGTCTGAGAGGTCACAGAGTGTTCAGTGCATTTCAGTGAAAGAGGAACCCACAGAGGTACCAGCTGAGAAACCTTGTGACGACCCACAGGCCAAGCATGAAAATTCCTGTCTGGATCCACAGCAGGAGAATGGCTCTTTCAATCTGTTCCTGCAGAAGCCAAGTTCTTTTTCCAAACTCAGCGAACTGCTCGAGGTCGCAAAGAAATCCAGGAGTGATCCTCAAGACGTCATTTCCACTGTTCCCCAATTGCCTACAAACACTTCAATGATGTTACCCAGCAGCCTCTCTACTAACTTAAATCAGGAAATTAAATCTGAGGTCAGCACTTTTCTAAGTCCTGTCCATGTTGGCAACCAGCAACATGAGCTACCAGTAAATAGTGACCAACTCTCTAGTACTCTGGCAGAGAAACCTGCTCACTGGTTCAGCCTGCTGCCACGTTCACCATGTGATGAGTTCTCTTTGACATCCAGTTCTACAAGTCCATCATCCTGCAGCGCCAAAGCCTCTTCAGTTGCCACCAGCAACAACATGACCCAGTCTACCTCCACGATCTCCTCCGGCAACATCGCACCTTCTGTCAGCCCTTCTGCTACTGCACCAATCAATAACTTTTTAAAAGAAGGACTTCAAGTATGTGTGCTGTTTATTCTGCATTCACACAAGCAAATGACAAGGCAAATGATCACCACCATTAAAAGTGATGTCTTTTTTTATAGATACGTAATACAATTTAGTTGCTTTTTTTTCCCTGAAATGTGGCATCATGGAATTGTGGGTTAGAAAACTGTGAATGCGCCATTTTAAAAAGTGTGTTCCTTTTTATTTGTAGATGAAGCACATGATGGACCTGCCATTTCCTCCCAGGCAACCTGAAGTTATCAGTCCAAATATGACCAACGACATGCCCATGTCCCCAAGACAAGGGGGCCCCCTCCTGAACCCTAGTGTGGCCACCAGTAAGAGCGAGTCCCCAGTACCATCCGGCGAGAAATCCCCTGCTCTAGAAATGGCTAGAAGTCACGACCTCCCCTCCCCACAGCCTATTCCACAAGGTAGGAGAGCACCAGTGACTACTACATTCATATATGCCTGTGAAAGCTCAAGATGTTGCTTCTGTGCTTTTGAAGGCTAGCTTGCATGTACCGTATGTGCCATAGGTCAGTGTTTCTCAACCACTGGGCCGTGGCCCGTCATCTAGTGGGCCGCAAATTTTTTTCAAGTTTGAAGCCAAATAGTTCAGGATGTCGTAGTATCCCAAATCCTGTAGCTGGTTTGACGTACACCTTTCAAGTAGAATAAATAAATTTGTGGGTAAATTAAGAAGAACAAGTCTTTTATTATTGTCGTGTTCCTCCTTTGCGTTCAACCTCCTCGCGCACGTGTACACACACACACACACACACAGCGTGCATGCACAGTGGGTGGAATAAATAAATGTGTTTGTGGATAAATTATATGGATCTGTGATGCCTGCTGGAAGAAAAGAGCAGGGAGGATTGAGAATCGAACAGCTGTGGTTTGTTTACGCCCGATACTAAAACTTCTAGCATCCTAGCAACCATCGCAAAGACACATACAAAGCCCAGAAATTCTTCCTTACCCAGGCAAAAATGATACAGGATTTATCTTGTGTTCTGATCCCCAGATCTTTAACCCAGCCACATATAAAAAGTTGTTTGCCTGCATGCTCTTCCAGGTTTTCATCTGTTTGTCCATGTATAACAATGTCTGCAGCACCAGGTAGTTTGAGATGTCCGGGAACTCAATGGATGGATAATTTTCCAGCTCATAATGAATGATTAGCTTTATTTAAACATGATAAGTTGATCAGCAGAGCTGGTGGGGTCGTGCATGTACAGATACAAATAATTACAAATACACTACCGTTCAAAAGTTTGGGGTCACCCAGACAATTTTGTGTTTTCCATGAAAAGTCACACTTTTATTTACCACCATAAGTTGTAAAATGAATAGAAAATATAGTCAAAACATTTTTCTGGCCATTTTGAGCATTTAATCGACCCCACAAATGTGATGCTCCAGAAACTCAATCTGCTCAAAGGAAGGTCAGTTTTATAGCTTCTCTAAAGAGCTCAACTGTTTTCAGCTGTGCTAACATGATTGTACAAGGGTTTTCTAATCATCCATTAGCCTTCTGAAGCAATGAGCAAACACATTGTACCATTAGAACACTGGAGTGAGAGTTGCTGGAAATGGGCCTCTATACACCTATGGAGATATTGCACCAAAAACCAGACATTTGCAGCTAGAATAGTCATTTACCACATTAGCAATGTATAGAGTGGATTTCTGATTAGTTTAAAGTGATCTTCATTGAAAAGAACAGTGCTTTTCTTTCAAAAATAAGGACATTTCAAAGTGACCCCAAACTTTTGAACGGTAGTGTATAAAAGACTAAAAATATACACAATCTTTAAAAAAAAAAACCTTATCTGTTAATTATCTTCACATTAGGTTATTAGTATGCATAACTATTGTCTTTGTATTTAGTTATAGCTACAATAGGATCAAAATTTTTTTCTACTAATGTCAAATTTAGCTGGTAAATTTTTCTTTCATTGGAAAAATCCTTCTTTGTTAACATGTAAGGATCTAATCCCACTGAGTGGTTTCTAAATCCACTTCTTTTGAGTGTACTTCTTGGTTTGAATAACTTCTATACACAATCATGGCAATAAGTTATTGTGTTAATGGACCAGACTCCACTTTTGGATCATTAATCCCTTTTAACTGAGAATGCCCTGCACGTATGGTTTGGCTTCTGGCACATCCATACAGTTTTAAATACAATACCTACAATTAAAAACAGTTTGTTTTTATTGCATTTAAGTAATTCCTGGGCTCCCATCTGTAACAGGGAGTGATGTTGCATCCCATTAATACACTTTTTACATTAGATTATTAGATTCTAATAGAACAGATGAGCCAAAATAATTGGTGATCTTTTTTTTTAATGGGCCCTGACTTGTTACAAGTATGAATAGGTGGGCTTCGAAGCAGAAAAGGTTGAGAACCCCTGCCATATGTTGTAGGGATGCTCACCGGGTGGTGGAAGGTGTCCAGCTCTGAGGAGTTAAGGAGTATTGTGAGTGCCTGTCACCCTCGTGGGATCAGGGAGAGAGTCCTACAGAAACAACTCCAGAAACACATGGAGTACCTCACTCAAGTCTGTGCCAAGAACAAAGACGGTAAATCCTATATTTCACTGGATATTTAAAGATGCACATTGTGTTTAAAAGCATTTCTAGAGCTGTAATAATAATATTTTCATAATTTTAAAAACACCTAAAACTGTCATTTGCTGCATTGCCATGCGATGGATCTGACTAGTTTGATTACTCTGTTTAAATTTTTTTTCTGACCTTGAAATTAGTTCAAATTATTTTTGCCCTTTTTTTGTTGGACAGCAACCCAGCAGCTGTATATAGCTTCGACAGAAGGTGTGTGTGTGTGTGTGTGGTTGGGTGGGATTGGAGCGTTTGTCATGTTTTCCTGCCAACTGCAGTTTCTTACAAACTGCTCCGTTAATTAATCTGCTAACTAAACAATTTATAGCTGAATGAATCATTGAGTTTCCAGCTCCATGAAACAGCATATGTTTATATAAACACACACACAAAACACTGTACTGATTTTGGGTGATTTGTAAACTAATCGGTGTTTCATCTATGTACCTGTACAGCTGCTGTGATTGATGTGTGTGAGCTGGAGCAGAGCCAGGTGTGTGAGGAGACGGTCCAGAGATGGTGTGTTGAGGAGCACGCCATGGATATGGATACTGCTGTGCTGCAACAGGTGGAAGAATTGGAGCGCAGAGTCATTTCTGCCAGCCTACAAGTCAAAGTAAGTGTCTTTTTGCTGCTTCTACCAATTCTTCAAAAAGACTTGGGAGCATAGGTACATTTTCCTGTTTTTCTGTTGATCAGGGCTGGATGCCCACAGAGCCACAGTCTGAGAGGAAAGACCTACGCTATTATGAGCACAAGGCTGTGGGCAAGAATGAAAACACAGACATTGTGCGACGGGCTGATAACCCACTGGATATAGCAGTAGCGCACCTGTTTGAGCTGGAGCATAACATTGAGAGAAAGTACCTGAAGAGTCCCCTAAACGCCACCATCCAGATCACTCTGGATAACCAGAGTATAGTTAGCATGCTGGCTCCTGCAACAACCACTAGTGCGGAGTATGATGGGTAGGTCATCCAGCATTTTAGTTTCCTCCATGATGTTACTTCTTTGGCTTGTAGTTGGTCTGTTAACGACTTGTATGTTACATTTGCTTATATCACACTAGTATATTGGTACGGTACATTGGTATAACTTGGTTGATCACAACCATCAATAGCTTGCTATATATGGGCTCTCTGCACTTTGTGGACCAGAATTTTGACAGAGAAACAACAATTTTGGACATTTTAGCAACAATGAGGTATTCAGAGCAAGATGTAGTCATTGGAATTAAAAAATAAAGTTGTGGTTCATGGCATCCTGCCCTCAGAAGAGCATCATACAAATACAGTGGGTGACCTTAGTATTATAAGGTTTATTTGGGTTAAAATGAATGGGAGATTTATCATACAATGGTCATGCATGGCCTATGATTGGTCTTCGGATAGTCATATCGCCATTTCCTGTTAAGAGATCAAAAACTACTAGGCATTTGGCTAAACTTTCAAGACGTGGCTCAATTCAATTTTCCAATTGCCTTATAATATTATAATGAGATAGTAGTTAGAAAATGTTGCATCTCTAAATTTTATATGTCTGTGGTGGCATTTTAGGTAGTAAGCCAGTCTGTCATGTTTGGCAAAACTTAAAAGAACTCTCATTCCGTAAACAGAAATGAACATGCTGCCTCTGATAGGCGTTTCGGATTTGTCCAAAAGTTCTGAGCCAGTCAGAGCTTTTTATCTACCCATCAAAATGAGACATCAACACCGTGCCTATTTAGGCAGCCTCCTTCTGAATGGAAGGCAGGGGTTGTGATGTGTCAAAGATATATCATTATATCCATCCATTATCCGTAGCCGCTTATCCAAGCTGGAGCCTATCCCAGCTGACTATGGGCGAGAGGCGGGGTACACCCTGGACAAGTCGCCAGGTCATTGCAGGGCTGACACATAGAGACACGCAACCATTCACACTCACATTCACACCTACGGTCAATTTAGAGCCACCAATTAACTTAACCTGCTTGTCATGTGTAACTAAAAATGCTGTTTTGCCTTAGTAGAGGCACACATCATTTCCTTTTGGGAGCTTTTTTATGGGTAATGCAGTTTGCATTGAGCATGGGTGTGGATGTTCTGTCTGCCCAGTGAGTGTTGCAAATATTTGCTTTTATCATACAGAGAAGGAGAAAACTTGGCCCCAGGGATAGAGCTGTGGAGGAAAGCACTGCGTGAAGTGCGTAGTGCTGCCCAGCTTTCACTCTGCCTACAGCAGTTACAGTGTTCTATCGCATGGGAGAGATCCATCATGAAAGTGGTAAGCAAGATACATATACACTGGAACAGTCCACAGTAGTTATGAATAAATAATATATTAATTGGCAATTCCTCCTATCTAAAGAATAGATGAGAGCAATTATGGCAGTTATAATGAGGATTTATGAAAGGCAGGAGGAGCTGTGCTTTGTTCCCTGATAATGCTGAGTGTCCGTGCTGTGTTGTGTTGCTGTCAGTACTGTCAGTTATGCCAGAAGGGGGACAAGGAAGAGTTGTTGCTCTTGTGTGATGGCTGTGATAAAGGATGCCACACATACTGCCATAATCCTCAAATTACTACCATCCCTGAAGGAGATTGGTTCTGCCCTACCTGCACAGCCAAGGTTAGGGAAGCTGTCTGTTGGGTTAATATCACAAAATAAATATATGTACAATAAAAAAAATGCAAAGATTTTGACTGCATCGTTAATGTGATGCATGATGGGATGTTCAATTTTCACACAGTTACACAAACTATTTAATGCTGAACCTCGGACTTCATGTTTTTAGCAACGTGGTGTTCTTTCCAAAAGATAGCTCTGCACCTTGCGGTGATTGTTTTGTTGTTTTCATTTTAATATAATCCTCTCTCTCTCTCTCCCTCTCTCTCTCTTTCTCTGCAGGTGAGTGACTCTCCACAGAAGAGTCAGAAGCAAGCCATTCGAAACAGTGGAGGGGGTGAAAAGCTGTCTGGAGCCAAACGCAGCAAGAAAGCGTGTATGACAGGAGAGGGCTCAGAGAATGACACACCCAGCACCAGTGCCAGCAGCACACCCAAGAAAGGAGGAAAGGAAATGAGAAAAAGAAAAATGGAGGACAGCCTGTGCAGCAACACCACTAAGCAGGAGAGCACAACACAAGTTAAAAGATCTAAAACAGCCCGAGACAGCAATAAAGACCTGGAGCTGTGCAGGTATCAGACTCTTCAGTCAAAGTGAACACATGAGTAGTATATACAGCTACTGTATACATACTAATGTGTAATCATGTCTTTGTTTATATATAGCATGTACGTGAGCAGACATTGTTTTAAATATGGTGTCTAAATCAGATTTACTTGCTTGCTTTATAATTGGGAACATTTCTAGATATCTTGGTTGGAATGTGTTTTATTTTGGTAGTCATGTGTGCATTATTACTGTGCAGATTGCTTTTGGCAGAGCTGCAAGCTCATCAGGACGCCTGGCCGTTTATGGCACCTGTCAATCCCAAATCAGTCCCTGGATACCGCAAAGTCATCAAGAAACCTATGGACTTCTCCACCATTCAGGAGAAACTGTCCACCAGCCAGTATGTATCTCTGTGCCCGACAGCTTTACTAAATGTGAAAAGTAATGTGTGTGTGTGTGGTGGCGGCCTAGGAAGAACCTTCACATAAGAGCTACAAGAAATCCATAACTGAAATGGGTTTCTCTTTTTCATACATCTCGACCACAAGTGGAGCATTTTAAAATCTGATTATCTCCACATGTGAAAAGAGAAGAAAATTTGCCAGTATCCGATTACAAACAGGATTTTTTTTTTTTTTTTAGACTTGTCCATTTCACATGGTCAGAGCTATCCAGAAAAACCCTGAGCAAATAATGACATTTCACTTTGTGAGGAAATTGCACAAGATTTTAGATGTATTTAGGCTGTTTTGTTGGTCTTGGGTCTTTATCAAACATTACGCTACATTATGGGCATTTAACAGACGCTCTTATATAGCGCGACGTACAACGTATCCAGAGAATGTTGTCCACAGAGCAGCCTGGGGAGCAGTTGGGGGTTAGGTGCCTTGCTCAAGGGCACTTCAGCCATTCTTGCTGGTCCAGGGAATCAAACCTTTGGTCCCAAAGCTGCTTCTCTACCCATTTAGGCCATGGCTTCCCCCAACATGATCTTTTCAGGACATGTCATCATTTTGGTGAAGTATATTTATGATTTCTTGATGCTGATGTGCCAAGTTAGGTACAGTGTCTTGCAAAGGTATTCAACTCCCTTGGCATTTTGTCGCATTACAAGCGAAAATTAAAATGGATTTTTGGGGGGTTAGCACCATTTGATTTACACAGCATGCCTACCACTTTAAAGGTGCAAATTGTTGCTTTATTGTGACACAAACAATAATTAAGATGAAAAAGCAGAAATCTGGAGTGTGCATAGGTATTCAGCCCCTTTCGTATGAAACCCCTAAATAAGAGCTGGTCCAACTCATTCACTTCATTAGTCACATAATTAGTTGATTTAGGATCCACCTGTGCGCAATCAAAGTGTCACATGATCTCTATAAATTAACCTGTTCTGGAAGGACCCTGACTCTGCAACACTACTAAGCAAGCAACATGAAAACCAAGGAGCCTCCAAACAGGTCAGAGACAAAGTTGTGGAGAAGTGTATAGATCAGGGTTAGGTTATTAAAAAAAAAATCCCAAACTTTGAATATCCCAGGGAGCACCATTAAATCCATTATAGTAAAATGGAAAGAATATAGCACCACTACAAACCTGACAAGAGAAGGCCACCCACCAAAACTCACAGACCGGGCAAGGAGGGCATTAATCAGAGATGCAACAAAGACACCAAAGATAACACTGAAGGAGCTGCAAAGATCCACAGCAGAGATGGGAGTATCTGTCCATAGGACCACTTTAAGCCGTACACTCCACAGAGTGGGGCTTTATAGAAGCGTGGCCAGAAAAAAAGTCATTGCTTAAGAAAACACATTTGGAGTTTGCCCAACAGCATGTGACAGACTTCCCAAACACATGGAAGATGATTCTCTGGTCAAATGAGACTAAAATGAATCTTTTTGGCCATCATGGGAAATGCCATGTGTGGCGCAAACCCAACACCCTAAGAACACTATTCTTACAGTGAAGCATGGTGGTGGCAGCATCATGCTGTGGGGATATTTTTCATCTGCCGGGACAGGAAAGCTAGTCAGGACTGAAGGAAAGATAGATGGCACTAAATACAGGGCAATTCTGGAGGAAAACCTGTTTGAGTCGGCCAAAGGTTTGAGACTGGGACGAAGGTTCGCGTTCCAGCAGGACAATGACCCTAAACATACTGCTAAAGCTACACTGGAGTGGTTTAAAGAGAAACATTTTAAATGTCTTGGACTGGCCAAGTTAAAAGCCCAGACCTCAATCCAATTGAGAATCTGTGGCATCACTTGAAGATTGCTGTACACCAACGCAACCCATCTAACTTGAAAGAGTTGGAGCGGTTTTGCCTTGAGGAATGGGCAAAAATCCCAGTGGCTAGATGTGCTAAGCTAATAGAGACATACGCCAAGAGACTTGCAGGTGTAATTGCAGCAAAAAGTGGCTCTATAAAGTATTGACTTGGGGGGGTGAATGCCTATGCACACTCCAGATTTTTTTTCCCATCTTAATTATTGTTTGTGTCACAGTAAAACAGCATATTTTCACTTTTAAACTGTAGGCAGGTTGTGTAAATCAAATGGTGTTAACCCCCCCAAAAATCAATTTACTTCCAGCTTATAATGCGACAAAACAGGACAAACACCAAGGGGATGAATACTTTTGTAAGACACTGTAGAAATTTTGGTGAAAACCAGATTTTTGCCTTTATTTTTGGCTGTTTGATAGATTTCAGGAACCGTAACATCCAGTGGGTTTTTTTTTTCCAGACTCCCACTTGTATATAAGTTTTTAAGGATGTATTGTCTTCAGCAGCTGTGATTTCACTTACTGGTATTTTTTCTTGCTTTTTCCTAAAATAAGTTTGGTAGGGAAGTTGTACACTGGGTCTGTTCTTGGAAGTTCTAAAAGTGATCCCTTTTAATTAGGTATGTGTGTTTTTTGTTTTCAGATACCTGAATCTGGAGACCTTTATCATTGATGTTAACTTAGTTTTTGAGAACTGTGAAAAGTTTAATGAGGATGATTCTGACATTGGACGGGCGGGACACAGCATGAGGAGATTTTTTCAGCGGAGATGGACTGAGGTCTTGAAACAAATAAACTAAATGTGGCTGAAAAGCCTCAGAAAAATACAGTTGACTACTGCTGCTTTAAATTTGTCATCAAGCAAGCCCTCATCTTTGAATTTATCCTTTACACCATCACTTCACTGGTTTTTCATCATAAGCCATAAGTACAAGTAGTTCATCAAGCACTCATGGTGGGTATGGTGTGGCATGATAACGTTAATCCAGAATGTTTCAGGTAAGATTGGGTGTCTGTTCAAGTGCAATACGAATTCTGTTTCTTTACAGAACTCATCACTTACAGCTGGGACTGACAAAAGAGCTTTCCATTCTGTAAAAATGTACTTGACGTTTTTCTTCAGCTTTTTTTCTACATATATAACTTTACTATTATGGTGAATGTATTTTATTTATTTTTTATTTATAATTAATTTGGTATTCTTTTTCTATGAAAAGGAAGAACATTTTAAAAATGCATTAAAGCATTTTTTACTGAAATACAAATATATTAAAAGAAATGTTTACACTGTTAGGTGCTTTAATGCTACCAGGAAACATGACACAGTATTGCTGTAAAACTGAATTAGCAAAAAATGTTTTGACCATTTGAAGAACAAAGTGTGTGTGTACAGTGTCTACATGTCTAACAAATATGTACGTGTGCAATTTTACAAACATATTCTTTGCCATTTTTTTCTGTTGTCTTTAAGTAGAATAAATTTAAAATCTTAAGTTAATGAAGAAAATAAAGAAAGAGAAGAGAACATACTGGGACTAAATCAAAATGCCAAAATACACAAAAGTATAAATGATGTAGGAAGAGTTGAAAATTAGCATAGTGCATAGCGATGAGGCATAGTATTGAGCTGTAGGCTTGTAAAGTTTGGTTGAAGCATAGGGTTGTTGTTTAGGCAGGGAGAATAGAGTGAAAGTGTAGCATTAAGGCACATCATAACATTTCATATGTAGACGTGGTTTGAAGCATAGCAATGAACTCAGTTCAAATATGAGTTTTATATTTTGTTCAAGTTGGTGCTTAATGTTGATACATGAGATGTAGCACTTTTAATAAAAACATTTTAACAAAGCAGCTTTAAAGGAGAACTGAAGTCTTTTTTAAACTTGCTTTATTTCTTAACATGTTATTCAATTACATTTTCGGTTTTAGTAACCTTATATCGTGACTCGTATTTGCAACTAATTGCAATTAAATGTTATACTTATCGGCCTATTCGGTTTTTAGCCATGTTGAATTTAGCTCATTTGGTCCACAGCAGGCGTCGCTTATCTGCACGATCTTCACCAGACTTGTGCGAGACTTCGAAACGTGAAGTGTCAGCCAGGTGTCAGTGCCGCCATTTTGAAAACTGTTTTCCAAATGAAATATTGCACAAAAACAAGTTTAAATGACGATTACTGCCTACTTTTTTCAAACTTTCCTGATTGCTATCAAAACAAAACTTCCGGCTTGATTTACATCAGCATTGGAAAGACGGCGCGCATGTCTTTTGACAACGTTGGCAGACGTCGGTCACTTTGATTTCCGCTGTACGTTTTACTTCCGTCCTACGATGTCTCGCATAAGTCTCAACGAATCTCGTTTACGGCCATTGCTTTGACATATGGACTGATATATTACATAGCATATTTCAAACACTCATAACTTGCTATAGCAGTGACAAAATAACTATTAAAATGCATTCCTATATTTAATAAAATGAGAAATAGAATTTTGATAATAAAAAATTGCCTTCAGTTCTCTCCTTTAAATAAATCCAGGTATAGAGACAACAGTACCATGGAAAATCTCGCTGAAAACACATTAGGAATCCTGAGGAAAAAAATATCCTCTTCTGGGCAACATTGCATAGTAGGCTTTTGATCATTTGAGTGAAAAGGCAAGAAGTACAAATGTTAGCCTGTGTGTGTTATTAGGGGTCTTGATAAGAATGTAAATCAAGTCGTGGCAGCAGTTTTTGGAAAGTACAAGTCTAGAGAATACAGGCGATTTTATTCACTGTAACAGCAATATGAGTTATAAGCATAAGTAGAGTTGGGAAGTGCATGAGTATCCAACTGAAGATGGGTAAATCAAAACTGTATATACTTCTAAGATGAACATGTAAAAGCTGATTACAGCATCAAGGCTTGTATTGTCATTGCGCAAGTGAGAACTCTGCCAGGCTTAGGGATGACTGCATAAATAAAAGGCAACACCGGAACAGCACAAGTCCCACAAAACCTATGGACTCCCTGAGACATCGGCATCCTATGGGACCATCATCAACAACCTGATTACATGAGAAAGGTAGGGTAATGGCACCAATATCAAGTTTACCACAAAAGTCTATGTCTCATAACGCCCAGATTTGCTTTTTTGTGTAGAATTAAAGCTGAGAAATGGAAATTGAGGTTTCCTCGGTATCCTAAACATACTAGGATATTTCATTGGTGAGGAACTTCTTAAAAAAATGAAAGTGTTGTTAAAGGCTGCATTCTGGACTAACTGGATGCACTTAGTTGAACATCCAGGATTACAGTTGTCCAAACAAAAGTAATGAAAGCATGATGTAGGTTTTTTTTTTTTTTATGCATCCTTTAAAGACATTCTATTCCTGCCTTGTTCCCATGATAGCTGTTGGACTGTGTCTAAGATGACGATAAAGCAGTTACAGAAGATCACTTTCAGAAGGTTAATTTCATTCATTCATCTTCAGTAAAACTGTAGGATCCAGAGCCTGTTCCTGTAACACTGGGTGCAAGTTGGGAATATACCCTGGATTTGATACTCTTGCACCATGCACACACGCCCGTGCACACACACCTAGGAAAAGTTTAGAGTAGTCTGTCCACTCTTCCACATACTTTTGGGACATGGAAGGAAGCCTGAGAACCCAGAAAAACCTACACAGACATGATAACGTGGAACTCCACACAGACAATAACTGGGATTGACACAGGGACCCTGGGCCTGTATAATTGGATAAATGAATGTTTTAAATTGATGGATAATCACTGCTACAGACTGTTGGTATGAGTGTTTCAGCGGTTGTCCGGCTCTTGGTTTTTCTCCTCTCATTATCTCTAGCCGCTTTATCCTGTTCGACAGGGTCGCAGGCAAGCTGGAGCCTATCCCAGCTGACTACGGGCGAAAGGCGGGGTACACCCTGGACAAGTCGCCAGGTCATCACAGGGCTGACACATAGACACAGACAACCATTCACACTCACATTCACACCTACGGTCAATTTAGAGTCACCAGTTAACCTAACCTGCATGTCTTTGGACCGTGGGGGAAACCACAGCACCCGGAGGAAACCCACGCGGACACGGGGAGAACATGCAAACTCCACACAGAAAGGCCCTCGCTGGCCACGGGGCTCGAACCCAGACCATCTTGCTGTGAGGTGACAGCGCTAACCACTACACCACCGTGCCTTTTGGTTTTTCTATTGTACTGAATTTTAAAAAGAAGTATAATTATTTTGAGTGTCTTCTACTCAGAGTAATGTGTTGTGAGGCAAACCTGCTCTGCCTTGGTAAAATGACAAATTCACACATCCAACTCCAGTGAACTCCTCTGACCAGTTCTACTGCCTGGACTGTATAAATTAATTTACCCCGAAACATTTACCTTCACTTTTATAGGTTCTACCTGCATTTAATCCACAAGAAAATACACAGATTTAGGAACTTATAACTTGTGCCTCTACCATGATTCACTCTGTTTCAGGGACGTACACTTCTAAAGCTAAAATCTGTTCCGCCAAGTGCCACTGTGAAGAATAATTAAACATCATTCAATACTGAATAAGGTTGAAGTCCATCATCTTGAAATATTATAGGATGTTGGGCCTAAGAAGGATTCCAGGTAAACATAATGAGAAATGTCTCTTGCTTCATCTAAAAAAATGATTTTCAAGTTGCAGGGAAAGATGAAATATTAAAAGTAAAAGCACTCATCTCATCTCATTATCTCTAGCTGCTTTATCCTGTTCTACAGGGTCGCAGGCAAGCTGGAGCCTATCCCAGCTGACTACGGGCGAAAGGCGGGGTACACCCTGGACAAGTCGCCAGGTCATCACAGGGCTGACACATAGACACAGACAACCATTCACACTCACATTCACACCTACAGTCAATTTAGAGTCACCAGTTAACCTAACCTGCATGTCTTTGGACTGTGGGGGAAACCGGAGCACCCGGAGAGAACATGCAAACTCCGCACAGAAAGGCCCTCGCCGGCCACGGGGCTCGAACCCGGACCTTCTTGCTGTGAGGCGACAGCGCTAACCACTACACCACCGTGCCGTCCAGTAAAAGCACTGATTTAAAAAAAAAAAAAGTTTTGGGAGCTGAATCACTGTGGATCTCTCGGGAAATGGATTAGTGGGGAAAAGGACCTGCACGATCAGTACACACCAAGCATAGAGCCAAAACAAGGGATTACCGTGCATCACTTAATCTCAGTGAGTGGAGTTAAAGCATATCAATGAGGTTTAGCAGTGAATTTTGTCACGTGGTTAGAACACAGGGTTGGAGTTGAAGTGTTGGACTGAAGTGGGATTGATTTATTTAATTTGTCATTAAATCATGGGATTAAAGTGTAGTTTTGGACCATAACATTGGAGTTTAGTATTGAATCCTATCATGTCATGTTGAAGGGTCACAAATGGGAAACGTAGAACTGAAGCCTCATATTTACATGTAGGCATAAGATGAAGCCTTAAAGCTTGTGGATTTTTTTTTCATACTAAAATCTTGGTTCGGGGCGGCACGGTGGTGTAGTGGTTAGCGCTGTCGCCTCACAGCAAGAAGGGCCTGGGTTCGAGCCCCGGGGCCGGTGAGGGCCTTTCTGTGTGGAGTTTGCATGTTCTCCCCGTGTCCGCGTGGGTTTCCTCCGGGTGCTCCGGTTTCCCCCACAGTCCAAAGACATGCAGGTTAGGTTAACTGGTGACTCTAAATTGACCGTAGGTGTGAGTGTGAATGGTTGTCTGTGTCTATGTGTCAGCCCTGTGATGACCTGGCGACTTGTCCAGGGTGTACCCCGCCTTTCGCCCATAGCTCCAGCTTGCCTGCGACCCTGAAGAAGGATAAAGCGGCTAGAGATAATGAGATGAGATGAGAAAATCTTGGTTCATTTTTTCTATTGAACATGAAAAAAGGCCCAGTTTAATTTTGGTTGACCGACTGTACCCCTCCCCTTTTCATATTATTTATATTACAAGCTATTTTCAGCAGATTGCAAAAAGTGTGGTGATTTATTCAAGACTTATCACTATGGCTCCTAAACAGTACATCCACTGCTAAATGGTGAACAATACAAGCCCTAAGGAGTTGACAAGTGTTGTAGGGGAGAGCAGGGTAATGTGAGCCATTTTTTACATTTGCTCCTCTCTAGCCAAGCTAAAATGATATATCAGTAAAATGTACACATTTCCTATTAATTCAGGATGTTTCCTAGCTATGGAAATTATCAGAATGTTTTCAGGACAAAGGGCAATGAAAATATGATTGTTTTTTAAAAAGTGGTCTTGTGTCTCACTTTACCCCAGCTCAGGGGTAAACTTAGACAGACCAGAGAAATCAAGGGGGCAAAGTGAACCAGTTGGGGGTAAGCTGATCCACTTACGTTTTCCACTTTAAGGCCCTGTCCACACGGCAACGGATTCAGGTGAATCCGATAAAATTTTTTATCGTTTCGGCCTGGCATCCACACGGCACCGGCATTTTGGGTGCCCCAAAACGATATTTTTTGAGAACGGTTTCCAGAGTGGAAAAATCTGGCAATGGCGCCGTTGCAAAGTCATCTGGATGAGTAGAACGGATTTGTTTACGATGACCTCACAATCACATGACTAGGACAAGCAGCACTCACTCATTCACGCCGGGTAGAAGAAGGGGTTTATGCGCATGCGTCCTACTTCTTCTATTGTTCTGGTGTCTCCGATGGGACCATCTTACAGCGCACGTAGAGGTGTGGGATGTGTATTGCATCGTTTTCAGCAAGCGTTGCGTTGCCATATGTACCTGATATTTTACTGATCCGTTGCCCATGTGGACGCGATGTTTTTTTTACCCGTTAAAAAAAAATCTCCTTGCCGTTGTCATGTGGATGTAGCCTAAAACTACCATAACAACACATGTTGTCTGTGAAGATTCTCAGTCATCCAGGTCATCCATGGTAAACTATGGGTGGTAAAAGAGAGCAACTGGACTTGCTTGAAGATTCTTGAAGACATTTCACCTCTCATCCGAAAGGCTTCTTCAGTTCTGTCTGACTGGTAGGGAGCATCAGGTATTTATCCTCTCATGGATGAAAAGCTCATCTAATGGCCCTTTTCCACTACCCTTTTTCAGCTCACTTCAGCTCGCTTCAGCTCACTTCAGCCCGACACGGCTCGCGTTTCGACTACCAAAAACCAGCACGACTCAGCTCGTTTCAGCCCTGCTTAGCCCCTAAAACTCGCACCGTTTTGGAGTGGGGCTGAAGCGAGCCAAACCGTGCCGAGTGAGGTTGGGGGCGTGAGCAGACACTCCCCTGTGCACTGATTGGTGAGGAGGCGTGTCCTCACATGCCCACACACGCCCCGCGAGCGCGCTGGGATCTGTAAACACCGCAAACCCGGAAGAAGAATAATTACGAATTACGAGAATTTCTGAAGCCTTATGCGCCTCGCCTCATCTATACGCTCTTGCCAGTATCTGTTGGCGTTGTCGGTGACAACAAGCCACAGCACCAAGACCAGCAACACTAACGACTCCATGTCCTCCATGTTTATTGTTTACTATTCGGGTCGTGAGACTACCGCTTAAAAGATCACTGAATCAGTGACATACAGAGCATCGTGGACGAGTTCGCGGAGCGCAAGGCTCGTCGTATGCCCTTCAAATAATGCGCGCAGTAGGCTATTGATGTTTTATTATGAGCCATGTACAGTATGTCGCCGAATGTTTTTTTGTTTCTGAGTTACATGTTCGTTTGAAGGACTTAATGTACAAAATAACATAGTTGCACCCCGTAGTGTTGAAATTGGTAAACACAGTGCATTCAGTGAGGTTTGCACCGCCCTCCTTTTATTTCTGACTCTTCCTGTCACCGTTGCAACCTCTGAGCGCTCATTCGTATGCCCTTCAAATAATGTGCGCAGTATAGGCTATTGATGTTTTATTATGAGCCATGTACAGTATCCTAATGTTTTTTGTTTCTGAGTTACATGTTCGTTTGAAGGACTTGATGTACTAAATAACATAGTTCCACCCGGTAGTGTTGAAATTGGTAAACACCGCAGTTGCGGACATTTTGTAGCCTAAAATGATGTTATGATAAGCTTTAATAAAGGGCCCGGTCATTTGCCCCGCCCCCGGCCCGGCTCTGACTTGTTCCGCCACTGTCACTGATGTCACTGTTTGCGCTGCTTAACGACATCACGTGACGTCCACCCACTTTCGCTAACTCCACCCAATGTGTCCACCCACTTCCAGCCAGCACGGTTCAGCGCGGTTGTAGTCGAAATGCAACTCCAACAGCCCCGCTCAGCTCGACTCAGCTCGACTCAGCACGGCACGGCTCAGCCGCGTTTGTAGTGGAAAAGCGGCATAAGGTGTCATTGAGTCATCCTGTTGGTGTGGGTCACTGGGGGCTGGTTGTGACCCGGCCATCACTGAACAGAGGTGGGGGTCTAAGACATCATTTATCAGCCACCTACAATGCAGTCCTTGGCACACTTCCCAGACAACTGAATGCACACCAAAACCCAGCTGTTTTCAGTGACTCACAGGAGGACAGAGAGAATCAGCATTCCATTGATCACCCTAACGGGCAATCCATTGATCATCCTAACGACTCTCAAGGCCGTTCACAACCAGCCCCCAGTGACCCACACCAACAGGATGACTCAATGACACCTTAGATGAGCGTTTCATCCATGAGAGGATAAATACCTGATGCTCCCTACCAGTCAGACAGAACTGAAGAAGCCTTTCGGATGAGAGGTGAAACGTCTTCAAGAACAACACGTTGTAACAATTAGAATCCTGACAGCTAGATTGACAACCACACATTCCAAAACTAATGTCGGACTAGTATCAGAATCATGGGGATTGGTCAATTAAGCACATTTTTTAAACACTTGAAAGTAACCCAAAGTACTAAAAAGTAAATCAAATACAACATAATATACTGTAATTCAAAATGTTTTAATTAACATTCACAGTGTGGGAGTCAGAACACAGGACCTTTAGAGCCAGCTAGTGTCTGGGGGTCAGAGCTAAGGACAATCAGAACCAGCTAGTGCACAGTCTGGGGGTCAGAACATGGACCCGTAATCAGAACCAGCTAGTACACAGTCTGGGGCTCAGAACATAGGACCATCAGAACCAGCTAGAACAGCCTGGGACTTGGGACACGGGCTAGACCCACCTGGATTAGAACATCAGCCTCATACTCTATAACAAGGCCTACTCTACATTCCAGCCCTAAAGGTTACAGGGAAAGGTGAAGAGTTGCTCTCTCCGTGTGGTTCCTCCAGGCCTATTAGGTTGAGCCAGCTTCTTCATCACATCACTTTTAGGAACGTCTGCATGTGCAGGGCTCGAAATTCGCGGTGGTCCGGTCGCCCGAGGCGACTTAATTTGTCATTTGGCGGGTAATTCCTGTCACTAGCCAGCCCGGCTGGCTAGTTGAAAATAAAAAATATATATGAAGCGAAGATTCAGACACACAGTCAACTAAAGCCGCCACATATTAAGCGCATGCCGTGTCTGTGTTAATCGATGTGTTTATCGGCAGGACGGAAAATACCGAAGAATTCCGAATCATATCGTGTATGAGTCAGGCTGTCCTTTTTTTCACTACTGCGCATGCATATAAGGCATCTCGTTGAATATCACGGTAATCACGTGTAGTATTGGACCAGGTGGGTGGAGCACAGAAGCACGGCAGGCCAGAACTGAGTTCTCAATGAACTATTTATTGCTAGCTTTTCAGCCTTTTATCACTTCCCAGCTGCGCGCGTGCACACACACGTGTTCTGGTTGGGGAGAGAGAGCTCCCTTTCTCTGCTCTCCTCTCCTTTTAAAGGGCGCAGTCACTAGGGAAGATACACAAACACAGGCTAATCCCTATCAGGTGCAATGATTCCACCACTTACCTTCCCTGACTCAGCCCTCCATTCACAGGCCACCGCTTGGCCACGCCCCCGCTGCCACATCTCATCTCATCTCATTATCTCTAGCCACTTTATCCTTCTACAGGGTCGCAGGCAAGCTGGAGCCTATCCCAGCTGACTACGGGCGAAAGGCGGGGTACACCCTGGACAAGTCACCAGGTCATCACAGGGCTGACACATAGACACAGACAACCATTCACACTCACATTCACACCTACGGTCAATTTAGAGTCACCAGTTAACCTAACCTGCATGTCTTTGGACTGTGGGGGAAACCGGAGCACCCGGAGGAAACCCACGCAGACACGGGGAGAACATGCAAACTCTGCACAGAAAGGCCCTCGCCGGCCACAGGGCTCGAACCCAGACCTTCTTGCTGTGAGGCGACAGTGCTAACCACTACACCACCGTGCCGCCTGTGTAATGTAATATTACACTAAATATCTCATCTCATCTCATCATCTCTAGCCGCTTTATCCTTCTACAGGGTCGCAGGCAAGCTGGAGCCTATCCCAGCTGACTATGGGCGAAAGGCGGGGTACACCCTGGACAAGTCGCCAGGTCATCACAGGGCTGACACATAGACACAGACAACCATTCACACTCACATTCACACCTACGGTCAATTTAGAGTCACCAGTTAACCTAACCTGCATGTCTTTGGACTGTGGGGGAAACCGGAGCACCCGGAGGAAACCCACGCGGACACGGGGAGAACATGCAAACTCCACACAGAAAGGCCCTCGCCGGCCACGGGGCTCGAACCCGGACCTTCTTGCTATGAGGTGACAGCGCTAACCACTACACCACTGTGCCGCCCTACGCTAAATATGTTTAAGACTAAACTTAACTTGTGCTTCATGGTGGGGTAAAGTGAGACAGTGTCTCACTTTACCCCACAGCATTTGTCTCACTTAACCCCACAGCCACCAGTTTAGAAAAAACAACATCTCTAACAATTCAGGCTAATCTTCAACTAGCATCAATCATATGGTTTTATATGTTGAAAGTTCATCAACATGTATGATGTTTTTCTACCTGAATCAATTTGCTTTGCCACAATAGTTGATTAAGTTCATAGCAAGAAAATTTACTTTTACATGCAAAAAACACATTTTTGTGAAAAAAAAAACAAAACATACCCCAGCACCAGCACCAACTTCACCTTCCTGGCAAGGGGGGAATGGGAGGGGCTTGAAAACATAATGGTCACATGACCACAATTGTGTTCCGTTGCCTAGATACAGGGGGTGTCTCACATTACCCTGCTGTCCCCTACCCAATGTAATGTTAATAGTGGTATGTCTCAATGCTCTTAAAATGGCTGGGTTTAGCTTAAGTTTGCTCTCCCAACCCTGATCCTGGATTTCCCCCTGTCCTGAACATTTTAGCATTTTCCCTGCTCCCAGCACAGCTTACTGAGTTGCAGTGTGTGTCTTTGGAGCAGAAAAAACGTTCAGATGTAAAGAACTGGGGGACTCCAGGACCAGGGTTGGGAACCTGTGCTCAAGAACATTACCCAGCTTCTGGGTTGGCAGTGCAAATCAGTTGCTGGCTTGTTTGTTTGTTTGTTTGTTTGTTTGTTTGTTTAACCAACCAACCCATTACCACACACATTTATGTATCTTATGAGAAATGTTATGTTAATCCGTAATGACGGAAGAAGAGCAGCCATTTTGGAGTGAAGAATAGTGTTAAAACATGCACGCAAATGTCAGCCGTTTTCAAACTGTTGTCACAGAGTTGGAAGCACAGAATTATCTTGAATGTCTTTGTATGCTGGAGCATTAAGATTTCTCTTCACTGGATCTAAGGGAACTAGTCCAAACCTGTTCCAGCATGACAATGCCCCTGTGTAGACTGTATGCCAAGCCTTCACTGGTGCCAGGATGGCTTGCCATCATTTGATGGAACAATGAATTCTGAATTATACCAGTGAAAAAATTAACTAAAATTCTTCCAAGCCGGTGTGCAGGACTGATCAACAGTTACCGGAAACGTTTAGTTGCAGTTACTGCTGCACAAGGGGGTCACACCAGATACTGAAAGCAAAGGTTCACATACTTTTGCCACTCACAGATATGCAATATTGGATCATTTTCCTCAATAAATAAATGACCAAGTATAATATTTTTGTCTCATTTGTTTAACTGGGTTCTCTTTATCTACTTTTAGGACTTGTGTGAAAATCTGATTATGTTTTAGGTCATTTATGCAGAAATGTAGAGAATTCTAAAGGGTTCACAAACTTTCAAGCACCACTGTAAGCATGTGGCTTACGCCATCTATGACCAGGAGTCTGTGAGAGCATAATTATCCTTGCTCTTTGGGTGGGAAAATTGGTTATCTGTTCGCTCATGTATACAGAATATGGCAGTTAATTCTCTCCTCCAGGTGTTCATCTGTCCAATGATGTTGCATGACCAGCAGTTTAAAACACTATGGTGGCTGACTTTATGTGCATCAGAGAACACATTATATCAGCATAGATATCCCCATTGGTGAAAAACAGCAAGCTTATTGTTTTTTATCCCTTTTCAGCCTAATGGATGTTATGTTGGGTAAAGAACAAATGAACACTGACTCTCCACTTCCTGTTTTTTTTCTGGGTCAGAGTTTCCTGTTTTCTATGGATCAAAAAAAGAGAAAAGGGCTCTTGCACAAGCTTGCACAAGCTGCTAAAGAGGCCAAAAAGCCTGGATGAATCTCGTAATCACAGGTCTGTTAAGCATGTGGTTTGGAAACCGGTGTGCAAGTGGTTGCTTAGTTCTTAAAACCATCATCAAGAAGAACAGAGAATAGGTGATCAAACTGATTCCTCATGATCCCTCATGAGTCCAATGTTAGTGCATACATCATTCATTTCTAAATTTAAATCCAAACCTCCTGCATTTTCCCATTTTACCAGGTTCACTGTGGAAGGTTGTGACCTCTCCTCCAAAATAAATCTCCAAATCACAGCTTAATCCGTGGCAGGAGAACTACTGTACAGTGCACTGTATGTTAATGGAATATCCTCCATTAAATTAGTAGATTTAGGGAATGTTAATAAATTGATAAATTATGCTAATAAAGCTTTTGTCCTTTTCCATTTACATAAGATTTAATTTAGACATTAGATTATATTATTAGATTTATTGCCCTGGTTTAGGCATGTAATAATCAACGTTTCTTTATTCAGTGATACCCATTCCTTGGGTTGCTTTTCATTTGTTATTAATTTTGTTTTTCATTTTGAAGTATTTAATTTAATACAAAAACATATTATATGTTACTGTACAAAAAACATGATAATCATATGGTGTTATTTACTGATTAATTTATTTGAGGCAGTTTAAGACCTGAGGTCAGATTTTTCCCTGTTTTCTAATTAGTTTTGATCATAAGTTGATATTTTACATTTCTAATCTTTCAGTCATGTTGATAACATTAATAGTGAGTGCTTCTCTCTCTCTCTCTCTCTCTCTCTCTCTAAAAATTATTTTTCTCCTAAAGGGAGTGGAGTATGTGGTATCTAAAACTGTGTGAAATGCTCATGCCATGTAGGATGAGTGAAGATATTGGGATAATATTTTACTTTACACATCAATACAAATACAGTACACGCGAAGGTGGAGCTCTTAAACCCTTCCTTTAGCTTTACATACTGTTGGAATTATTCATTGTGCTAATAAAGATAATAATAATAATAATAATAATAGTAGTAGTAGTGGGTGGCACGGTAGTGTACTGGTTAGCACTGTTGCCTCACAGCAAGAAGGTCCGGGTTCGAGCCCTGTGGCCGGCGAGGGCCTTTCTGTGCGGAGTTTGCATGTTCTCCCCGTGTCCGCGTGGGTTTCCTCCGGGTGCTCCGGTTTCCCCCACAGTCCAAAGACATGCAGGTTAGGTTAACTGGTGACTCTAAATTGACCGTAGGTGTGAATGTGGGTGTGAATGGTTGTCTGTGTCTATGTGTCAGCCCTGTGATGACCTGGCGACTTGTCCAGGGTGTACCCCGCCTTTCGCCCGTAGTCAGCTGGGATAGGCTCCAGCTTGCTTGCGACCCTGTAGAACAGGATAAAGCGGCTAGAGATAATGAGATGAGATGAGTAGTAGTAGTAGTAAATGTAACCTATATAATGGTGGATATAATGTTCATATTACTGATGTAAATACAGTTAATAGTAATAGTTCAGGTAAGGTTATTCTAAAATGTGTCAATAAAACAGGTAACTAGCTGTTCACTTAAATTCTGAAATCATACTGAATTTTACTTTTTTTAAAAAACATACATGTTGGTGTGCTATATAAATACTGTGAATCAATGCCTTTATTGACTACTAACTACTGAAATTGCAGTTCTGTCTCCCTGTATTTATGCATTCAACTTCCTGGAACTATCTGAAGTCTACATGAATCACACGGCGATCATGCATTTGGGACCCCTATTGATGCATATCTCTCTCTCGCTCTCTCTCTGGCTGTGCTTAGACCATGATACCTTTTGTCTGAAGCTGCGCATTTTTCAAGTGATTAAAAATATTGGAACATGTGACTGACAGCTGTTTCTTGTTGCTCAGGTGGAGCCTGTTGGATTGATGGTTTGAAAGATTAATAACTCTGAATGTCTACTCTTCTCTGAGCCCTGGGTTTTGGCTGTCGGAGGAAAAAGGGGGAAATTGCACAAGCATTGAGCATAACCAATACAACAATGTGGAATGTCTTGAAAACAAAAGAAAATATTGGTATGTTAACAGCCAGACATGGAACAGGTCTGCCAAGGAAAATAGCACTTAATAAAAATAACACTGAGAGCTGTGAAGGAAAAACAGTCCGTGACCTCACCAACCACCTCCACAGGGCAGAGGTGAAGATATCACAATCTACTCTTTGAAGAAGACTTCAAGAGCAGAACTATAGAGGTCATACCAGAAGATGTAAACCAGTCATCAGCAGTAAGAATTCTTATCTCATTATCTCTAGCCGCTTTATCCTGTACTACAGGGTCGCAGGCAAGCTGGAGCCTATCCCAGCTGACTACGGGCGAAAGGCGGGGTACACCCTGGACAAGTCGCCAGGTCATCACAGGGCTGACACATAGACACAGACAACCATTCACACTCACATTCACACCTACGCTCAATTTAGAGTCACCAGTTAACCTAACCTGCATGTTTCACCTAACTTTCACAGTACTGTATGTTGAATCAATCCAAGATGGCGGCATAGGTGTTTTACGTTTGTCTATGTTTATTTGTGTATGTGTGTTTTTATGAATCGGTTGGGCTAAATTACCTGATTTTTGGGATATTTCTTTATCAAGAACATTTTTTACATGGGATTACAAAAATCTTGACATTGTGGCGATGGGTAGCCATAAACAGCAATGCAAGTCTAGGCCTACTCAATCATGCAGGTCTGGCTGCAACAACACCTTGAGACTTCCGGTTTACCTGCTGTTTGTGTTTGTGCTAAACACACCGTTTATGGGCGCTTTGGGAGCTGGAATTAGTGATGGATTATGCGCATCCTCCCCTCGGATTGTTTTTCCAAATTCTGGAACTTTGTTGTTCTTCGACACAACCGGATTTACACCCCTGTCTAATAGTTGTTGCGTTGAACCCTTGCGCAAGTGCGCACTCCTCAAGTGGCCCGAGGTTGGACAGTTTCGGTCCACCTGTTGTAGGCGTGACAGGGGAGCCACCATCCGCACGGCAAGATCAGCTGGTTTTTGGATTATCCTTCTCCTGTTTCTGTCAGGTAATATACACCCCAACCCAGGCCCGCAACTGCCTGAACTTTCGAGCCCCGATGATTTGAAAAACAGCAGTGGTTTGCGTTTTATTCATGTTAATGTGCGCAGCCTGATAAATAAAATCGACGCCATTCATCTCTGGGCTAAAATGACTGATAGTGACATAATCGTCTTGTCTGAGTCTTGGCTTAAATCTTCTATTACGAGCAATATGATTTACATCGATGGGTATACCTTATTTAGGATGGATTGTGCGAATAAAGGAGGGGGAGTAGCTTTATATGTAAAATCCTCCTTGGACTGCTGTGTCGTTGAGGCAATAACTAAGCCGAAGTGTTTTGAACTGTGTGCCATCAAAGTGAATCTCCCTAATGGCACTCCCTTGACGGTAGTAGGATGCTATCGCCCACCATCGGCAGTAGCTGGAGCAACTGCGCTTCTGTCTGACTTTTTGAACAAGCTCTCTAATGAGTATATCGTTCTGGGGGATTTAAACTGGGACTGGCTGTCGTCGTCTTCTGTGTTGAGAGACATATGTGATGCGCTGAATTTGACCCAACTAATACAATCACCTACTCGCCTTAATTTAAAACGTATGGACAAATCTACTTTACTTGACGTCATCCTGACCAATGCTCCACACAAATACTCTGCGGTTGGTGTTTTTTGTAACGATGTCAGTGATCATTGTATGGTTGCTTGCGTCAGGAATTGTAAAATGGTTAAGACCAAGCCATGGTTTGTTTTTAAACGAAATCTTAAGTGTTTTAATGAACAAGCATTTCTGCATGACATTTTCCATAGTGATTTAAATTCAGTTTGTTTTATGGATGATGTTGAAATAGCCTGGGATTATTTTAAGAAAACTTATGTAGCTATAATTGATAAACACGCCCCTTTTAGAAGATATAGAGTAAGGGGCAGGGACAATCCCTGGTTTAATGACTGTATTGCGACCACCATTAGAGAGCGTAATGAGGCATGGGTAAAAGCAAAAAGATACAATAGTGATGCTTGCTGGTTAAACTACAGGGTATTAAGAAATAAATGCACAAGACTAATAAAAAGTATAAAAAATGAGTATTATCTTAATCTAATAGAGGAACATTTCAATGACCCTAAGAAATTCTGGAAAGCAATTAAATCATCCTCGGGTAATGTGCCACCTCCTACTATTCCTGAATATTTAGTGACTAGCCAGGGAGAAATTAGGGATAAACAAAACATGGTAGACACTTTTAACATGCATTTTATTAGTGCTGGAATTGCTATTCAGTCGACTCTTCCAACCAATTTTATTAATAGTATAATGACTGTCCCAGATCCAAACTTAAGTTTAAATAGTTTTAATTTCAGCTCTATATCTGCCTATGAAGTTCAGAGGGCTTTGCTTGGATTGGACTGTAAAAAGTCTGCTGGCCCTGACCAGATCGAGCCTTACGTTCTTAAGACTGCTGCTAAGTTGATTGCTGGCCCTATTGCCTCCATTTTTAATCTTAGTTTACTCAGTGGTTTTATACCTAAATCATGGAAGTCTGCATTTGTCCTCCCACTTTTAAAAAGTGGAGATCCTTTTGTATTGGACAATTATCGCCCAATCTCCAGATTGTCTGTGCTGGCCAAACTGTTTGAAGCTCTTATAAATGAGCAGCTTAAACATTTTTTAACCGAAAACTCCATTTTAAATCCTATGCAGTCTGGCTTCCGACAAGGCCATGGTATAGTCACAGCCGTAACCGTAGTCACAAATGATATTTTAAATGCCTTGGATAATAAGAAGTCTTGTGCTGCAATATTTATTGACCTTTCTAAAGCGTTTGATACGGTGAACCATGACCTTCTTCTGAAACGATTACAAAACATAGGTTTTAGTGGTACTGTATTAAGGTGGTTTTCAAATTATCTCAGTGGTAGAACACAATGTAGTGTTATCGATAACTATACCTCATCATCATTAGAAGTCTTTATGGGTGTCCCACAAGGGTTTGTTTTGGGCCCAATTTTATTTTCTATTAATATAAATGATTTAGGTAAGAACTTGAAGCAAGCAAAGGTGCATCTTTATGCAGATGACACCATTTTGTACACCACAGATTCATCAGTGAATGATGCATTTGCACAACTGCAGTCTGCTTTTAATCATGTACAAACATTTCTTATTGAGTTAAGGTTGGTACTGAATGCTAAAAAAAACAAAAATAATGTCTTTTACACAATCACGCTCTCCAGCTAATATTGGTGTGTCAACATTAGATGGCACTGAAATAGAAAGAGTATCATCATACAAGTATTTAGGGATCTGGTTGGATGATAAGATGTCTTTTGGTGTACATATTGAGAGCCTCTGCAAGAAATTGAGACCAAAGTTGGATTTTTTCTTTAGAATGAGGAAGTGCTTTCCTTATCATGCAAGGAGAAGGTTAGTTCAAAGCACGTTCTTGTCAGTGCTTGATTATGGGGACACATTGTATATGCACTCCAGTTTGTTTTTACTTAAAAAACTGGATGTGTTGTACCATTCAGCCCTGCGTTTCATCACTGGTGTATCAGCCAGGACTCACCACTGCACTCTTTATGAAACTGTACAATGGTCTTCTCTCTCTCTCCGAAGGAGAATCCATGCACTGACTTTTATTGCTAAAGCCCTAATGGGTAAACTACCCCTGTACATTTTTAATTTGCTTTCTTTTCATAATAGTGTTTACCGGACAAGGTCATCAGGAAAAATACTTTTACATGCTCCACAAACAAGATCAGAACTTGGTAAAACTGCCTTTTCTTCATATGCACCAAAGCTTTGGAATGAACTTCAAACTACTCTAAATCTTGAAATTCTTCCACCCATTAATTCTTTTAAAGACCTTTTAAAAGCAACATTAACTGAGCATTGTAATTGTTTTTAATTTCATTATTTGTTTGCCGTGTGCTTTTTTAGTTGTCTGTGTATACATAGGCTGTTAGCATTGATTTGTTTTTGTCTGTTTAGATGTGGCGTAGCTGTGGTTTGTCTTGTCTTATGTGTTTTATTGTAATGTAACTTTTTAGCCGCCTATCTTGGCCAGGACTCCCTGGAAGAAGAGTTATTGTAACTCAATGGGACCATTTCCTGGTTAAAGAAAGGTTAAATAAAAAAAAAAAAAAACATCTTTGGACTGTGGGGGAAACCGGAGCATCCCCATGTGGACAACATGCAAACTCCACACAGAAAGGCCCTCGCCGGCCACGGGGCTCGAACCCAGACCTTCTTGCTGTGAGGCGACAGCACTAACCACTACACCACCATGCCGCCTGGTCTGTGTTGTGTGATTTTCAGCCCAGCTGGCAGCAGAGCAGAAGCACAAGCAGGAAGAACAGCTGATGATCTTCAGCATCAGGTAGAGGCTTCACTCCCCCCCCAACTCACTAATGACCATTGACAGTGAAGTGCACATTTGAATCAGGTTTTCATATTTAGTATTGAAAAATACTACTATACATCAGCTTATTAAGAAAGACACTTGAAATATATCCATCCATTATCTGTTTTTAGGATAAGTAACCGCTTATCCTGTGCAGGGTCATGGGCAAGCTGGAGCCTATCCCAGCTGACTATGGGCGAGAGGCGGGGTACACCCTGGAAAAGTCACCAGGTTATTGCAGGGCTGACACACAGGGACACACAACCATTCACACTCACATTCACACCTACAGTCAATTTAGAGCCACCAATAGCCTAACCTGCATGTCTTTGGACTGTGGGGGAAACCGGAGCACCCAGAGGAAACCCATGCAGACATGGGGAGAACATGCAAACTCCAGACAGAAAGACCCCTGTTGACCACTGGGCTCAAACCTAGAACCTTCTTGCTGTGAGGTGACAGTGCTAACCACTACACCACTGCACCGCCCACTTTGATATAAAATAAAATTATTATTTCTCTTAAATTATGGGTTTGTGTTTGACTATCTTTTTTTTTCATATTCTTTAATAAAGGGCTGTAATATAAGATGTCTGGGTTTCAAAAAATGTTCTTGATGGTTCCCTTAGTCCCTGACCTAGTGAACTAGTCTGAGTATGTGTTTTAGTTGAAGACTCCAAAGCTCTTCTATCAGTTTCCCTTAATAAGGATGTCTGTTAAATGCTGTAAATGTAATTAAAAAAAAGCTAATTAAACTCAACTGTATATTTGATACACAAAAGTGCAACACTCCCTGCAAATTATGAGTTTAACTTGTCAAACTACATAGGTCAAGGTTCCATCCATTATCTGTAGCTGCTTATCCTATTCTACAGGGTTTCAGGCAAGCTGGAGCCTATCCCAGCTGACTATGGGCGAGAGGTGGGGTACACCCTGGACAAGTCGCCAGATCATCGCAGGGTTGACACAGAGACAAACAACCATTCACACTCATGGTTAATTTAGAGTCACCAATAAACCTAACCTGCATGTCTTTGGACTGTGGGGGAAACTGGAGCTCCCAGAGGAAACCCACACGGACAACATGCAAACTCCACACAGAAAGGCCCCCGTCAGCCACTGGGCTTGAACCCAGGACCTTCTTGCTGTGAGGCGACAGTGTTAACCACTACACCACTGTGCCGCCCTAGGGCGAGGTTTATATTAGTTAATCTTTTTATGGATAAATTTGCACACACTCAGGAGCATGACCTCAATAAGGGTTTTCTGAATGTACAGGATTTTCATGAAGCCCAAATTTCTTGTGTAACTAAGCAACTATACAAATGATTTGCGAATATATCCGTTCATATGCAACTTGATAAATGACGCCCACTGATATCAGACCAGCACTTGCCCTTCAGAAACACAAAGCATGATGAATAGAATGTCCTCTCCTCTTCTCGAGACAAAGAGGAAATGGAGGGAGGAGGCCATCAATACAAACAGTCTTTGAAAAAATCTTTTTATATTCGTGTGTTTTTGTATGCCTGACTGTTTTTCTTAGACATGACAGGCAGACCTGTTCTTTATTAATCAGCACAACACAAACTGAGGCTTTTTGCGTTTGACAAAATCCTGTCTTTCCACTTCACTACACTTAGGCAAACACACACTCAAACTCTGAAGCTGCCACACTTGGCCAACCAACCAACCAACAGACTTTTCGAAAGCATGTGTTTACATATTTCAGTGTAAATTAAATTATTCTTGTCTTCCTCTCTCTCTCTCTCATTCTCAGCCTCTTGCACTGACCCCTGCATTGTTGACATGCTTGCTAATAAAACCAGAGGGATTTCGTAAACAAAACATGTCTGGCATGGAAGTAACAGGTTTATAGTGGTGCTTGAAAGTTTGTGAACTCTTTAGAATTTTCTATATTTCTGCATAAATATGACCTAAGACAACATCAGATTTTCACATAAGTACTAAAAGTAGATAAAGAGAACCCAGTTAAACAAATGAGACAAAAAATATTATACTTGGTCATTTATTTATTGAGGAAAATTATCCAATATTATATATCTGTGAGTGGCAAAAGTATGTGAACCTCTAGGATTAGCAGTTAATTTGAAGGTGAAATTAGAGTCCGGCGTTTTCAATTGATTGGATGACAATCAGGTGTGAGTGGGCACCCTGTTTTATTTAAAGAACAGGGATCTATCAAAGTCTGATCTTCACAACACATGTTTGTGGAAGTGTATCATGGCACGAACAAAGGAAATTTCTGAAGACCTCAGAAAAAGCGTTGTTGATGCTCATCAGGCTGGAAAAGGTTACAAAACCATCTCTAAAGAGTTTGGACTCCACCAATCCACAGTCAGTCAGATTGTGTACAAATGGAGGAAATTCAAGACCATTGTTACCCTCCCCAGGAGTGGTCGACCAACAAAGATCACTCCAAGAGCAAGGCGTGTAATAGTCGGTGAGGTCACAAAGGACCCCAGGGTAACATCTAAGCAACTGAAGGCCTCTCTCACATTGGCTAATGTTAATGTTCATGAGTTCACCATCAGGAGAACACTGAACAGCAATGGTGTGCATGGCAGGGTTGCAAGGAGAAAGCCACTGCTCTCCAAAAAGAACATTGCTGCTTGTCTGCAGTTTGCTAAAGATCATGTGGACAAGCCAGAAGGCTATTGGAAAAATGCTTTGTGGATGGATGAGACCAAAATAGAACTTTTTGGTTTAAATGAGAAGCATTATGTTTGGAGAAAGAAAAACACTGCATTCCAGCATAAGAACCTTATCCCATCTGTGAAACATGGTGGTGGTAGTATCATGGTTTGGGCCTGTTTTGCTGCATCTGGGCCAGGACAGCTTGTTATCATTGATGGAACAATGAATTCTGAATTATACCAGCAAATTCTAAAGGAAAATGTCAGGACATCTGTCCATGAACTGAATCTCAAGAGAAGGTGGGTCATGCAGCAAGACAACGACCCTAAGCACACAAGTCATTCTACCAAAGAATGGTTAAAGAAGAATAAAGTTCATGTTTTGGAATGGCCAAGTCAAAGCCCTGACCTTAATCCAATTGAAATGTTGTGGAAGGACCTGAAGCGAGCAGTTACTGTGAGGAAACCCACCAACATCCCAGAGTTGAAGCTGTTCTGTATGGAGGAATGGACTAAAATTCCTCCAAGCCGGTGTGCAGGACTGATCAACAGTTACCGCAAACGTTTAGTTGCAGTTATTGCTGCACAAGGGGGTCACACCAGATACTGAAAGCAAAGGTTCACATGCTTTGTCACTCACAGATATGTAATATTGGATCATTTTGCTCAATAAATAAATGACCAAGTATAATATTTTTGTCTCATTTGTTTAACTGAGTTCTCTTTATCTACTTTTAGGACTTGTGTGAAAATCTGATCATGTTTTAGGTCATATTTATGCAGAAACATAGAAAATTCTAAAGGTTTCACAAACTTTCAAGCACCACTGTAAATGTCAGTCAGTGCCCTACAATTCAGCTTCTGTTTAGTGAAGAAGGGCACGTTATCAGAAACAGTGGAGATATCCAGTGGATCAGTGTTTCAACTCTGTACCAGTAACAATACACTGTAAAAAAAAAAAAATGGTTGACAGAACTGAAATTATCTAGGCAACGTGATGCATTTGTTTTTTTGAGTTCTCTTTACCTAAATAAGCCAAAGGTTGACACAACACAGATTTGTGAATTCTGCCAACCTTTTGTTTTTAATAATACAAACTCATTATACTAAGTTTGATCAACAAAGACTTTCAGTTTCATATGTAAAATCTAACTTCTACCAATTTTGTTTTTTGAGTTCTAACAATTTTCACCACACCCCATCATTCAACACAACACAAAGTGTAGTTAAAAAAAAACCTTTTATTCACCATTTTGAAAATTTCACATTACAATTGTGAATTCACAGACTCGTGCCCTATGAACAGGGCTTCTTGAGAACTAGTCTTATACTGTGTATGAATGTGTGAGTATTGGGTCTGAGAATGAATGCAAGATGTGCATTTCTAATTGTGTGCAAGAATACACACATTACACTTTGAATACACACATTGAAATTAACTTATGAACTTATGAACTGATCTTCTTAAGAACCGGTCTTTACTCACATTAGAATTGGGCCCAATGAACTGAGCTGCTCAAGAACTTAGTGTGTATGAGAGTATGGTCTGAGAATGAAGCTCGTTGGGCTTGTGGAGAAAGGAAGGAAACCCCGTAGTAGGCGTGTCAATGAACATAAAGTAAGAAAACTTAAAACTTCTTGTTAGAGAGTAGGACAGTCTTTAGAAATTTGAGGGAAACTAAGAAAAACTTGTTTTGCTTAATCAAGTATCTTTGTTAGTTATTTTCTAAGAAAAATGAGTTGTACAAACGTGAGTTTGTTTGTTAGATGTCAAAATTGTTTTTCTGAGTCAGTTTACAATAAAATTGTGAGCTTGAACAACTGTCATTTATATTTTTTACAGTGTACAGTAGCAATACTGTTATGCATTCTGTATATTGTCAAGACTTCACAGTATTTCACAATCTTATATCCAGCTGTCTATAATGCCAGATACAATCCAGCACTTATTAGTATTTGTTCAATATTTGAGCTATAGTCTTTGCAAATGATTTTGTTTTATAATTGGATTCCTTTTAGTCATGTAGGTTTAAACCAGAGTTCTGAGCTCCAAGCTCATGATATTAGGCAGCACTAGCTCATGATATTAGGCAGTACTAGAACTAGCAAGTCTCATATATAGAGAGAGATATTTTCCCATCAAGTCACTGTTTAATGTCTGACTTGCTTCAGTGCTGCATTTTGTTTAAATGACTGACAGGAAAGACACGATGCTTACTGTGATGATTTCCAGAAGCTCTAGATGTTTGTTCAAGATCGTAATGCCAGTGTGAGCATTGCACTCTTCTGTGTGTGCTGACAGATAAAATAAGGTTTATTCTATTCCTTTACACGTACCTCATACGTCTGTCACTCACTCAGTTTCTCATTTCTAAAGTCTATGAACTGTGAATAAAAGTGTAAATGTGTTTCTTGAGTAATTCCAAGTGAAAAATGTCAAATTGAATAGTAAGGACTTCCACTGCCCTGGATGCACACTGCTCACTTGAGTGTACTCTGGCTGCAGGATTTTCTTTCTTAGAGGTTACAGAAAGAAAGACAAGACAAAAATATGCAAGATATTCTCATCTCATCTCTAGCTGCTTTATCCTGTTCTACAGGGTCGCAGGTAAGCTGGAACCTATCCCAGCTGACTACGGGCGAAAGGCGGGGTACACCCTGGACAAGTCGCCAGGTCATCACAGGGCTGACACATAGACACAGACAACCATTCACACTCACATTCACACCTACGGTCAATTTAGAGTCACCAGTTAACCTAACCTGCATGTCTTTGGACTGTGGGGGAAACCGGAGCACCCGGAGGAAACCCACGCAGACACGGGGAGAACATGCAAACTCCACACAGAAAGGCCCTCGCCGGCCACGGGACTCGAACCCGGACCTTCTTGCTGTGAGGCGACAGCGCTAACCACTACACTACCGTGCCGCCTGCAAGATATTTTTTGGGGAAAAAAACAGAAAGACAACAGAAAGAAAAACCCAAGACTGACAAGGAAGACAGAACAAAATAAAAACACAATACCCATACAATTATCATGTACAATAAATGTAAAAAAGGAGAGCAAAACCCCATCATCCCCCAGCTCTCATGGACACAGCAACCACCGTCATTCCTCTGGCTGCAGGACTGAGAGCGTCTGAAGCAGGAGAAGAAAGTGGACACTGGAGCTCAGACGGCTGGAGCTAGAGATGGTTAAAGAGTCAAACAAACCCAACGGAGACCTGTGTCTGCCAGATCAGAAGATAACTGTATATTACATACACCAGTGAAGTGGGAACTATTAAAAAAACTTTATCATTTCTCCTTTTTTTAAGCCATACGAAATACAATAGGTTCTTTATTTTCATTCTTCATTATGAACATCTAATCTAGTCTTGTCTCTTGTACCTGGTCTGTGTCTAGTACAGGCCTGTGAGATGTGGATCACTACATCACCATCTAGTGGCTGCAGAACATACTACACCTCTCATCGTGTGACTTTTTTTTCTTCCTTTTTTCTTTTTTCTTCTTGATCATTGCTTACTGGAACTGGCAGTGAATTAAATAATTTTTTTTTATGGGGACAGATGTTGGCGCAATGTGGTTTAAAGTGAGATTACCTTGAGCTATAAATTATATAGGGTTGTGAATGTTGTGAAGGGTATGATAACAGAATATAGCTTATAAATTGAGAATAGATTAACAAGGCTTTTTCATTCTCTCTCTCTGAGAGAGAGAGAGAGAGAGAGAGAGAGAGAGAGAGAGAGAATGAATCTGGACTGATTGAGTAGAGAAGGAAATAGTATGGAAAAACAGGCCTCTGGAACACACTGGATGAGAGTTATGTTTTTACTTTTTCTTGTTTTACTCTATTTCAGATCTTTTTTTATTGGCTCTTTTACATTTTTATTAAAAATATCACATTTTAATATATGGATCATAAAATCTGATCAAGGGGCGGCACGGTGGTGTAGTGGTTAGCGCTGTCGCCTCACAGCAAGAAGGTCCTGGGTTCGAGCCCCGGGGCCGGCGAGGGCCTTTCTGTGTGGAGTTTGCATGTTCTCCCCGTGTCCGCGTGGGTTTCCTCCGGGTGCTCCGGTTTCCCCCACAGTCCAAAGACATGCAGGTTAGGTTAAGTGGTGACTCTAAATTGACCGTAGGTGTGAATGGTTGTCTGTGTCTATGTGTCAGCCCTGTGATGACCTGGCGACTTGTCCAGGGTGTACCCCGCCTTTCGCCCGTAGTCAGCTGGGATAGGCTCCGGCTTGCCTGCGACCCTGTAGAAGGATAAAGCGGCTAGAGATAATGAGATGAGATAAAATCTGATCATAATGGAACCGTTTTTACTTCAGTGTTATTAAAAAGATCCCTAAGCCCTGATTTCTATGAGGCCGCTCCACTGCATTTGCTGGAAATAGTCCAACTATTACGTACTACATCATGTTGATGCAGCATTTACAGTAGTGCTTGAAAGTTTGTGAACCCTTTAGAATTTTCCATATTTCTGCATAAATATGACCTAAAGCATCATCAGATTTTCACACAAGTCCTAAAAGTAGATAAAGAGAACCCAGTTAAACAAATGAGACAAAAATATTATACTTGGCCATTTATTTATTGAGGAAAATGATCCAATATTACATATCTGTGAGTGGCAAAAGTATGTGAACCTTTGCTTTCAGTATCTGTGCAGCAATAACTGCAACTAAACGTTTGCGGTAACTGTTGATCAGTCCTGCACACCAGCTTGGAGGAATTTTAGCCCGTTCCTCCATACAGAACAGCTTCAACTCTGGGATGTTGGTGGGTTTCCTCACATGAACTGCTCGCTTCAGGTCCTTCCACAACATTTTGATTGGATTAAGGTCAGGACTTTGACTTGGCCATTCCAAAACATGAACTTTATTCTTCTTTAACCATTCTTTGGTAGAACGACTTGTGTGCTTAGGGTTGTTGTCTTGCTGCATGACCCACCTTCTCTTGAGATTCAGTTCATGGACAGATGTCCTGACATTTTCCTTTAGAATTCGCTGGTATAATTCAGAATTCATTGTTCCATCAGTGATGGCAAGGCATCCTGGCCCAGATGCAGCAAAACAGGTCCAAACCATGATACTGCCACCACCATGTTTCACAGATGGGATAAGGTTCTTATGCTGGAATGCAGTGTTTTCCTTTCTCCAAACATAATGCTTCTCATTTAAACCAAAAAGTTCTATGTTGGTCCAATAACATCTTTCCAATAGCCTTCTGGCTTGTCCATGTGATCTTCAGCAAACTGCAGATGAGCAGCAATGTTCTTTTTGGAGAGCAGTGGCTTTCTCCTTGCAACCCTGCTATGCACACCATTGTTGTTCAGTGTTCTCCTGATGGTGGACTCATTAACATTAGTCAATGTGAGAGAGGCCTTCAGTCGCTTAGAAATTACCCTGGGGTCCTTTGTGACCTCACTCACTATTACACGCTTTGCTCTTGGAGTGATCTTTGTTGGTTGACCACTCCTGGGGAGGGTAACAATGGTCTTGAATTTCCTCCATTTGTACACAATCTGTCTGACTGTGGATTGGTGGAGTCCAAACTCTTTAGAGATGGTTTTGTAACCTTTTCCAGCCTGATGAGCATCAACAACACTTTTTCTGAGGTTCTCAGAAATCTCCTTTGCTCGTGCCATGATACACTTCCACAAACGTGTGTTATGAAGATCAGACTTTGATAGATCCCTGTTCTTTAAATAAAACAGGGTGCCCACTCACACCTGATTGTCATCCCATTGATTGAAAACACCTGACTCTAATTTCACCTTCAAATTCACTGTTAATCCTAGTGGTTCACATACTTTTGTCACCCACAGATATGTAATATTGGATCATTTTCCTCAATAAATAAATGACCAAGTATAACATTTTTGTCTCATTTGTTTAACTGGGTTCTCTTTATCTACTTTTAGGACTTGTGTGAAAATCTGTTGTTGTTTTAGGTCATATTTATGCAGAAATATAGAAAATTCTAAAGGGTTCACAAACTTTCAAGCACCACTGTATCTCTGTTACTCTTTCAAAGCTGTGTTAATGCTTTACAAGCTCAGACTCTGAGCTCCCACCAGTTTCCGACCCCTGTTTACACACACATCTCTCCTGGCCAATTGTTTGTTTGATTTCAGCTGTGGGAACTTTCAAGTATTTATTTTGGGCCCATTTTATTTTCCCTTTATAGGCTCCATTTGGCCCACATTTGGCTGATGATACACTGGCCATTGTTTTACCTTTCTAGAAAATGAAATAAAAACAAATAGCTGTGGTAAATTAGTCAATCTAATCAATTGCCTATCAGAGAGTAACAACTGGATGTCTCATAAGTTTCTCAAATTGAATGAGGATAAAGCGGATGTCCTTATTGCAGGTGCTTAGGAATATCTCTAGGAAGCTGCAGTCAGTTCTTGACCTTCTGAGATCAAAACTTAAAACGTATTTAATTAACTAACTAACTAACTAACTCTGCAGGTTGAAAAGACATCTTCCAGTCCTGTTTTTTTTTTTATAATTAAGGCTTATTAATAAGGAAAGTGGGGCAGCACGGTGGTGTAGTGGTTAGCGCTGTCGCCTCACAGCAAGAAGGTCCTGGGTTCGAGCCCCGGGGCCGGCGAGGGCCTTTCTGTGTGGAGTTTGCATGTTCTCCCCGTGTCTGCGTGGGTTTCCTCCGGGTGCTCTGGTTTCCCCCACAGTCCAAAGACATGCAGGTTAGGTTAGGTTAACTGGTGACTCTAAATTAACCGTAGGTGTGAATGTGAGTGTGAATGGTTGTCTGTGTCTATGTGTCAGCCCTGTGATGACCTGGCGACTTGTCCAGGGTGTACCCCGCCTTTCGCCCGTAGTCAGCTGGGATAGGCTCCAGCTTGCCTGTGACCCTGTAGAAGGATAAAGAGGCTAGAGATAATGAGATGAGATGAATAAGGAAAGTACTGGCTTGCCATTTCAGGACACTGAAAAATTCATTGTGTTCATCCTGTGATTTCCTGTTTAGTCAGAGATGTGGCTTGACCTGTTAAAACGAGAAAGGCAATCTATAGATAAGATGTTGTAAAATAAATAAATAGTGCACCTATCAGGAATTACATGTTGAGTTCCCTGTGTGTATTTCAGACGTATTGTCCCAGGCGTATGCCCCTCAACCATGTTACCCATTGATAGTGCCTGAAAGAAAAGGTAATGTTCTTAAAATAGTGTGTGCGTGTGCTCATGTTAGTGCTCGTACATTTTTGACAGCCAGGTGACACAGTTTCGATTGCCTTCTGCTGGGCAGCACAGCCAGCTGAGTATATGGATGATTTCCCAGCATGCAACAGCAGGTGCCCCTTCCAAACAACCCACACACTGTACCATGTACGCAGTGTGTGATTTCTGTTCTGGCCTGAGGAACAAACTAAGTCAAGCCTGATCTGATTTAACATCTGATTTTACATTAATCCTCTCAACCTGATGATCTCAACCCATCACTGCTTCATAGTTGAGTCTGCTCTGGCATGCTGAACACCGTTATTCACAGCCTCCAGACACACACCGGTTTCAGTCTACACACTGATTACACTGTCCTTTTTTCATACCAGCTGTGTGCTCACACAATTTGAACATATATAAAAGTTCTCATCTCATCTATTATCTCTAGCCGCTTTATCCTGTTCTACAGGGTCGCAGGCAAGCTGGAGCCTATCCCAGCTGACTACGGGCGAAAGGCGGGGTACACCCTGGACAAGTCGCCAGGTCATCACAGGGCTGACACACAGACACAGACAACCATTCACACTCACATTCACACCTACGGTCAATTTAGAGTCACCAGTTAACCTAACCTGCATGTCTTTGGACTGTGGGGGAAACCGGAGCACCCGGAGGAAACCCACGTGGACACGGGGAGAACATGCAAACTCTGCACAGAAAGGCCCTCACTGGCCACGGGGCTCGAACCCGGACCTTCTTGCTGTGAGGCAACAGCGCTAACCACTACACCACCATGCCACCTTTTCTTTTTAAATATTATACAGTAATTCTGTTCAATAGCTAAACAATAGCCATGATTTATCATTGTACCACAGCACTGAATAATCCTCAAATTTGAAGGTATGGATTATTTTTCTATCACAGCAGAGATCTCTGACTTATTCATGTGTTTGTTCTAATACATTATCATTTCTATAGTAACAGCTCATTCACATGTGTTGTGCACACACATCCATAATCTAAGCCTAACAAACCAATTAACAAAATGTGTTAGTTAACAAAGGAAAACCTATAATCGTTGATATTATGAAATTTTCTGTCAGGAGACATTTATGTCACATTTATGAAAGGAGTCTCCAGTGTGAGCGCTTCACTATAGTTAGTGTTCAGTAGGTTTTCCACCACGGGAAAGTCTTTGGGACAGAGTTTGTGCTTTCTGGTTTCTCTGTAACATGACAATTTCATCTCATCTCATTATCTGTAGCCGCTTTATCCTGTTCTACAGGGTCGCAGGCAAGCTGGAGCCTATCCCAGCTGACTACGGGCGAAAGGCGGGGTACACCCTGGACAAGTCGCCAGGTCATCACAGGGCTGACACATAGACACAGACAACCATTCACACTCACATTCACACCTACGGTCAATTTAGAGTCACCAGTTAACCTAACCTGCATGTCTTTGGACTGTGGGGGAAACCGGAGCACCCGGAGGAAACCCACGCGGACACGGGGAGAACATGCAAACTCCGCACAGAAAGGTCCTCGTCGGCCACGGGGCTCGAACCCGGACCTTCTTGCTGTGAGGCGACAGCGCTAAACATAACAAGCTGCTTTAAAAAAATCTTTTTAACTTCAAGTGAGGGGGAAAAAAGAGGCTGGTGTGTGTGTGTGTGTGTGTGTGTGTGTGGCTGCTATAACATAAGTGATAACGGAAATGAAATTGTCTCGCAGACATTACACAACATTACATATAACTATAAATGGTTAAAAAGTATTATGTACTCTAAAATTTGTAATTGTTGCTTAGTAGGAATGAAATAGTATGAGATGTGTTATTGGAATATCATCCACTTTGTGTTGAGCTGGATCACAAACCCACTGAGATGCTTTATTTTTTTCAGTGAGGACTGAATGAACATTTGCTGTGTCTCTTTATGTTGATATTTTCCAAAGCATTTATCCTTGCAGGATTATCAAAGTATAACGGTTTCTTGTTCAGTTTGAAGTTGTTTTCTTTTGCCTCTCTGTTGCCATGGCAACAGTCATGGCTAGCTAGGAAATGCATCCCAGGTCACTTCCTGTTGAGAATCTCCCAGGGAGGCTTTTGTTTCAGACAAATCTACACACACACAGGATTGCTGTGATGTTGTTGTTGTTGTTGTTTTTTGGGGGGGAGGTCTTACAGAAATTGGCAGTGCTGCAGGGTGAAGTGTGTAGATGGAATTTGCTTGACTTGCATGTGCTGAAAGGTTTTATTAGCCTCCACAGCATGACAGCATTAGAGCTCCCTGATAGACTGATTGGAGGTGAAAATTCACCGTTTATTAAAATAAGCATGTTGCTGTCAGTATCTGGGAGTCTCGGAGAGCGTTATTAGCTCTAGATTGAGCTTCTTGTTAGCTCGTGTATTTAGAATAAAGTTCTCCTCCAACAAGAGCCACTGTCCAAACATAGTTTGAGAGCAGCTGTTTGAAAAGCTGTGGTGACTTCAGCTGTCCTTTGCTGTAGTAGATGATGTCACTCACTACAGGACTCTTCACGTTATGTTCATACTGAACATCCTTTTAACACACTTCGTACCGTTTACCTTTACTTATCCACACCTGTATAGTCTAGTTTATAATCCCACTACATGGTGTCTCTCTTCCAGAGGTGGACAGTAACGAAGTACGTTTACTTGAGTACTGTACTTAAGTACACTTTTTGAGTATCTGTACTTTACTGGAGTATTTTTTCTGGTAACTTGTGACTTTAACTTCACTACATTTGAAAGACAGATATCGTACTTTTCACTCCACTACATTTAAGGTCCTTGTTACTTATTATGAAGCAGCTTTGAAAGTGAATGTTTTTTCTTTTCTTTTCTAAAATACGATTGGTTTTTTCGCAGGTGACACTGAGACAGCCTGTCAGTAATCACTAGGTTCACGTCACGTCCATAGACTGGATAAAATCAAGTTCAATGATTTCTCCGCAGCATTATTTAACACGATCAGTTAATGGGAGAATGGAAGGAGGCGGTTCTTCTGGAGAAAGCACGCACCCATGGTTCAGTTTTCTGAAAGGAATAAAGAGTCGTTTCATTTTAAATGTTTGCTTTGTTTGCCGAAAATGGAGCAAATCACAGCTTACAAAAACTTACTGTCTGACCTGAGAAAGCATATTGAGGGATGTAAACATTTTATTCCAAGAGAAAGTTTGTAATGAAGTTGTCTGTGCTTTTAGAGCTAGCGATAACATTGTTGGCTATGCAGTCTGCTTAGTCAAATGACTTTCTATGGATTTGTTCACCAAGTTGCTGTAGCCTTGTCCACGGCTAACACATAGCTAGTTAACTTGGACACTGTTAGTTAGCATGTAAAAATGGAGTTACGCTAACATGAATAACGTTAACTTATTTGAAGTGCTTTTAGAAATGTTTTAGCATAATCTTGCCAAATAAACAAAATGTAGAAATCTTTCTTTTCTAGTGATGTTAGCTACCCAATATGATTTTGAGTTTGAAAAGAGTTTGTTAGCATGTCAGGTGGAGTTTCACTGACTAGCTAGCTTAACGTTAAACCACTTTGATTCCACAGGCAGATTCATATGAGCATGAATATATATACACACACACACACACACACACACACACACACACACACACAAGACCTGTGAGATGGACAGTATTGTACTAGTCAGTCACAACAAATTGGTGAAATTTTTTGTTTTGATGTCAGATGATGGTCTTGTTTTTTTTTTTTTTTGGGGGGGGGGGTTGTGTCTTGCTTAAAGCAGTGCTGCTGTTGGGCAGTTATTAAGCTCGAGGTGTGAACCTGGGCTTTAAACAGGTTGGGCTGTCCTTTTTATTTTCTGAGCAAGCTGCATTTACAGCTGTTCCAGTGTCTTAATGATTAACATACAGTATACATGCATGTGTGCACACACTGCCAGAGCTGGGTCAGAACCCTACCATGCTGCTTTGTGGGGTGGGGACGAGTGTTACAATAAAAAAAAAAAAGACAATGGCTCTTTTTCAGTTCAGATGTTTCATTTTGTAACATTCTACCAGGTGTTTATTCTACAGGTTTTACAAGCGAGTCAGTAAATTCAGTCGGTTGTTTCAGAGGCATTAGGTTTTGTAAGCGTTATGGCAATAATACAACAATGCGTTGACAGAAAATGTATTTTTAAAAGCAACTACTTCAGTACTTCTAAGTAAACAAATTTGACTGTACAGCTTTCACTTGTATTTGACCAGTGGGATCTACACTTTCATTTAAGTAATGAAGTTGGGTACTTTGTCCACCTCTGCTCCCTTCTGAGTCTGACCCCTAACAAGGTTTATTTCTTGTGTCACTTCAGGGAGTTATTCTTTGCCATTGTCATCTCTAACTTTTTAGGGCTGTAGGTCAACACTATCTGGTCAAAAGTTTGCTTTTATAATAACCTCCACTAGATTTTGTACCGTGGGGATTTGCTCATTTAGCCACAAAAGCCTTAGTGAGATCTGGCACTGATGTCAGGCAGGAAGACTTGGGGTTCATTTGGCATTCACCGTAAAGGTGTTCACTGGGGTTGAGTCCACTTGACTTCTTCCACGCTCATCATCATCTTCCTTGTCCAGCACTGTTGCAAGGTCAGGGTCCATGTGAGCCCTATTGATCCACACGTCATATTAATTGGAACATAGTTTTATCCTGGATGCTCTTCCTACTTCAGCCCTCCCATTTCTTGGCTCAGACACACATTCACGCCTGTGGACAATTTTTAGAGTAGCCAGTTAGTCTAACTGCATGTCTTTGGACTGTGGGGGAAACCAGAGCACCTGGAGAAAACCCACATAGACACGGGGAGAACATGCAAACTCCACACAGAAAGGCCCTCGTCAGCCACTGGGCTCAAACCCAGAACCTTCTTGCTGTGAGGTGACAGTGCTAACCACTGCGCCACCCTGAGTTCTTCCATGCTAATCTTGGCAAACCGTGACTCCCCCCAACCACACACACTTTTCCTGTTGTTTGCTTCGAGAGCATTAGCTCGTGTAATTGCAGTTTTTGGCCACTAAGTGGCTCTGTCAGCTCTGTCATTGATCAGTTATTTGTTACATGGTCATGAGAAAAAGATATCTTGGGCTATTTTTGTTAACCTGTCTGTTTCTCATGTGAATAGGCCAAGCAGAGGGTTCACAGAACCAAGCAATTGACCTCACTGATGTTAACATCATAATTATCATGGGTTAGATGTAGGTGATTCTTCTACTATTACTAGGTATAAAGTAAATAAAGCTTGCCCTGGTCCTTATGAAGCTATTGTAAATGTGTGTTCTCTGCAGAATGAGGGAGTTGTCCTTTACTCTGCAGCACAGCATGAGAGGTGATTGCTCTCTCTGAGTCTCCTGTTTTCCACTTTCTCCGGCTGTGATCCGAACTGCTGACCCTTAAAAGACCTCTTCACTGTTCCACTACATTCTTTCCCTCTGTTTTTATCATGCGGATTAGATGTCTCCCCTCTCACCTCTCTGCAGATAGGAACCTGCCTGAGCTCTTTTCCACTGGATAAACAGTCAATATTGAGGATTGGTGATGGCATGTGAGCTGCGAATAGGTTCATTACAAATTAAGTAGGATTTTAAAAATTCTTGTGGAAACAAAGTAAAATTGCATTATCGTTGCAATTCTCTTTTTTTATGTCATGCTGTGGTGTCACAGTGGTTAGCACTGTTGCCTCACAGCAAGAAGATCCTAGGTTTGAGCCCAGCGGCCGACGAGGGCCTTTCTGTGCGGAGTTTGCATGTTCTCCCCGTGTCTGCGTGGGTTTCCTCCGGGTGCTCCGGTTTCCCCCACAGTCCAAAGACATGCAGGTTAGGTTAACTGGTGGCTCTAAATTGACCGTAGGTGTGAATGTGAGTGTGAATGGTTGTCTGTGTCTATGTGTCAGCCCTGTGATGACCTGGCGACTTGTCCAGGGTGTACCCCGCCTTTCGCCCGTAGTCAGCTGGGATAGGCTCCAGCTTGCCTGCGACCCTGTAGAAGGATAAAGCGGCTAGAGATAATGAGATGAGATGAGATTACTGATGTAAATACAGTTAATAGTAATAGTTCAGGTAAGTTTATTCTAAAATGTGTCAATAAAACAGGTAACTAGCTGTTCACTCAAATTCTGAAATCATACTGAATTTTACTTTTTAAAAAAAAACATACATGTCGGTGTGCTATATAAATACTGTGAATCAATGCCTTTATTGACTACTAACTACTGAAATTGCAGTTCTGTCTCTCTGTATTTATGCATTCAACTTCCTGGAACTATCTGAAGTCTACGTGAATCACACAGCGATCATGCATTTGGGACCCCTACTGATGCATATCTCTCTCTCTCTCTCTCTCTGGCTGTGCTTAGACCATGATACCTTTTGTCTGAAGCTGCCCATTTTTCAAGTGATTAAAAATATTGGAACATGTGACTGACAGCTGTTTCTTGTTGCTCAGGTGGAGCCTGTTGGATTGATGGTTTAAAAGATTAATAACTCTGAATGTCTACTCTGACCTGGCAACTTGTCCAGGGTGTACCCCGCCTCTCGCCCATAGTCAGCTGGGATAGGCTCCAGCTTGCCTGCGACCCTGTACAGGATAAGCGGCTACAGATAATGGAGGGATGGATGGATATCATGCTGTGAATTACACTTCCACCATAGTACCTTGCTCCTTGCATTAGCTTGGTGTTTGCCTAAACGAACAGTAGCAGAGCTGGATCCCCTAAACTCCTTTGTTTAAATGTAAGCCCATTGTACTACACTGTCTTCAGTTCTTCAGCCCAATAATCTAAAATGCACTCTTTCATGTTCCTCACCACCCAGAGTGAACAGACATGTTCCGGTTTAGTATTATTCTCAATGCATGCCAGGAGAGCTTTTCACCTGTAACGCTTAACATGCATCACATTATCTGTACATTACTTGTTAATGATCAGGTCAGGATTTGTAATACAGACCAGATTCAGCATGGAGCTCATTAATTCTCTCTGTCTCTCTCTGTATGAGGGCCAGCCACACCACACAGTGCCCTGCAGTTAGGTGTTTGCATCATGTTGACAGATGGCACAGGAGTCTGGTTGTAAGATGGCTCTCCTGGCACCAGTGCCAGCTCAATCTCCCCACATATACAATGAAAAAAAGCCTTCCTTTACTCCAGGCAGCTTCCATACACAGCCACTCAGAACCCTCAGGCTCTGACAAATAAACATTTTACTGAGTTTGTGCCAGTGCAAACTGATCACACAGCTCAGCCAAAAGAGCTTCACTGACGAAAAGCATAGACTTTTATACTAACATGCACAGAATATTGCTGGAAGCTATAAACTAATGATGCATACTGGAGTTAAAACGCTCTACCTCACCCTTTGTGATGTGACCTATATGAAGATGAATTAATGTATTTTGCACACTCCAGGCACAGTTCTGATCTTTAAAAAAAAAAAAAATCTTGTATTAATTTTTGGTATGTTTATTCAGATTTCCCTACCTGATCTATTAAGTAAGGAATAAAATATGATGGTACATGCTGCTGTTGGGCAAATATCAGTGGTGGGTTTTTTCCCCTCTTTTATTATCTTTCGGTTGCTCCCATTAGGGGTTGCCACAGTGGATCTGTTCCGCATATTTGATTTGGCATAGGTTTTACACCGGATGCCCTTCCTGACGCAACCCTCCCCAATCTATCCAGGCTTGGAGACTAGGTATGCACTGGCTTGTGCAACCCCAGTGGCTGGGTATTTTACCTAATCTGTATGTCTTTGAGCTGTGGGAGAAACCTGAGCACCCAGAGAGAACCCATGCAGACACGGGGAGAACATGCAAACTCCACACAGAAAGGCCAGTGAGGTTCGAACCCTTCTTGCTGTGAAGCGACAGTGCTAACCACTACACCACTGTCACCTCTGTTTTATTCCTCTTATACCAAGCACTTATTATTGAATGACACATCTTACTTTTTATCATTTTATAATGGCATATAATGTTGTGGGATGTCTACAAAACAAGTTGCTTATCTTACAGCAGCTATACATATTTTCCTATCACTTTTTCTTTTAAGTTACTCAGACCAAAGAAATGCAGCTTGTCATGTTACCTGGAAACAGCAAATTGTTAATGTCTTTTGTACTGAAGACTTTCACGTGGCAGAAAAATGATAGGAGTAGCTTTACTACTTACTGTTACAATGTGCTGAGACTGGTGGCTCCTTCCAAAAAAAAAAAATTAAACATGTCCTCACAGGAAGCTAACACCATATCAACAATTACACGTCTTTCATTCAAAATTCACATTGATAACATCACCCGGATAGCTTTCTTTCATCTCAGAAATATTGCTAAGATAAGAAATTTAATGTCACTACATGATGTGGAAAAACTAGTTCATGCTTTTGTTACCTCCAGGTTGGATTATTGTAATGCCTTACTGTCTGGATGTTCCAATAAGTGCATAAACAAGCTCCAGTTAGTTCAAAATGCAGCAGCAAGAGTCCTTACTAGAACTAGAAAATATGACCACATCACCCCTGTCTTATTCACACTGCATTGGCTGCCAATCAAATTTCGTATTGATTATAAAATACTACTATTGACCTTTAAAGCACTGAATGGTCTCGCACCACAGTACCGGAGTGAACTTCTGGTCCTCTATGACCCGCCACGCCTACTTAGATCAAAAGGTGCAGGCTATCTGCTGGTACCTCGTATAGTGAAGGCTACATCAGGGGGCAGAGCCTTTTCTTACAAAGCCCCACAGTTATGGAACAGCCTTCCAAGTAGTGTCTGGGAATTAGACACAGTCTCAGCATTTAAGTCTAGGCTGAAAACATATCTGTTTAGTCAAGCCTTTTGTTAATAGTGTTCATGAGGAAAAGGTGTAGATCTGGAGGGTCCTCAGACAGAGTGTTTTGGTAAACTGGGATGTATGGATGCTGTCAGTCCCTACTCGCTTGCTCACTCGAGTTTGTTGACGGTGTAGTGGCTGCTGCTTTATGTCCCGGAGCTCCCTCATGCCCGTGTTACCTTCTGGCTCTCCTCTTTTAGTTATGCGGTCATTGTTAGTTGCCGGAGTCCCTGCTTGTACTCAGTGCAATATGTATACTGTTCCTACTTATTCAGGTGACATTGGGCATACCTAACAATCCGTGTCCCCCCCAAATCTGTCCCTCTGAGTTACATGTTGGTCCTGGGATCAAGATGCTGACCTCTTCTGCTCCTCGGACCTGCCTGATCCATCCTGATGCCCTGTGTCTGGTCGGAGTCTCATCACATCGCTCCTGTGGAGGACGGCCCCATGTGGACAGTTGAAAGTCACACCTGGAAGACGCTCTGGACTCTTACAGTAATGCTTTTATGGCTGAGGACTACAGTTGACTTGCTAACTTTAGGACTGCAGTTGTCATGAACAGTTTTGCACTCAAGTTTCCATTAATGAAGAGTTTATAACAGGCATCACCAAATGGCGGACCTCGGTCCGGATCCGGACCCAGTGATGGTTCTGTCTGGACCCGTGACCAATGGTAAATTCACTAGATTAAGTAATTTTCATGGAGCATTATTTTGGATGGTCGTGGCTATTGACAGCGGGCACTGCTACTCCAGTTAATACGACAACAGCTTCACTCAGTTGAGCCAATAAAATCGTTAGTTTACCCAGCGCACCACAGCAAAGCAACAAGCAGAGAGGAAGAGAGTTAAGTTCAGAGACAACCGACCGAGACAACATGGCTTGCTCCAAAAGGCGGCGGAAAGTAGACAAGGAAAATCGTTGTTTTGAAGATGAATGGATGGAGAAATATATGTTCATTCTTCCGGCAAGCAGTTCAAAGCCTCATATGCACTGAAAACGTGGCACTAATTAAAAGCGGCAACGTGAAGCGCCACTACGAAACAAAGCACAGCTCTTTTGAGCAAAGTTATCCCCTGAAGTCCGAGCTGAGGGCACGCAAAATAACCGAACTGCAAGCACAGTATGACAGGGCTACCCAACTCATCACACATACATTTACAGCCCAGCAACGTGCAAATGAATGTTCCTTAAAAGTAGCGTGGATTTTGGGGCAACATAAAAAAAACATTTAGTGATAGGACAGTTGTGAAGGAGTGCTTAAACGCCGTTGCTGAGACATTGATCTGCTCATTGATCTGCAAGGAAATGCTGCATTAAGAGAGCATTTTGAGACAACTGACCCTGCTACTTTCTGGTTACAGTCTGTTTCTGAGGTGGTGTTTACATTAGACCGTATCCGTCTCGTTTTCATCGCGGATGCACTGTCCGTTCACATTAAAACGCCGGGAAACGACTCCACAGGCGGAACAACTTGAATCCGCCAGGGCCCACGTATTCAATCCATTACGTATCTGATCCGGTGCTGTGTAAACATTGAGGAACGAGGATACGCTGTGCTGAGCTCTAGCTGACGTCGTCATTGGACAACGTCACTGTGACATCCACCTTCCTGATTCGCTGGCGTTGGTCATGTGACGCGACTGCTGAAAAACGGCGCGGACTTTCACTTCCTGCTATTTGTCCCGAATCACTGCTCGTGCGCTTCACTTGCGCGCTCTGTGAGCTGCGCAGGACCGGAGTGCGCACCCTCCAGAGGGCACTCGCTGTTCAGGGAGGAGCGATTTGGAGCGCAGGATGCCTGCGGAGCTGAGCGTATCCATGTATTGGCGTTGCTGTGTGCACGCGAATCGTGTATTGGCGTTGCTGTGTGCACGCGAATTGTTTTAAAAACGTTAATCTGATGATCCGCTGATACGGTCTAATGTAAACACCATCTGAGAGTGTGTTCCCTGGTCTAACCAAAGGAACACTGCACACCTTGACTATGTTTGGATCGACTTACAGCTGTGAGTCAGCTTTTTCCACTATGAACATTGTCAAAACCAAGTACCGTTCTAGGCTCAACAATGAACACCTATATCTGCATGAGAATGGCACTAACTCCATTCCAACCAAGATTTAAATTACTGGCAGGTCAGCCACATGCCCATTTTTCTCATTAAGAAAAGTAAAATAAGAAGAATTAAAAGAGAAAAGTTCAAAGAAAAATGTTCTGTTTGCATTTCCCCCCAAAAAAACCACTTGTTTTCTGAAGATGTGGACTTTTTTTTCTTGAAAAGTAGGCCCTCATTTTTTTAGACTGGGACCTCCTTATTTTAAGAACAAAGAAGTAGTGCTGTCAAAAATGTTGCGTTATTAATGCGTTAACTTGACTCAATTTTAACGGCGATAATTTTTTTAATCGCGAGATTAACGCTCTGTGACATGATGTAGGTTTTTAACTGCCAGGAACTTGGAACAGAGACTTTGCTTAGAAAATCGATAGCAGCTAGACTGTAATGCCACGCCCTGCACAGCCAGAGTCCTCTGCCCCCCCCCCCCCCCCCCCAAGAACCAGCGCGGGCAGGGCGCGCTAGTAGAGATGGGATTTATGGCTCTTTGATGGGATCCGCATCTTTGTGATCTGTTCTTTGAAAAGAGCCGTTCAAAAGACTGGCTCATTTGGCTCTTTTTAAATATTTATTCAGTTTTAAGAAGACAGCGTCTAAAGAAGCCAGATCCCTCTGAACTGTAAACTCAATGCTATCCCAGAAATCCTTCCTGTAATATGCAAATTTGGCCGCCTCTGATTGGACAGCGCGACGCATCAACAGGCAGAAAGTGTAAAAGTACAAAATGTGTTAAGTGAGCTGAAACAGTAAAGATCAGATTCAATGCAATATTTATCAACAAACAACTTAAAGTTAATATAATAGTGCACTTTATATTATAATCAAGCATGTCAAGCCTACCGTCACTGTGTAACCTGTCTCTCTGATTAGAGTTGTAGATTAACTCAAGCAGTAGATCACTTCACTCATGGTTCTCTTGCTAGCCCCACCCATCGGGATGAAGAGCCACGGTGCTCGGCTTAGGTTTCACTTTGCAGTGGCTGTGTCAAGACGTGTTATGCTTTGCAATAAAAATAAAAAAAAAACATTGGTACAAAGCAAGCCCGTTCACTTTATGCTGATAAGAGAATTGCAATCGTTTTTCATTTGACAAAAATGTGCGATTAAATTGCGATTAATCGCAAGTTAACTATGACAGTCGCGACATTAATCGCGATTAAATATTTTAATCGCTTGACAGCACTACAAAGAAGAGAAAATGTTAAGTCAATGCTCTGTTTGCACTTTTTAGTTAATGTTTTCTGAGTTGACTTTTTTACTTGAAGTGTAGGCCTTCAATTCTTCAGGTTGGGACCTCTTTAATTTAAGAGAAAAAGGAGTTATTCCACTCTGTTTGCACTTTATTTATTTTATTCTGAGGTTTCTGTTTTCTTTAATCTGAAATGAAGGCCTTGAATTTATTTTCCTGGGACTACTTTTATTTATGGTAAAAAAGATAGTTGTGCACTCAGTTCATTTCCTGCATTGGAAATTAACAATAAATATTGTTGAAACCATATGAAAATGTGGACATAGGGGAAGGCTATAAGACACAAGCTGGACTTCGGTTCGGACCTTCTACTTGGACAAAATTTAATAACTGGACCTCAGTGACTTTTAATTGAATACCCCTGGTTTATAACATCAACAAAACTGACTTCATGTTAAAACTGTTAATGTTATAGTCATGTTGTCTGTTATCACCCAAATGAGGATGGGTTCCCTTTTGAGTCTGGTTCCTCTCGAGGTTTCTTCCTCATGTCGTCTGAGGGAGTTTTTCCTTGCCACCGTCGCCACGGGCTTGCTCATTGGGGATAGATTAGGGATAAAATTAGCTCATGTTTTAAGTCGTTCAAATTCTGTAAAGCTGCTTTGCGACAATGTCTGTTGTTAAAAGCGCTATACAAATAAACTTGACTGACTGACGTTTTTCTTTGGTTAATAATTTTCTTTCAATCCATTCACTCTAGGCTTAAATTAACCTATGTGGAATGTCTGCCATATAAGTTTCTGTGAAAGAGTTACTCTAGAAATGATGACCTATCAGAGAGGGTGCATTAATATAAACCAGAACTATTGTCGGAGCTGCTGTTAATGAAAATGAATAAACATCTTCTGGCCAATTAGATCCAAAAACTTTGTATTTTGCTTTTGCAGGTAATGTGAAATGTCTGTAGTGAAAGTGGACTCTAGGATAAACTCAGAGACACACAGAAAAGAGGAAGAGCGATGAACAGGTAGAGAGAAAAAAAATCCAAGACCTGGTTGTTACTGAGATCTGCAGCCGCTCATGAATGAGACAGACTGAGACACACGGAGTGACTGACTGAAGCAAAGGCAAACACGAGCCTACTCTTGAATAGTCCTGCACGTTATTTACCTGTTAGAGGCAAGGCTCTGACAAGGACAGGACCGTGCTGATGAGAAAGTCAAACCAGAAGAATAAGAATGAAGAGAGACTTGCAGGAGAGTGAAATAATATTGAGGTTCTCCTGTGAAGAAACTTCTGACCTCTAAGGGGAGTTGTCAGGGCAAAAGAGGAGAGCGGAGATGTGGCAAGGTACTATTTGTTTTTGCATTGAGAAGCAAAGTTCAGATTGTTATTTTAAAAAGCACTTACTGTTTGGAGAAAAGTGGAACAGTGGCGCGAAAGAGTGATTAGATGCACTTATAAAAATGCTCACAGAATACCAAGAAAACAATCAATCGAATGTACAAACCCCATTTCCAGGAAAGTTGGGATATTTTCCAGAATGCAATAAAAACAAAAATCTGATTTGTTCATTCACATGAACCTTTATTTAACTGACAAAAGGACAAAGAAAAGATTTTCAATCGTTTTACTGACCAACTTAATCGTATTTTGTAAATATAAACCAAATTAGAATTTGATGCCTGCAGCACACTCAAAGTTAGGACAGAGGCATTATTACCATTGTGTTAAATCACCTTTTTCTTTCAGTAACACTTTTTAATCGTATGGGATCAGAGGATTCTAGTTGTTGCAGTTTCGCGATTGGAATTTTTGTCCATTCTTGCTTAATACAAGACTTTAGCTGCTCAACAATCTGTGGTCACTGTTGTCTCATTATCCTTCATGATGCACCATACATTCTCAGGAGGAGACAGATCTGGACGCCATGGCCTAAAGGTTAGAAAAGCAGCTTTAAGACAAAAATGTCGCCAGTTCGATTCCCTGGACCAGCAGGAATGGCTGAAGTGCCTTTGAGCAAGGCACCTAACCCCCAGGCTGCTCTGGGTATGTTGTACCTCACTCTGGATAAGAGCATCTGCTAAATGCCTGTAATGTAATGTAGTCACACACACACACACACACACTGTCTACAAAGCCATGCTGTTGTAATCCGTGCAGAATGAGGCTTGGCATTATCCTGCTGAAATAAGCACCAGGAAGAGACATCACCTTGATGGCAACATCCATCCATCCATCCATCCATTATCTGTAGCCGCTTATCTTGTCCTACAGGGTCACAGGCAAGCTGGAGTCTATCCCAGTGGACTATGGGTGAGAGGCGTGGTACACCCTGGACAAGTCGCCAGGTCATCGCAGGGCTGACACAGAGACAAACAGCCATTCACACTCTCATTCACACCTACGGTCAATTTAGAGCCACCAATTAGCCTAACCTGCATGTCTTTGGACTGTGGGGGAAACCGGAGCACCTGGAGGAAACCCACGATGGCAACATATGTGTCTCTAAAATCCCAGTATACGCTTCTGCATCAATGGCACCTTCACACACATGCAACTCACCCATGGTGTGGACGCTAATGCCCCCCATGCCATCACAGATGCTGGCTTTTACACCTTTCTCTGATAATAAACTGGATGGTTGTGTTCACCTTTGGCAGGCAGAAATCGATGTACAATTTTTCCCAAAAACAAGCTGAAATGTGGACTCATCTGACTACAGCACACTTTTCCACTGTCTTTCAGTCCATCTGAGATGAGCTCAGGCCCTGAGAAATGGGTGGCATTTCTGCATAGAATTGATGAATGGCTTCCTCCTTGTGTAATACGGTTTCAGGTTGCATTTCTGGATGCAGCGGCGGACTGTGTTAAGTGACAGGTTTTCCAGAATACATTTGTCACGTTAGCCCTGTGATGACCTGGCGACTTGTCCAGGGTGTACTCCGCCTTTCGCCCGTAGTCAGCTGGGATAGGCTCCAGCTTGCCTGCGACCCTGTAGAACAGGATAAAGCGGCTAGAGATAATGAGATGAGATGAGATTTGTCACGTTGGCATGACAGTTTCTCAGGCAGTGCCACCTGAGGGCTCGAAGGTCTCACACATTCAACAGTGGTCTCTGACCTTGCTCTTTAGGCACAGAGATGTCTCTGAATTCCCTGAATGTTTTCACAGTATCATGTACTGTAGATGTTGAAAGACCTAAATTCACTGCAATCTTGCATTGAGAAATGTTCTTTTTGAATTGACTAAAAATTGTTTCAGAAATGTTGGCACAAAGGAGTGAGCCACGACCCATCCTTGCTTGCAAAGACTGAGCCTTTGGTGCTGCTCCTTTTATACGCAATCATGTTACCAATTAACCTGCTTATTGTGGAATTTTACCAAAATGGTGTTACTTGAACATCCTATAAATTTTTCAGTCTTATTTTGCCTCTGTCCCAACTTTTTTGAGTGTGTTGCAGGCGTCAGATTCTAACTTTGGCCTGCTGCCGGTCCAGATCTGTCTCCTCCTGAGAATGTTTGGTTCATCATGAAGAGGAGAATCAGACAACGGTGAGCATGGACTGTTGAGCAGCTGAAGTATTAAGTATTAAGCAAGAATGGACAAATTCCAATCGCAAAACTGGAACAATTAGTATTGTCAGTTCCCATACGATTAAAAAGTGTTATTAAAAGGAAACGTGATGAAATACAATGGTAATAATGCCTTTTTTTTTAGTGTGTTGCAGGCATCAAATTCTAACTTAATTTTCTCATCTCATTATCTCTAGCCGCTTTATCCTTCTACGGGGTTGCAGGCAAGCTGGAGCCTATCCCAGCTGACTACGGGCGAAAGGCGGGGTACACCCTGGACAAGTCGCCAGGTCATCACAGGGCTGACACATAGACACAGACAACCATTCACACTCACATTCACACCTACGCTCAATTTAGAGTCACCAGTTAACCTAACCTGCATGTCTTTGGACTGTGGGGGAAACCGGAGCACCCGGAGGAAACCCACGCGGACATGGGGAGAACATGCAAACTCCGCACAGAAAGGCCCTCGCCAGCCACGGGGATCGAACCCGGACCTTCTTGCTGTGAGGCGACAGCGCTAACCACTACACCACCATGCCGCCTAACTTAATTGTATTTTGTAAATATAAATTAAGTTGGTCAATAAAACTACTGAAAATATTTTCTTTGTGCTTTTTCTCAGTTAAATAAAGGTTCATGTGAATTAACAAAACACAGATTTTTATTGCATTTTGGAAAATATCCCAACTTTTCTGGAAATGGGGTTGGTGATGTGAAAAAATGTTTCTAGAAACGTAATGATTGAAAAACATTCTGCGCCACCCCAACGTGTGCTACACGGTTTTCCCTGCTGCTTCTAATACATAACCTTTGTTCATAAATACACCAATTTCTCCATGTGGTACAGATTGCAGCTCCTCTACAATACTGCCTGATTTCTGTTTAACACTTGGAAGCCTCAGCTGGCTGAAACTCCCTCACGAAGGCAAAAGGCAGTTTACTGCCAGCTTTTAGATTGTGTGCTTTAGCTAGAATGGGAGCTCGTGTATTCACAAAAGTTAAATGAGGCTTCAGCTGTAATTTATAATCAGATAATCCAACAGATGTGTGAGGAAACTAAATGCATTTTTTTTTTTTAAATCTTAGACACATCATGGCTTCTGTGTGTACGAGCAAACATAACCTCTGGAGCCTTGTTTGTGTGAACTGATAACTACAATAGTTGAGAAATTCTGCTCACAGAATGATACTAAAGCACAAATATGAGCGCTTATGGCACTGTTGTGTTCAGCTGTGATTAAAGAGCCTCCAGGAGTTTTAACACTGTGTACAGAATTTACATATTGCTAAAGGATTGTGAGACATTGCTCACAATGGTTGAATGATTTTATTTAAAAAATCATTTCCAATTTACAAATAGAAATATTCACTAGTAGTATTTTCATTTATTCTCTTTACGATTGTTTGAAAATACACCCAGTAATATAGCCTTGTATCTGTCTTGATTTTGCTAGGAACATTCAATGAAAGCTTAAATGAATAATAAAAGCTTAAATAATAAAGAAAGGAACACTTCTACTTACTGACTTAAACACAACATAGAAAATCCCTTGAACATTTGTAGTATTAGAGCAAATCCCTTAAAGCTACACTGTAAAAAAATATCTGTTGTTTTTACGGAAAATACTTGCAGCTGTGGTTGCCAGAATAATCCTGTTAAAAATACAGTGAAATGTAAACAACATTACACTTCATTTCACTGGGATTCCATGTACAATTAATGATAACTAAATGTAAATTTTACAGGTATTCAATGTACAATAATCAATACATAACTGTTAATTTTACGGATATTCATTGTACAATAAAAAAAAGCATCTCATCTCATCTCATTATCTGTAGCCGCTTTATCCTGTTCTACAGGGTCGCAGGCAAGCTGGAGCCTATCCCAGCTGACTACGGGCGAAAGGCGGGGTACACCCTGGACAAGTTGCCAGGTCATCACAGGGCTGACACATAGACACAGACAACCATTCACACCTACGGTCAATTTAGAGTCACCAGTTAACCTAACCTGCATGTCTTTGGACTGTGGGGGAAACCGGAGCACCCGGAGGAAACCCACGCGGACACGGGGAGAACATGCAAACTCCGCACAGAAAGGCCCTCGCCGGCCACGGGGATCGAACCCGGACCTTCTTGCTGTGAGGCGACAGCGCTAACCACTACACCACCGTGCCGCCAATAAAAAAGCATCTAGGAATGAATTGCGAGTGTTCTTGATTATTGGTTTTTGTGGCTCCAAAATGATGGTTACAAGCAATGATCTACTAGACAGATATTTTATTTGATTTAGAGTTTTACGAAATGTGCCGGAGAGCCTCTACTGACATTTTTTTATTTTTTTAACAGGGCAATGATGTAATTTTAACTATCACATTCTGTTTTAGTATTACAGTTTGTCTGTGTTTAAACTACAACAATTTGTAAATTCTACAAAAAAATATGATCAATTCAACATATTCGTACTGTTAAATTAACAGTGGTATTTGGTTAGGCGTTTTACAGTATATTGATGTAAATTACACACTGCTTCATTGTTTTTGTATTTACAGTTTTTTATGTCATGATTTTACATAAATTCACTTAATTCTACGGACATTTTTTACAGTGTAGACGGCCTTTTGATTTCATAAAAGCGGTAAAATTTAGTTCCCTCTGGTCATTGTGATATGTTTATTTCTGTAATACCTTTATTTAAAAAAAAAAAAAAAGAAGCAGGTCATTCTGTGGCTGGGAAGTTATTTAATTTGAGGGGATTCCCTAGCAAATAATGTGCATGAGATCGCTTGTTTCGTGCAGTCAAGCAGACAGAGGAAGTCCGTGTGTGCATGTTTACCTTCTTCTTCATCTTTTGGGTTTTATGGCAGCTGGCATCTACAGTGTGGCATCATTCTGTCGCTAAACGAACAGATGATCACACCGAGGTGCTCGTTGACCGCCGATATTTTAGTTTCGTTTGGTCCTGCGTTTCCTTTGCTTCGCAACATAACGTCTTTTTTTTCTCACTTTCCGTTACTGTAGTCGGTCTTTCACGTTTCATTCGCACACTCGCGTCCTCCATTTTTCTCTCCCGTTTCAAATTTGTATCCCACAATGCCTTGCGCAAACGGGGAAAGCCCACCCCACAATGTGATGCATAACGTAGTATCTTGAATTGGGTCATGGTGAAGCAGGAAAAAATAGCAGAGAATTTAGGGCCACATGACTGTAAATTCATTAATTGTTCTATTTTAAAAAACGAATAAAATTGGAAGTCTGTGATTCGAATTCAGTAGCTTTCGGTCCACTAAACAAAAATAACTGGTGTCAGGGAAAATTATTTTTATGACCTACACTTGAAAAATCTGAAAGGCAGTCTACCTTTTTAAGATAATACACTAAGGTTTATAGTTAAAAGGCACGATATAAATAAGTCACTCTGAGTTAATTAAAAAAAAACAATAAAAGGGATATTTCAGGATATAAATGCTCGTCATTGTGATGGTACCCTCAAATTTGGGTCTTTCTTTCTTCTTTTTTTTTTTAGTTACTTTGCAAAATGAATGATGTCTTGGCAGTGTATTTTTAAACACAGTTGGACCTTAAGCAACTGTTAGATTTTTGGGTACATTTACTTTATTTCTACCTCACGGGAGCATTAATATATCTTTATTATATCTGCATAGTAGTGATTGCCTGCTTTGCTGCGTGCCTGCTGTTTTCTGGGTTCATAACTGAGCCATTACACATTATAATAGAGTTGTAAAAGTACTTTCCCAGTACCTGATGGCTGTGGAGGGAAATCAGTGCTACTGCGGTAGTAAACTCTGTGTCTGCAGTTCAGTGTCTGAAAATGAAATATTTAGGAACTTGGGGCTTTGCGCTTTTCCCCCAAAGCAAACTAATCAGGCATTGTGCGATTCCTATTCAGAGGACTTCAGTGAAGTGAAACACATTCACAAACACACAATCGCACAAATTGAAGTGCTTTCCTGATGCATCAGAGGCAGAATGGCTGCAGATTCGGGCCTATTACATTTATCTTCATTTATGCTGGAAACACTACAGACACGAGCTACGGTATCTGTCTGCCTGGCCATGAAATTTAAGAAGTTTGATTTGAAGTGATGAAGTGTTTTATTAACAGATAAGACTGCAGAAGTGATGAAGCACTTACTTACAGGAGTCATTTCTGTTCATGCGCAAGTCAAACGGCTTTTATTCTTTTTTTTCTACTTGTAGACTTTGCTGAAAAACGTGTTTTTCATTATGAAACACAGCAATGTTTGCTTCAAACTGACGGGTTTGGTATTAAAATGAAATTGTATCATTTGCTTTGCTTGTAGAATTACTGAGGCTTCAAGATAGCGAAAAGGAAAATCAAGGCGCTGTAGTCTCTGATTGGTGCTGGTATCCCAGAGGACCTCCTGCAGGTAATAAACCACTAACCTGCAGTATGACTGCAGGTTAGTGGGTGTTAGTGTTAATATGTTCATGTTCCCGAACAGTTCTGGCCCCCATCTTTGAGATCTCCTCATCTAGATAAGGGTCCCCCCCTTGAAACAAAGGTGCCGGATTCATTTATTCTTTATATTTCTAAATATTTCTGCACACAGTTTTAACAAAAATGTATCTAAATGCACGTTAAAAACATCTGAGCAAAGATTGGCCCTTTGTTCAACACTCAGTCTCATAAAAGCATGAATAAATGCTATTTCCTGTTTAGCAGACTAAAATAGTATGTTTTCAGAGGGTATACTGGTTGCAGACACTGGTGACCAAAAATGACGTTTCAAAAATAACCTCTGTTTGATCAGTTCGCCTCCCAGTCTGAGTCCAACATTTAGTGCTGAACTTTTACTAAGCCAGATGGGGCATTTAGCTTTCTCGTCTTCCTTTTTGCTAGTTTGTACTCATTTTTCTCCTTATACTAAAAGCCACAGTGCAGATTTTCAGTTCTAAACAAAATGCCTTTGAAGAGAGATCACATGCTGTCTTCTGTGTGTAGAACATTTCTAACTTTGATGCATGGCCCTCAGCAAAAATCCTAAATTTTCAGTGCTTGTGTAGTTGTAGTCTCTGAATAGATGGCTACTTCTAGGAGAGAGGAAACTGAGAGGGCCGGAATGATTGGCAGTGCTGGTCCAGCTGTGATAAACTTCCTGCTCTGCAGCTCCATCATTACTTCCCACACAACTCCGTGAATGGCCTTGGGTTTCTGTTGAGCTACTCACGGATTTCAACTGTGTTCATTATAAATCCCTCGTGTTTTTACGATGTTTCCCGGGACAGATTTTATAAAATTGAGTCTTAGTCAAAGCTTTCATTTTTACTGATGTATCCTTAAGACAGTAATTTAGGATTACGATGAGGCTGCAGTCTAACACTGATGCTTGGGAAAGGCCAACATTAGATGCATTACACCTAAAATATGGGGAAGCAACCAATCAATAGATGGAGAAAAGCAGTACCGTACCATAAAGTGAAATCTTCTCTACATGTTCCATCCAGTTTGTTTCTTTAGGTGTGCACCAGAGCTACTAAGAAGTAATGGCACTACGTACCGGTATACAGTTTAACTCGGACTTGCTTATGTGATTGACACTGCATGGGGTCATGTCGCCTATAAATGATCTGGAAAAACTTATACATGCCTTCATCTCTAGTAGGGTTGATTACTGCAATGGCCTTTTCACAGGCCTGCCAAAAAAGACCATCAAACGACTTCAGCTGGTTCAAAATGCAGCGGCTAGGGTTCTCACATGAACAAAAAGAAGAGAGCACATTACTCCAATTCTAAGGTCCCTTCACTGGCTTCCAGTAAGCTACAGAATTGACTTTAAAGCATTGCTGCTGGTGTACAAATCTCTAAATGGTACAGGGCCCAATTACCTCTCTGATATGTTGCAGCGGCCTAACCCAATCAGATCTACCAGATCGCAGCAGCAAAATTTACTGGTAAAACCAGTTATTAAAACAAAGTGTGGTGAAGCAGCTTTTAGCTACTATGCAGTACAGCTATGGAACCAACTGCCAGAGGACATTAAAAATGCTCCTGCTGTTGGCAGCTTCAAATCTAGACTAAAGACCAAGCTGTTCTCAGATGCTTTCTGCTAACTGATAAATACCATCTTTACATGTTTTAAACTTTACTTAACTTTTACAGTCTCTGCATGTTTTAAACTTTACTTAACTTTTATTCTATTTTATTCTGCTGTTTTTTACTGAACTTTTACTTCATTTTATTATTTTATTTCTACTATCGTTTAATTCTTATTTTTTCTCTCTTCTTCCCCCTTTATTTTATGTAATTTTATTTTCTATTGTTTACTGTTTTGCTTTTACCTCTGTAAAGCACACTGAACTGCCACTGTGTATGAAATGCGCTATATAAATAAACTTGCCTTGCCTATAAAAAAATAAAATAAATGACTCTGCAAGACTCCCATGTTGTGGCACACAGGAGGTGGAATGAACTAATGTCCAAACAGCTCTACAAACAACAACTCAAAACCTACATCTTCATGGTGTACTTAAATTAGCACTTAAAAAAAAAACCTAGGAAGAAAAGCACAGACAAGGATTTTTTTAAAAAAAGACTGACTTACACTGGGGGTGGCATGGTGGTGTAGTGGTTAGCACTGCCGCCTCACAGCAAGAAGGTCCGGGTTCGAGCCCCGTGGCCGGCGAGGGCCTTTCTGTGCGGAGTTTGCATGTTCTCCCCGTGTCCGCGTGGGTTTCCTCCGGGTGCTCCGGTTTCCCCCACAGTCCAAAGACATGCAGGTTAGGTTAACTGGTGACTCTAAATTGACCGTAGGTGTGAATGTGAGTGTGAATGGTTGTCTGTGTCTATGTGTCAGCCCTGTGATGACCTGGCGACTTGTCCAGGGTGTACCCCGCCTTTCGCCCGTAGTCAGCTGGGATAGGCTCCAGCTTGCCTGCGACCCTGTAGAACAGGATAAAGCGGCTACAGATAATGAGATGAGATGAGACTTAGACTGTGACCTAGTGAAACAGCATCAGGATGTATTTATTAATAAAGACTTCAAAACACTTCTGTAAGTCACTCTGCATAAGCGTATCTGCCAAATGCTGTAAATGTAAATGACATCTTCACCCCTGCCTGGGGAGGTTGTTTTTGGGATTTTGTTCACAGCTCTCACAAAGTTTGTCATCACCATCAACTGCTGTCCCCCCCGTTCTATGTCTTCTTGTTAGTACATTAGTGTTTTTTTTGTTGTCTCCCCCCAAGACGTACTAAATTGGACTGGCTGTGTCTAATGCTTGTGCAATATTGATGTTCTCGCTTTTCTTGGCTTCAAAATATCTTGCTTTTCCCCCATAGAAAGCTCTCTGGTTTTCATGTTTATCCTTTTTAACACACAGTCCGCACAGGTGAAACTCAATCCAAGAGCAGACATTCAGAGCTACTGTATTCCTTTTCAAACATTCAGTGCACACCTGGGCACCAAGAAACATCTGTCAGACCCATATTCCAATATTTTTGACCACTTGGCAAATGGGTTTGTTCAAACAAACAGTCTCGTGTTCCAAGTTGTTAAACACATAATTTAGATGTAAATATCAGGGAAAGCTGAAATTTTGTTCTGTTGTCTCAGCTTTTGATCTCAAACCCAAATGGCTTCAGTGTATAGCAAAAACAAAATATTAGCTTTACCTTTCCAATACTTACAGAGGGGCCTGTACATGGACAAATCGCTCCCCTCCCAACCCCCCACCACCACCACCATTTTAATTTAGAAAATGGTAGTAAGTAAATTAACTGTTGCTAAATCTTAGGCTGAACAGAATGATGGTGATGCAGGGTGACTGTTTATCAGTGACATTTATTTCCTGTTGAATAATGGGAGTTATGCATCTTTACAGCATGTAATTAAAGAATAATACATTTCACATGACTGAAACATGGCAACAATTGCAAATAAAATACTTATTAAAATAGAATTTCCTGCCCCCAAGCCTAATATCTCTCATTTTATACTGCATTTCCTCTTTATTAAAAATGGCAACTGTCACATACACTTCAACCCAGGCCAACTCCATAGAGCTTCTTATTGAAATATTTTAGCAGCTGTGCAAAAATAACTATATAAAATATATTGCTTTTACAATTACCAAGCCATAGGTGCTGTAAATAAATTATCTCAGACAGCAAAATGACAAGCACATAGAAGGACAGAAGTTGAACTTTTAACATTATTGGGCAAATTTATGTGGCGTACAAACCGGGGTCTATTTTCAATAACCTCAAACATCTCAGCTAAAAATGTGCATAAAATAACACGAACTTAACACGTACAATTTTCCAATGAGTCAAATACAATGACAGATGTACATAAAACAAAGGGTTTGAAAAACAAGTATTATTTACAAAGCTAAAAGACGTTTGTCGGATCTAATCCTAGAGTAGAGTGTGGTGGTTCCTGGACCTGTAACACACCTAGCTTCAATCCGATTAGCTGAAAGAGGAGCGTTGGAGCATGATAAACTGCTATTCTCACACAGGTTCAAAGATGCACTGCACTAGTGGTTAAAGCGTCTACTCATTATTGACCTCTTCTATTCTTTTTTCAGTAATTAATCTCCACGTTTTATTCATTATGTTTCAGCACCAGTGACATAATGTCAATACATAACCCTATTGTGTGTATTATGAGCACTTGACAGATTTGCAATAATGGTTTGTAAAGTGCTGTGTGGGTTTACATGTGTCCCTTTGCAGTGGTTTGTTTCCAGTGTGGCTGAAGTATGATATGACAGCAGCCCGTTAACACATACTTTTGGCCTTACAGGATATTAAAAAAAAAAAAAAGTACAAAAAAAAAATATCTGTGAAGTAAAACTTGAATAGGATTTAGTTGTAAGGCCTAATACAGTGTAAAAAAATCCCTTTATTTAATGTTGATATTTGCGTGTGAGAGTGTGATGGGAGAATAAATGAAAGAGCGAGGAGCAAATGGACTTCTACTGGTATTATGAATGGGCTTTATACGTTGGATTCAATAAAGGATCGCTTTGGTTTCATTGAAGCTACATGAATGGCAGGATTATCTCGGCTTAAGCTGGGATGTTTGGGCTTGTTGTCCGTGTAGGAATGCGCCATGGCCACTGCCGGCTTGAGCTCTTTGTAAGAGGTGGCGGCCTGACAGAACTTGTCACTGAATGGTGTACAGTGCAGACTGCCATTGTGCAGACTTCCTAAAGCAACACCCTGAGAGGAGGATTTAAGCTGCTCAGGGTAAGTGCTGCCCGGTTTGGCAAAGGCGAGCTCACTGTTCACTCCTGCTGAGGACATGCTGTGGCTGTCTGAATGACACTGCCAGGCGCGGGACACTGGTTGCTGGCCCTGCTGATGGTGGTGCTGCTGAAAGCGGGCTGTTTTGTCCATAATGCCCATGAAAGGACGGGGTTTATACTCTTGGTTGGCAGGCTTGCTTTTGTCCACGCTGGTTTTGGTGCGAACATCTGGCCCATGCGTCTTGCCACTGTCTGACAGGCTGCTGCTAGATGCCAGGCTGCTGGTGGAGCTTGACACTCTCATGCTACCTGGCTGAGATCCAGAGCCTGATCCTGCTCCCTGAACGGACTCCCTCAGCTCCTGTCCCTGAGCTCCATGTCCTGATGACAGAGCCAGGCCCTCTAAGGAGCTCACTGAGTGGGCCAAGAGTCTGTCTGGAGCCCTGCTTGAGCTACAAGATACAAATGCCTCTGTCAGCAGGACCCCTTCATTGTCATTGTGAGCTGTAGCAGAAAGAGGATACCTGTCCGCTTCACTAGGGGGCGACAGAGGGCTGATGTCGATGCCTGGCCCTGCTTTCAGCATGTGGCGGCTAGGGACTGGGCTGGAGGAGCCATGGTTCTGCGATGGGGTCTTATTGCCTGCTGGGCACGTGGAGCTCAGATGCTGGTTGGTTTTGACAATTTGAGCTTGTTTAGTGGGCTGGAGAATCAGGCTCTTGTGTGTTAGAGGTTCTCGCTGTTGCCGCTGGCTCTGCCGATGAGGAGGAGGAGAATTTAACTCTGGCAGTGTCCGGTTAAACGAGTAGAAGCTTTGGGACCAGGCTTCAGATCTTGTGTCCATCTTGGAGGATGACTCATCTTCATGAAGCTCCCTACTTAAGCTATTTTCTGTTACGTCTTCCTCTTCCTCCCCCTCTTCATGCTCATGGTCAGAGTCCTGGGATACAGTGGACTGGCTCACCACTCCCTGTTTATTTTGTGTACGCTGCATTTGTTTACACTCCTCCTCTACTCGGGCCAGGAGACGGCGAATCTCGCGATTATTTGGGCAGAGCTTGGCTGCTTCATGTAGGTCAGCTAATGCTGCAGTAAACTGCCTATAAGCAGAAGTGACAGGAAATGTTGAGAGAGATTTAAAGCATGCAAGGAGTACAAGTAATAGGAAAACAACAAAAACCTGAACTTGCAAGAAGAGTGCCATCATGATTAACTTAGGTTATATATGAGAGAGAGAGAGAGAGAGAGAGAGAGAGAGAGAGAGAGAGAGAGAGAGAGAGTCTAGGCTGTATTTATAGCCACAAACCATTGGCTTCTTTTACCTGCTGCTCCTCTTGGCTCGAGCTCGAGCATAGTATGCTTCATAAGACTTGGGCTTCAGCTCCAATGCCTTTGTGGCAAATTCCTCAGCCAGGCCAAAGTCCTGCATGAAAGACAGAGCACAGGAGCTTCAAATAAAATTATAAATAAAAAAGCTATAAATAAAATTTACTTGATCAACAACTTATTGTTGATGGTGAGAACACGCAATTTGGCAAGAAATAATAATAAAAAAAAGCACTTAAGTGCAAAGTACAGTAATGTGTGACAAAAATATAAAAAGTTCTGGCTTTTTTTCTGTTCTGGTTTTGCTTTTCACATTCCAAAATAGATGCAAGCACTAAGAGCCAGACACTTGCTGATTGGTTTATATTAAAGACTGGTAATGTTTAACAGTCCAATGGACAGACACTTTTTCACACCAGTATTTTGATTTTACAACCCCAATTCCAAAAAAGTTGGGATGCTGTGTAAACTGTAAATAAAAACAATGTGATAATTTGCAAATCATGGAAACCCTATATTTCATTGCAAATAGTTGAAAGGCAACATATAAAATATTGAAACTGAGAAATTTTGTTTTTTGAAAGATATATGCTCATTTTGAATTTGATGTCAGCAACACGTTTCAAAAAAGTTGGGAAGGGGCATGTTTACAACTGTGTTGCATCAGCTCTACTTTTAACAACACTTAGTAAATGCTTGGGAACTGAGGAGGCCAATTGCTGCAGTTTTGAAAGAGAAATGCTGTCCCATTCTTACCTGAAATACAATTTTAATTGCTCAACAGTTTGGGGTCTCCTTTGTCATATTTTGCGCTTCATAACGTACCAAATGTTTTCAATGGGAGACAGGTCTGGACTGCAGGCAGGCCAGTTTAACACCTTGACTCTTTTACTATGGAGCCATGCAGTTTTAATATGTGCAGAAAGCGGTCTGTCTTGCTGAAAGAAGGAAGGCCTTCCCTGAAAAAGATTTTGTCTGGATGGCAGCATATTGCTCTGAAACGTGTATATATCATTCAGCATTAATGATGCCTTCCCAGATGTACAAGCTACCCATGTCATGTGCACTAATGCACCCTCAGCCATCACAGAGGCTGACTTTTGAACTGTGCACTGATAAGCCGGATGGTCCCTCTCCTCTTCAGCCTGGAGGACGTGGTGTCCATGATTTCCAAAAAGAATTTCTACTTTTGATTCGTCAGACCTCGGGACAATTTTCCTCTTCGCCTCAGTCCATTGTAAAAGAGCTCGGGCCCAGAGAAGGTGCCGGTGTTTCTGGATATTGTTTATATCTGGTTTTAACTTGCATTTGTGCATGCAGTAATTAACTGTTTATACAGACAATGGTTTTCTGAAGTGTTCCTGAGCCCATGCAGTGATTTCCACGACAGACACGTGTCCGCTTTTAATGCAGTGTCTCCTGAGGGCCTGAAGATCACAGACATCCAATGTCAGTTTTCAGCCTTGTCTCTTGCATACAGATCAGGTTTTGGAATTCATTTTAACAAAAAAGAGAAAGTGTTTCCTGAAATTTGCCTTTGATTTTGGTCACAAATTTTCATTTCAATGTATCTACAAATGTATAATCAGATTTTCATTGTACATCCCTGATTCCCAAAAAGTTGGGACGAAGTACAAATTGTAAATAAAAACAGAATGCAATAATTTACAAATCTCAAAAACTGATATTGTATTCACAATAGAACATAAACAACACATCAAATGTCAAAAGTGAGACATTTTGAAATTTCATGCCAAATGTTGGCTCATTTGAAATTTCATGACAGCAACACATCTCAAAAAAGTTGGGACAGGGGCAATAAGAGGCTGGAAAAGTTAAAGGTACAAAAAAGGAACAGCTGGAGGACCAAACTGCAACTCATTAGGTCAATTGGCAATAGGTCATTAACATGACTGGGTATAAAAAGAGCATCTTGGAGTGGCAGCGGCTCTCAGAAGTAAAGATGGGAAGAGGATCACCAATCCCCCTAATTCTGTGCCGACAAATAGTGGAGCAATATCAGAAAGGAGTTCGACAGTGTAAAACTGCAAAGAGTTTGAACATATCATCATCTACAGTGCATAAGATCATCAAAAGATTCAGAGAATCTGGAAGAATCTCTGTGTGTAAGGGTCAAGGTCGGAAAACCATACTGGGTGCCCGTGATCTTCGGGCCCTTAGACGGCACTGCATCACATACAGGCATGCTTCTGTATTGGAAATCACAAAACGGGCTCAGGAATATTTCCAGAGAACATTATCTGTGAACACAAATCACCGTGCCATCCGCCGTTGCCAGCTAAAACTCTATAGTTCAAAGAAGAAGCCGTATCTAAACGTGATCCAGAAGCACAGACGTCTTCTCTGGGCCAAGGCTCATTTAAAATGGACTGTGGCAAAGTGGAAAACTGTTCTGTGGTCAGACGAATCAAAATTTGAAGTTCTTTATGGAAATCAGGGACGCCGTGTCATTCAGACTAAAGAGGAGAAGGACGACCCAAGTTGTTATCAGCGCTCAGTTCAGAAGCCTGCATCTCTGATGGTATGGGGTTGCATTAGTGCGGGTGGCATGGGCAGCTTACACATCTGGAAAGACACCATCAATGCTGAAAGGTATATCCAGGTTCTAGAGCAACATATGCTCCCATCCACACGACAGCTCTTTCACGGAAGACCGTGCATTTTCCAACATGACAATGCCAAACCACATACTGCATCAATTACAGCATCATGGCTGCGTAGAAGAAGGGTCCGGGTACTGAACTGGCCAGCCTGCAGTCCAGATCTTTCACCCATAGAAAACATTTGGCGCATCATAAAACGAAAGATACAACAAAAAAGACCTAAGACAGTTGAGCAACTAGAATCCTACATTAGACAAGAATGGGTTAACATTCCTATCCCTAAACTTGAGCAACTTGTCTCCTCAGTCCCCAGACGTTTACAGACTGTTGTAAAGAGAAAAGGGGATGTCTCACAGTGGTAAACATGGCCTCGTCCCAACTTTTTTGAGATGTGTTGTCATAAAATTTAAAATCACCTAATTTTTCTCTTTAAATGATACATTTTCTCAGTTTAAACATTTGATATGTCATCTATGTTCTATTCTGAATAAAATATGGAATTTTGAAACTTCCACATCATTGCATTCCGTTTTTATTTACAATTTGTACTTTGTCCCAACTTTTTTGGAATCGGGGTTGTACGTATGTGAAACTGTAAGGGTGAAGAACAATTGTTTAAGTATCCCAGAAGCACAGAGTTCTGTTGTACAATAACTATGTGCTTTGTGATTATACAACACGTTGTATCCTACCAAGCAGAGCTTTTTTTTTCCCTTTCAACAATAATAAGCTTCTCAAAATCTAAAATAGGAGTACAGATACATTGATACTTACATTAGTTTTCCTTCGGCATCGTGAGAGGTTGAGTTACATTAGATGCTTACATTATTGATACTTACATTAGTTTTCCTTCGGCATCGTGAGAGGTTGAGGAAGAGAGAGACTCGCAGCTCTCTAAATGCCTTCAGCTCTTCACCAAAGCCTTCTCTGGGAAACTTCCTCAGTGCATATTGATACCTCTGAGCTGCCTCCTTCATTTTCCCTCTCTGAGAGAGTGAGAGAGCATGAGTGAGAGAGCAAGAGTGAGAGAGCAAGAGAACGAGCAAGCGAGCAGTGGGTGAGTGGTTGGATAAAAATGGAAAAGAAGAAGAAGAAAAAAAAGGGAATGGGTAGCCATGGGAGGAATAGAAAGAGCAGGAAGAGCAATCAGATACTCATCAGTCATTCTGAGCAGCTCACACACTCACTGTACATCAATCAGTGGATTCAGAATTGTTCCTTCTCGCTCTCTGACACAAAACTCAATCTCTTAAATGTCACACAGCAATAAATGTACCACACATACACACGCTTCATTTTCTTTTCATTTTATTCCAATCATCCTCTGTTCTTATTAAATGATTCTTATCATACATTTTTCAAACCAGACTTTCATGGATTAGAGGGCAAGCCTTGATACGTTAATTGAAGATAATAAATTGTCGTTTTCATTTTAATAAGTGCTTCAAGAGATAAGAGTACGAGTGCAGATCTGGCACTAAAACGTTGAATTTTCTCTGTATTAGAGTTCAAAATTTCTTCAGAAGGCGTTTATGATACAACTAAGCACCTGAAGGTTTCACGAGTTTTCTACTTTATGGTTGACATGGAAGAGAAATAACTTTCAAAGGACTTTGCAGAAACACTAGCCAGTTAACTGAATAACAACAGTAATGCACCCATAGTGATTTTTTTTTTCATACTGCCATACTGATTTCATATAACTGATATAGCCATACATCTCCAGGTGCTCCCTGAGCCTTATCATCACTCTTGGCCTGGATTATTAATTTATGCCCTTACCTTGTAGAGCAGGTTGCCCTCTTCCATGAGTTTCTGTAGTAGAATGATGAGGATGTCTGGTTTTGACGTGGCCATAGCCCACGCTGCATTACCTACGTTACACAAGGAGGGAGAGAAACAGGTCGCTTACCTAAACCTCCAAGGACAAAATAGATGAGAAACTTTACTCTGTATAAGTATCACAGTGAAGTTACCTAAAGACTGTACCTGTTCGATCATAAGGAGACGTTCTGTAGCCTTATGACAGTTTTATTGAAAGCAGTTTAGAGAGAGAAAAACAGTGAAACAGGGTAGAAGTGAAAACACAAGCAAAGACAGAAATTCCTTACTTAGTGCAACATGGAGAGAGTTAATGGTGATCATAGGTTTTGGGTTGAAAAATCATAGTCAACTGCAGAATTATTGAAAGTGTGTATATAAAAGTGGTCTCTTAACTTTATCAATAGCTGTACACACACAAGCCATAACACTAAAACCACCTGCCTGATATTGTGTACAGTATGTCCCCTTTGTGCCACCAACAGCTCTGACCCATTGAGGCATGGACTTCACAAGACCTCTGAAGGTGTACTGTGCTATCTGGCACCAAAACATTAGCAGTAGATTCTTTAAGTCCTGTAAGTTGCGAGCTGGGGCCTCCGTGGATCAGACTTGTTTACCCAGCACATCTCACAGATGTTTGATCAGATGGAGATCTAGAGAATTTGGAGGCCAAATAGACACCTTGAACTTTTTGTCATGCTCCTCAAACCATTCCTGAACAAGTTTTGCAGTGTGGCAGGGCGCATCATCCTGCTGAAAGAGGCCACAGCCATTAGGGAATCCTGTTGCCTTGAAGGGGTGTGTTTGGTCTGCAACAATGTTTAGGGAGGTGGTACGTGTCTACCGTAAGTAACATCCACATGAATGCCAGGACCCAACGTTTCCCAGTAGAACATTACCCACAGCATCAACCTGCCTCCGCTGGCTTGCCTTCATTCTATAGCGCATCCTTCTGCCATTGCTTCCTTAGGTAAGTGTTGCATGCGCACACACGCATCCAGCCATCCATATGATGTAAAAGAAAATGTGATTCATCAGACCAGGACAGCTTCTTCCATTGATCCAGTTCTGATGCTCGTGTCCATTGTAGGTGCTTTTGACAGTAGACAGGGGTCAGCGTGGGCACTCTGGCTGGTCTGCGGCAACACAGCCCCATACGCAGCAAGCTGCCATGCACTGTGTTCTGACACCTTTCTATCACAGCCAGTGTTCACTTTTTCAGCAGTTTGTGCTACAGTAGCTCTTCTGTGGGATTGGACCAGATGGGCAAGCCTTCGCTCCCCATGCGCAGTGATCCTTGGATACCCATGAACCTGTCGTCAGTGCCCTGCTTGTCCTTCCTTGGATCACTTTTTTGCAGGTACTAATCACTGCATACTAGGAACACCCGACAAGATTTGCTGTTTTGGAGATACTCAGACCCAGTCATCTGGCCATCACGATTTGGCCCTTGTCAAAGTCGCTCAGATTCTTACAATTGCCCATTTTTCCTGCTTCTGGACACATCCTTTTCAAGAACTGACTGTTCACTTGCTGCCTAATATATCCCACCCCTTGACGGGTGCCATTGTAATGAGATAAGCAATGTTACTCACTTCACCAGTCAGTGGTTTTAAATGTTACGGCTGTTCGGTTGGGGTGTGTGTATACACATGCACACACCAGCTCATATATACATATACCCTAAATTTCCAATTTATTAATAACTCCATGGTCATTTCAGCTTTAGATTTAATAAAGGGAACTGTAAGTACAATTGCTGACTGTAGTGCATCTGATTTGTCAGACACCCACAAACCTGTCCATCAGTGGAAAGCTATCCACTGGTTTACAGATATTTGTTATTTGCATGGTGGACTATTCTCAACCCAACATGGCGAATTTAAAAACCCAGCACCACTAGTCAGCACAAGTGATTGCAAAGAAATGTGAAGAAAAACAGAAAATGGCTCCCTGTCACACCCTGTGTGTATCTGAATGCCAGGCTCCATCTGTGCGAGGAGGTAGTTTATTACCATATTATCTTATTTATTGTCATTTATATACTGAGGTTTATGAGGGCGGAGTGCGTGAATGGGAGTCATAAATCGGTTATTGTAACGCTGGTATTCTGATGGCGTGTCGGAATAGATCCCATGCTGCTGAACACAATGGCTGTGAGATTGCTGTTAATGGTCACTGTTGCTTGTGAGTGCGGAGTGCGTGCGTGCGAGAGCGTGAGTACATCTGTGCGGGAGAGAGGGGAGAGAGGGGGGAGAGAGAGAGAGAGAGAGAGAGAGAGAGAGAGAAAGAAAACAAGCAAGCTCTTACCATATTACCATATTTGTGGGAATTTATTCATAAGCTACATATTTTTCCTCAGTGACAATAATACATGAGCTACAGAATTCAGAACTATATGCAGGCTTTATGTCTGTCAATATATTTGTCTTTTGTCACGTATGTTTATCATACACCAGTTCTGTATTTTTTAATATGTAAATCAAACATATTTGGAATATGATCTCTCTCTCTCTCATAATAAATATATATATATATATATATATATATATACACACATATATATATATATATATATATATATATATATATATATATATACAGTATATATATATATATATATATATATATATATATATATATATATATATACACACACACACATATATATATATACACATATATATATATATACAGTATATATATATATATATATATATATATATATATATATATATATATATATATACACAGTATATATATATATATATATATATATATATATATATTTTTTTTTTTTTTTTTTTTTGGGGGGGGGGAATATTCAGAATCATGTAAACTACAATCCAACAGATTCTCCTTAAGCCCACTGCACACCTTCCCGATTGGCTTACGATTTTGTCGGGCCGATTAAATCGCTTGCGAATCGTAAACGTGTGTGGGGGCACCTCGTAGCCAATTTCATCGGTTCTCGGTTGAGATCAAACCGGTCTTGATATTTTCGGACACAATCTCCTCGTACGCAACATGATCGGTAGTGTGTGTGTTGTTACTACGATCTCACCGGTTATGCTAACTTTAAACAGCCAACTAGAGTGCCAGGATTGATCACACGTGGACTGTAGACCGGGAAGCACAACTTGTGTCACTTTGGGAAGCGTCCACCTGTCTTTTATGACATTAGTTCACCTGATTACAGCAAACGGGAAAAGAGGAACGAGGCTATGGCTGTAATCATGTCAGCTTTGAAAATGCCTGGTCAAGTATTATAGCATTGTCAGTGGTACAGAAATCGCTTGTCTGGAATCCCGGAACAAGTTGAATTTTAAGAACGACTGAACAAATTAGAATCAATTCTTATTATTGATTTGTCTAGTTGGGATTATTATCTTGGGATCTTATCTTATTTTGATTCAAAATTCAATACTTCTCTCTCTTGGTGCGTTCATGTGCTATGGGAATTATGGTAAATACCAAACGCCGACATGGAAAGCACACATGAACGCCCCCTCTTGTGGTATTTTCCACCGGGCAACTCGTAGAAAATTTTGATACACGAGTTGCCGAGATGAGATGAACTTTAACCTTTTCAACATGGCGGCGAGCGGTACAAGACTAGCTTATGAACCAAGAAAGAAGTGGTTTTCACCTACGGAAAGCTGACTCTCACCTTTTAAACGAGTCATGTTATGTATATTATATTATTATAATATGTATATTATAGCCGAATACAAAATATTCTGTGGCTGTCCAAAGAACGCCAACAATGATCTAGATACTGGCTACTCTCATTGTGGCTACAGCCAAATTTCCAAAAACTGCGTGGCATTCAATGTGTTAAGAAAATCTCTACTTGTCATGATCAGGAAATATTCAGCATTATTTACCTTTTGACTTTTGATAACTCATATTCCTGCTGCAGCTGATGAACAAAGCAATCTATAATTGTTTTAGCCGAATAACAGGCCTGATTCTGAATCTGGTCCACCATCTTTAATTTGTCAACAACAACACACTGGTAAATACCACTTCCCAACTGGAAAATATCATCTTCCCAGAGCACATGAACGCAGCATCTCTCTCAGTACTATATATATATATAGTACTATCACGTGATATCTTGAACACGTGACCATCTATTCAGACTGAACATGTACGATGTCTCACAAATGTGTGCGGGGAATTTTGAACCGATCAAATAGGGCCCGTATACTCGTAACCGACTGCCCAACACACTAAGCCCCGAAGAAATCGGGAAGGTGTGCAATGGGCTTTAAATGGTTGAGTGTGTTTTATTATCTGTTTAAACTCACCTAGTTTGGCCCCTTTCTTGAGTAAAGTGACCACCACTGAAGTGTTTCTGCAGCCTATAGCCCGATCGAGTGGCCGCATGCCACTATAGTCCACATGCTCAATCACAGCTCCTCTCTCCACCAGATAATGTACCTACACACACAACCGCAGGAATCATGGTCTTATTAACGTAGGAGCAAACTTCCTTGATCCGACCACCTTATTTCACAAGCATAAACTATCAACAGGAACTATAAATAGTTTTCTACTCAGGAACTATTTACTGAATCTCTCATTCTTTGTGTCTTCAGATGACCAATTCACATGATTAAAAAAAAAAAAAAACAGACCAAAAATCTCTCGTACCATAATCGAGAAAATTACAGAGTTTAGTAATATTTTACTCACGACATGCAAGAGTTGCAAGTTGTACTTTGTGCTAACTAATGTAAAACAAGTCAGATTGTGTCTTACTCAACAGGTCTAAATAATAGGCTTCTTTGTTTCAAACAACTCACAATCTCTGCGTCTCCATAGAAAGCAGCCAGATCGAGAGGAGTGCGTCCGTTTTTGTCTGAGTGGTCTATAACTGCACCCTTCTCCACCAGGAACTGGACCACATTCTTATGTCCTTTCAGGCATGCCCAGCTGAGAGGCGTTAACCCCTCCTTATCCACCGATGTTAAAGATGCCCCTGGAAATTATATTACCTTTAAAGCAGCAGCAACAACCGCAGCCTACGATTTAGGACTGTGATTAAAAGGACATTACACAGTGTAAATTCAAAGATACTGATTTACTTAAGGTAACTGAAGTTAAAGTCAATAAATCTGTAAAAATAAGAATCTACACACCACCATTAGTATGCATTGTTCTGCAATTATTGCATATTTCATGTGATTATTTATTTTTTTCAATGAAGCAGCAAAACAACAAAAACAAAAAGCCTAGCTCCTCTGTAACACCTGAACTTTAAAACTCCTAGTGGTAGGTTAGGTCATTCACCTTTAGAGATGAGGAACTCCACAGTGTTGAGATGACCCTCGCACGCTGCTACCATCAGTAATGTGCGACCCTGCTTATCACTCCCATTCACATCTGCACCATGTTGCAACAACACATCTGCAACCTAACACACAGATATAAAGGAAGTGGTATTAGAATGGGTGGTCTATATACACTTTTGCCAAGTTATACCAAACTTGCTATGATGGCTACACTTAAAGGAACAGTCCACCGTACTTCCATAATGAAATACCGTATGTTCTTCTCTGAATTGAGACGAGCTGATCCGTACCTCTCCGAGCTTTGTGCGACCTCCCAGTCAGTCAGACGCGCTGTCACTCCTGTTAGCAATGTAGCTAGGCTCAGCATGGCCAATGGTATTTTTTGGGGCTGTAGTTAGATGCGACCAAACTCTTCCGCGTTTTTCCTGTTTACATAGGTTTATATGACCAGTGACATGAAACAAAGTTCAGTTACACAAATTGAAACGTGGCGATTTTCTATGCTATGGAAAGTCCGCACTATAATGACAGGCATACTAACACCTTCTGCGCGCTTCGACAGCGCATTGATACCTTCACTCGGAGTTGTACCATTTTTTTTTTTTTAGACAGGGCGGACGGACCAGGGCATTCGCCCGCCTGGCCGTGCCCGACGAGGAGCGCTCTCGGCCGGCTTGGGAGGCAGACGGCAGCCCCTCCTGGAAGTGTGGTTTTACCATGGGCCTCATGCGGAAAAATGACAAAGTCCCAATTTTACCATGGGGCTCGAGTTGTACCATTTTTTTTTAGACAGGGTGGACGGACCAGGGCATTCGCCCGCCTGGCCGTGCCCGAAGAGGAGTGAAGGTATCAATGCGCTGTTGAAGCGCGCAGAAGGTGTTAGTACGCCTGTCATTATAGTGCGGACTTTCCATAGCATAGAAAATCGCCACGTTTCAATTTGTGTAACTGAACTTTGTTTCATGTCACTGGTCATATAAACCTATGTAAACAGGAAAAACGCGGAAGAGTTTGGTCGCATCTAACTACAGCCCCAAAAAATACCATTGGCCATGCTGAGCCTAGCTACATTGCTAACAGGAGTAACAGCGCGTCTGACTGACTGGGAGGTCGCGCAAAGCTCGGAGAGGTATGGATCAGCTTGTCTCAATTCAGAGAAGAACATATTTCATTATGGAAGTACGGTGGACTGTTCCTTTAAAGCCTCAAGGAACATAAATTCTCATCCAACTTGTAGTGTTGAATTTATAGTTAAATAAACAGCAGCAACAGGTGGGTGCTTAGCAGTTACTATACTCTAGTGCATCTCAAATAATTAGAATATTGTGAAAAAGTTAATTTTTTTTCATAATTTAATTCAAAAAAAGTAAATTCATCACATGTAAAGTGAAACATTTCAAGACTCTTTAGTTTTAATTTTGATTATTATGGCTTATAGCTCATGAAAATTAGAAATCCAGTATCTCAGATTATTAGAATATTATTTAAAAAAAACAATCAAAAATTATTTACAATACAGAAATGTCCAACTTCTGAAAAACATGTTCATTTATACACTCAATACTTGGTTGGGGCTCCTTTACCACGAATTACTGCGTCAATGCGGCATGGCATGGAGATGATCAGTCTGTGGCACTGCCGAAGTGTTACTGAAGTCCAGGTTGCTTTGACAGTGACCTTCATCTCATCTGTATTTTTCGGTCAGGTGTTTCTCATCTTCCTCTTGACAATACCCCATAGATTCTTTATGGGGTTCAGGTCAGGCAAGTTGGCTGGCCAATCAAACACAGTAATATCATGATTAGCAAACCATTTGGTAGTAGTTTTGGCACTGTGGGCAGGTGCTAAGCCCTGCTGGAAAAGGAAATCGGCATCTCCATAAAGCTTGTCAGCAGATGGAAGCAAGGTGTGCGCTAAAATCTCCTGGTAGACGGCTGAATTGACTTTGGACTTGATAAAACACAGTGGACCAACACCAGCAGATGACATGGTACCCCAACTCATCACAGACTGTGGGAACTTCACACTGGACGTCAAACACCTTGGATTCTGTGCCTCTCCACTCTTCCTCCAGGCTCTAGGACCTTGATTTCCAAATGAAATCCAAAATTTTTTGCTTGAAAAGGGGACTTTGGACCACTGAGCAATAGTCAAGTTCTTTCTCTCCTTAGCCCAGGTATGACACTTCTGAAGCTGGCTCTGGTTCAGGAGTGGCCTGATATTAGGAATGTGACAGTTGTAGCCCCTTTCCTGAAGGCGTCTATGCGTGGTGGCTCTTGATGCACCGACACCATCCTCAGGCCACTCCTTGTGAAGCTCTCCCAAGTTCTTGAATCAACTTTTCTTGACGATCCTCTCAAGGCAGTGGTCATCCCTGTTGCTTGTGCACCTTTTCCAGCCAGCCTTTTCAGCAATGACCTTCTGTGGCATACCCTCCTTGTGGAGGGTGTCGATGATCATCTTCTGGACAACTATCAAGTCAGCAGTCTTGATTGTGGTTGCGTGTACTGAACTAGGCCAAGAGATGAACGTATTTATCCTGTTTTACTCAAACTCTCAATGAAATATACTCATATTTTGAGATTTTTTTTTTTACGCCGTAGGCCATAATTATTACAATTAAAATAGAAAAATGCTTGAAACATTTTCGTTTACATGTAATGAGTCTAGAATATATTAAATTTTCAATTTCTTAAATAACTGATGGAAAACATTGAACTTCTTCACGATATTCTAATTGTTTGAGATGCCCTAGTAGTTACTGCTAATAACCTTTCTTTCTTTGGCATTAGATTACTCGTATACAAATTTCATTAATATTTTTCATTAACATACATGTAAATGGTATTTAGCCATTGAGCTGCTAATTCATTCAGCTATTCACTTGTGCTACACAATCTCCCTTTTGGCAAACAAACTATAGATTATATAGTGCTATTATGCATTTTCTTTGTTCACCAGTCTGTTTTAAGGAGATAGCATTTACAGTGCTAGGCATTTACTTTTACCTGTGGGGGGAAAATAGGGAACACAGAATGTTTGAAAAAGCTACACTGGTGATATAACTAAATTACTTTCCAGATTCCCTGCGGTCTTCTAACTGCCACGGTCTAGTATTGCCAGATGCAGTAAACAAAGCATTTCTTCAGGAAGACAATAACAAGATTAAACCAGAAATAATTCATTCAAAATTACATAGTGCATTTGATAGAAGTCGATAATATGAAATGTAATGCAGTGATAAAATGGTGAGGACTTCTCTTTGTCCCTTCACCCCCCACCCCACCCACCCACCCACACTTTTTCTATTATGTTTCCATCTTATTTTCATTCGGTCTTTCCTAATGCAACAGCCTCACAATTATTAGTATTTCTCTTAGTAATATTCTGAATGACTGATTAAATAAGAGAACGCATGCTCAATGTCTCAGACTTAAAAAGCCCAACAGGCCTTTTTGTATGTGCAAATGTGTGCATGTCTCACCTGCCAGTGACCCTGTCTCACTGCACAAAAGAGTGCACACATTCCTCTTCTGTTCACCTGCTGAACCTGTGCCCTCTGCTCCAACAGGTATCTACAGACATCCATCTTCCCTCGGCCTGCTGCTGCTGTCAGAGCTGCAAAAACCAAATATATATATGTATACTGTAGGCGCTGTTCAAATAAAGGGAAATCCCTGTACAATCCAAGTAAAAAAGTGACTACCTTACACCCAAAAGCAACAAATAAACAGTCAATAAGCAGTGCTGGTAAATTTTCAAGGGTCAAAATTTACTAAAATATGTTGAGTCCGGGGGCATCGTGGCTCAGGTGGATAAAGCGCCATACCATAAATCCGGGGACCCGGGTTTGATTCCGACCTGAGGTCATTTCCCGATCCCTCCCCATCTCTCTCTCTCCCACTCATTTCCTGTCTCTACACTGTCCTATCCAATAAAGGTGAAAAAAAAAGCCCCAAAAAATCTCTTTAAAAAAAAAAAAAAATATATATATATATATATATATATATATATATATATATATATATATATATATATATATATATGTCGAGTCCTTATTTAAAGCATTAACCAGAGGGCTAATTCTGCTTTAACTATTTAAAAAATTGGCATGCGCTTATTGAACTTGTTCCAACTGTCTACAGTGGTGCTTGAAAGTTTGTGAACCCTTTAGAATTTTCTATATTTCTGCATAAATATGACCTAAAACATCATCAGATTTTCACACAAGTCCTAAAAGCAGATAAAGAGAACCCAGTTAAACAAATGAGACAAAAATATTATACTTGGTCATTTATTTATTGAGGAAAATGATCCAATATTACATATCTGTGAGTGGCAAAAGTATGTGAACCTCTAGGATTAGCAGTTAATTTGAAGGTGAAATTAGAGTCAGGTGTTTTCAAATCAATGGGATGACAATCAGGTGTGAGTGGGCACCCTGTTTTATTTAAAGAACAGGGATCTACTGGTATCAAAGTCTGATCTTCACAACACACGTTTGTGGAAGCGTATCATGGCAGGAACAAAGGAGATTTCTGCAGTGTTGTGCCAGTTCACACCTTTTCTGAACTAGTTCAAGTTCAGTTCATACATGCTCAAAGTGAACAGTTCACGTTCAAAGTTCACAATTTTAATTCTGAACTAGTTCAAAGTTCAGTTCATTTTACTTTTTGGTGAAATCTCATCTCATCTCATTATCTCTAGCCGCTTTATCCTTCTACAGGGTCGCAGGCAAGCTGGAGCCTATCCCAGCTGACTACGGGCGAAAGGCGGGGTACACCCTGGACAAGTCGCCAGGTCATCACAGGGCTGACACATAGACACAGACAACCATTCACACTCACATTCACACCTACGCTCAATTTAGAGTCACCAGTTAACCTAACCTGCATGTCTTTGGACTGTGGGGGAAACCGGAGCACCCTTTGGTGAAATATGAAAATAAAAAAAATTTTCAGACCACGAGCTAGAAAATCACTATACGTTCTCTGAAACTGTTCACTGTAGACATTTGCTCATGACACTGCAATTGTGGGTTTCTTACCAGGTGATGAAACATGCAACAGTACAGACAAGGTAGACCAGTTCTATACTTAGTGCAATGAAATATACCAGCATTTAATTAAAGAAGTAAATAATATATAGTTTAATATATACATATATATTAATTATTTGATATACATTATATAATGTGTGTATGAAATGAGCAAAACTCTTGAATGAAGGCAAAACTGTTACAAGATGCTCAAAGGCACAAAAAACTTTATTTTTAAGGAAACTGCATATCTTTATGGTTGATAGAGTGATTTTAAGATGTAACTGTAAGATAACTTAATGCAACTTAATGCAACTTTAGGTAACTAGGTTAACTTTAGGTAACTTTCAAACAGTATTTGGTGACCATTTCTATTCAGTGTTGGGGACGTGGTCTATCTGTTCAAAACAGGAACATGGTTACACTGGTACAAACTGAAAACTGACCCACACACACACACAGCATGCGTACAGTATCCATGAACTAAAATGACCCCCTACAATGTATACTACCTACTGTACTACTGTATAATAACCACCATGTCCCTAGTTATAGCTTAGAACTGCATTTATATATTAGCTCAAATTTCTCACTCTCGTCATTGGTCTCTCACACACTCCTTCTCTCGCTCCAGCCCATTCTCCTCCTCGCTCTCACCGTTGCCTGCTACGCCTACCCCGCCCTGCTGCAATTCATCATGGGTAACGTAGTGCGGAAGCCAGTATGTTATTCAACTATTCTCGGCCGGACACTACGTTCCCCGCAATGCATTGCGCACACAATGTCAAAGCCATTTCTGTCTGGTGTGACACATGATTTGAGCGGCACCGGCTGCGAGAATACAGGAGGGGGAGACTTTCTCTCGTTGCGTTTCAAAAGAGAAAACAAATGCCACTCGAGTTATCAAGGGAAAACAAATTCCAACGTTCATTTACAGTGATGTCTGCCGTTCATGACACATAATGTGAACAAATTCACGTTCAAGTTCTTTATTAAAACATGTGTTGCGTTCAGTTCAAAGTTCATGAAAAAATGAGCGTGTTCAGTGAACGCGTTCTTTTGAACTCGTTCACGCACATCACTGGATTTCTGAGCACCTCAGAAAAAGCGTTGTTGATGCTCATCAGGCTGGAAAAGGTTACAAAACCATCTCTAAAGAGTTTGGGCTCCACCAATCCACAGTCAGACAGATTGTGTACAAATGGAGGAAATTCAAGGCCATTGTTACCCTCCCCAGGAGTGGTCGACCAACAAAGATCACTCCAAGAGCAAGGCGTGTAATAGTGAGTGAGGTCACAAAGGACCCCAGGGCAATTTCTAAGCGACTGAAGGCCTCTCTCACATTGACTAATGTTAATGAGTCCACCATCAGGAGAACACTGAACAACAATGGTATGCATGGCAGGGTTGCAAGGAGAAAGCCACCACTTTCCAAAAAGAACATTGCTGCTCGTCTGCAGTTTGCTGAAGATCACGTGGACAAGCCAGAAGGCTATTGGAAAGATGTTACTGGACCAAAATAGAACTTTTTTGGTTTAAATGAGAAGCATTATGTTTGGAGAAAGGAAAACACTGCATTCCAGCATAAGAACCTTATCCCATCTGTGAAACATGGTGGTGGTAGTATCATGGTTTGGGCCTGTTTTGCTGCATCTGGGCCAGGACGGCTTGCCATCACTGATGGAACAATGAATTCTGAATTATACCAGCGAATTCTAAAGGAAAATGTCAGGACATCTGTCCATGAACTGAATCTCAAGAGAGGTGGGTCATGCAGCAAGACAACGACCCTTAGCACACAAGTCATTCTACCAAAGAATGGTTAAAGAAGAATAAAGTGAATGTTTTGGAATGGCCAAGTCAAAGTCCTGACCTCAATCCAATCGAAATGTTGTGGAAGGACCTGAAGCGAGCAGTTCATGTGAGGAAACCCACCAACATCCCAGAGTTGAAACTGTTCTGTACGGAGGAATGGGCTAAAATTCCTCCAAGCTGGTGTGCAGGACTGATCAACAGTTACCGGAAACGTTTAGTTACAGTTATTGCTGCACAAGGGGGTCACACCAGATACTGAAAGCAAAGGTTCACATACTTTTGCCACTCACAGATATGTAATATTGGATCATTTTCCTCAATAAATAAATGACCAAGTATAATATTTTTGTTTCATTTGTTTAACTGGGTTCTTTTTATCTACTTTTAGGACTTGTGTGAAAATCTGATGTTGTTTTAGGGCATATTTATGCAGAAATATAGAAAATTCTAAAGGGTTCACAAACTTTCAAGCACCACTGTAGAAACTCATCATCAGGCTAATAGTTATGAGAGACTAAAGAGTTAACTGAGGCGAGATTTTTCTCTCTGTGTCTGAGAGTGGAGCTGTCTGGAACACTCAGGCTTGCTATGAAACTCCATGTGCCTGTGACACAGAATGTTGGATGTGATTGGGTTCTCTAGGATACAGCCACTAAGGCAACAGATACAGCAGGGTTCAGACATCATGCCAAACCTGGGAATGACACTTATTTTCTCAGGAGGCAGCTGTCATGTCACGTAGGATTCATTCTTTGTCATGTATTTTTTTTCTTTTTTAAATGAAAATCACAACCCCTGTTTTATTGGGGTCAGCCTTCAATCTTTATAAGGTACTACAAGAACAGCGCCTGTGAGTCAGTTATGAAAAAAGTACAACAAATGATAATTATGATGTTCAGTCTTTCACTGAAGACAACTATATATATTATATGAAACATTTGGCACTCATACAGGGTTAGTCAAAATTATGACGACACTCATGGATTATTTTTCTCCTGCAGATAGACGTACGCCATGGGTGACAGATTAAACGGTACTGTTGCTTGCTGGTTTGTGTGTGTTGAACACGATGGTGAACAGGTTGAGACCGTCCTGTAAATCATCTTGCACATATGATGTATGTTCTGTGAATAAATGGTTTCTACCATTTAAGTGTTAACATCATTTTGACTAACCCTGTATAAATGACTTGTGCCTGTCACAACCATACAGTCGGAGGAAAATGTTTGTACACCCTTTGGAATTTTTTACATTTCTGCCTAAATTGGTCATAAAACATCATCTGAACTCTCCAGCAATCTTAAGAATGAACAGTGTCTGCTTGAACTAAAACCACCCAAACATTTGCGTTTTATCATATTTTTACTGACCATAAGATGGAATTATTCACAGGACAGGGAGGCATAAGTAAGTACACCCTTTGATTTAGTAGCTGGTTGACCCTCCTCTGGCTGCAATAACTTCAACCAGACGTTTCCTGTAGTTGCAGACTAGACGGGCACAACGATCAGGAGAAATCTTGCACCATTCCTCTTTGCAAAACTGTTGCAATTCAGCAAGATTCCTGGGATGCCTGGAATGGATGGCTTTCTTGAGGTCATGCCACAACATCTCGATTGGATTGAGGTCAGGGCTTTGACTGGGCCATTCCAAAACGTGAATTTTGTTCTGAAACCATTCTAATGTCGACCTGCTTCTGTGTTTAGGGTCATTGTCCTGTTGCAGGACCCATCCTCTCTTGAGTTTCAACTTTTTGACAGATTGCCTCAGGTTTTTCTGCAAAATATCTTGATATACTTGAGAATTCATTTTCCCATTGATTATAGCCAGTTGTCCAGGCCCAGAGGCAGCAAAGCACCCCCACACCATGATGCTACCGCCGCCATACTTGACGGTGGGGATGAGGTTTTGCTGATGGTGTGCTGTACCGACTTTCCTCCACACATGATGTGGTGTGTTCCCCCCAAACAATTCAACTTTGGTTTCATCAGACCACAATATGTTTTTCCAGTGGCGCTGAGGAGCATCCAAATGCTTTTTCGCGAACTCCAAACGAGCAGAAATGTTCTTTCTGGACAGCAATGGCTTCCTCCGTGGCCTTCTCCCATGAATCCCATTCTTGTTCAGTGTCTTTCTTATAGTAGATGTGGCCACAGAGATGTCTGCATGTTTCAGTGATTTCCTCAAGTCTTCAGCGGACACTCTTGGATTCTTTTTTACCCCATTGATGATGACTCGCAGTGCCTTTGGAGTGATCTTCGCAGGGCGGCCACTCCTTGGCAGAGTAACAACCGTTCCAAATTGTCTCCATTTATACACAGTTTTTCTAATTGTAGACACATGAACACCAAGGGTCTTAGAGATGGTTTTGTAACCCTTTTTAGCTTTAACAAATCAATTATTTTGTGTCTTAAGTCTTCAGACAGCTCCTTTGAGCGAGGCATGATGCACAGAACGTGCCTCTCATCAAAACACACCTTTTAACTGGTTTTCCAGTGGGGTGGGTAGCTTACGACACACCTCAGTGATTGGACATCAGGTTGGCTCACACCTGAGTCAAATTGTTTAATCATCTAATTAGTCTAATTAGCTCTTGGATGAGCCTTAGCTAAGGGTGTACTTACTTATGCCTCCCTATCCTGTCAATATTTCCATCTTATGGCCAATAAAAATATGATAACGTAATTGTTTGAGTGGTTTTAGTTCAAGCAGACACTGTTTGTTCATTCTTAAGCTTGCTGGAGAGTTCAGGCGATGTTTTATGACCAATTTAGACAGAAATGTAAAAAATTCCAAAGGGTGTACAAACATTTTCCTCCGACTGTATTCTACAAGTGATTTTATAGTTATCTACTTAGAACTGCTATTGGAGATCCCAAACTAGGCCATGCTGAAAGCTTAGCTTCAAAGTGGTCTAATTGTAATGTCCAAAAGAACAGCTCTTGCTCTATACAGTTTTATCCATCAGAACTTCTGAATGGAACAAAATGAAGAGCAAAAATGTGTCACCAACTCCGAAAAAGGTTAAGTGATGCTGTGACAAAGATGGAAATCAATGTGTGGGCAAATGATAACAGATCTTTCTGCCAGTGTGAGTCAGTCCAGCAAATCCATCAAAAACCTTAGGAGTGCTGGTAGAGTCAGCGTCTCTCTCTCTCTCTCTCTCTCTCTCTCTCTCTCTCTCTCTCTCTCTCATCTCTGCAGGCCTAGGTCTTTTCAAGTGCATCACTCTGAAGTACACCATTTAACCAGAAGTCTCAAGTGATTGATTGCATCATTTCATATCATAGTCCCCCACAGCATGAACATATGACCCTTTCATGTTAAAACTACCCTGTGTCTACTCTATCACTTGTACATCTCTTTCTAACTTAACTCAGCATGGAACAGGAAATGATGTATGCTGGTAAACCCTGTACGCTACAAAATCACAGCCTAACGCCTAACTAATGACACGTCGAGCATAAACGCCATGATATTATTTTATGTCCTATGAAAAAGAGGGGTGGGGGGTTTATAGTACAAAAATAAGTCAGGATTAAGTTACAGTAGACAAAAACATCATCAATGATGCATGACATTTCTTTCAATGACTACAGAAGATAAAGCCATTTTCAATCTCTTCAAATGAGTCATGTACTCCGTGATAAGTGCAAAACAGCTTTGTTGAGATTAATCCACAACATACATTTTCAGCATATCAGAGCAAACAGAGAAACTATAAACAATTTGCGGCAATAATCTTATTTATACAGATTTTCATTCCATCTGGCATTCAGTTTATGCTTATGAGACATGTGTATACTGTGGCTGTCTAATTTTGTATTTGTGTGGGGGGAATATTACTGGAGAACAATGATATATTTGTGTTTGTGGTGCTAACACCATTACAATTCAAATATCTTTAAAAAAAATACACCAAATAAACACTTTTGCTGCTAATGTGACATTCAGTAAGGCCCTCTAAAACAAACCAAGTGGCGAGCATATGCTGTTGGACTGAACTGCTGACTTGGTGTCTGTTTCTAGGATATGACCAATTCCCCAATGCTTCAGTAATAGAGCATTACAGACATATTTTGACCTAGACGGACTGATGTGCCAAAAATTGCCATTGCACTCATACAATTAATCAATTAGGCTCTGGTCTGCATCGCACAGATAAACATACTAGACATTAAGACTTACCTGCTTGGTTAATAAGATAGAATAAAATAGAAAGCATTAATGGACTGAACTCAACAATCTCAATTGATTGCATTTTAAAGAATCAATAATAATCATTTTAAGATAGTGTTAGACATTCTTCAGCTTTCCAAAATTCATTAACGTTTTTATTCACTGAAGACACGTGCCTTTCAGCCAAATTATGCAATTCAAAACAATTCTTCACATTTATAAGTGACTAAATATTTGATAATAAACTGACCTATATCCTAATATGATTTAGTAGTGGGATAGTGTGCTGTAATTGAGGGATGGACACAGAGAGATCATTGTTCCTGTCCTGCTGTCACTAGAGTTTAGCAAAGATGAACTGCACAGAGTCCAGGAGCAACCGAGGTATGTGTGTACTAAACGCCGAGAGTTGGGCTTACCCCAGTTCAGCTGTGACTGACAGCAAGACAACTAAAAAGCATATCAATTTCTATCAGACTTAGTATAGTCTACGTAAAAAACTCAAAATTACCCAAGCTCAAACCTCGCTATGTTTTTAAAAGGTATTTTATGGGGGCGTCGTGACTCGGGTGGATAGGGCGCCACACCGTGGATCCGGGGACCCGGGTTTGGTTTCGGCCCGAGGTCGTTTCCCGGTCCCTCCCCGTTTCTCTCTCCTGCTCGTTTCCTGTCTCTGCACTGTCCTATCCAATGGAGGTGAAAAAAAGCCCAAAAAAATCTAAAAAAAAAAAAAAAAAAAAAGGTATTTTATAAGCCTTTTTTCATGATCAATTGTGATACTGGCAGAACCAGTCTAATCCATGATGTTGAGTGTGCATGGGAAGATTTCAATAATGTTTTCCTATCAATTTGCAATAGGCATAGACCTATAAAGAAATATAGGATTTCTAGGAGTGACGATCACTGGTTCATAATTATCTAACCTAATGAGGGAATGAGACGCCGCTTGACACAAGGCTAGATCCACTAACTCCATATCAGACTGGGCAGCCTTTAGAATTCTCAGAAATAAATGCACACGTCAGATTAGGACATCCAAGTTAGAATATTACTTAAAATCCATTTTGGAAAAATCTTAATCCCAATAAATTCTGGAAACAGATAAAATCATCATCATTCTCCAATTCCACTTCAGGCCTCCCTGAATTCATTTTGGTTAACTCGACTGAAATTAAGAACAAAGATGATACTGTTGGGCTCTTTAATGAGCATGTTATTATCAGCTGGGTCTGTTTTTAATACATATATGTGGCAGATCACAGAATCCAGGGACACATGTCTGCCCGGGGGGCATTTTGAGTTATTGACAGATTCAGAAAGTACAGTTTCTAAGCTTTCCAATGATGCCTTCCATGTGGAGATCTGACAATATTTGAAGAATGTGTGGCCTTTTGAAAGTGTATACCTCTTAAAACAGAAAAGGGAGAAAATCGCCCTCAAAGTTTTCCATCTCAGCTACTCTGGGTGTAGGGCGGGCACATAATGGTGCTCATTTGCATGATATTAAGGAAAGCCCTACCCCCTACGAGCTAGCACGATACTACTTTCATGTAAACAAAGATCACCACGTCAATTTTCCTTCCATGCAAAGTATGCCCAACACAATTATGAAGTACAAAAATAAGTCCTAAAGTATACTTTAACATTTTGTAGTTGAAAAATTACTCACACCGTAAGAAAGAAAGATAGCACGACGATGACACAACTAACACAACACTAGTTTCATGTAAAGCCTCGGCCACAACCGGCCGTATGTGCTCCTATGGCCGGTCTACATGCAAAAAACGCAAGAAACACACGGAGAGCGCGCAAGAAACACACGGAGAGCGCGCATGAAACGCACGACAGCGCGCATGTGAAAAGCACGAGAGCGCGCGTGTGACGTGCTGATTTTCGAGCCGCAGACCGGCCGCAGAGGTTCTTTGTCATGTCAAACAAACTCTACGGGCGCTTACGTTTTTTTCAGGTTGCAAGACAAACTTACGGCCAACGCGCGTCTTTCTCCGTGAACAAAAAAAACCGCAGCGATTTGGGAAACGCCAAAAATCACACGGCCAAAAAATCATACGTCCGGTTGTGACCTAGGCTTAACCAAACCACAACACTCTCCGTTACATGCAAAAATAACCACACAGCCTTAGATTAATAAACTTACCCCATCAGAAAGAGAAACGGCGCCTTGCACACACCAATGCCTCTGATGGAATGTAATCCTAGAACGGTCCGTGTATCATCCAATCATTCAAGTATTCCATTCAATCTGGAAAACGAGGTTGCGGTTTTTTTTTTGCTAGAAATGGTCATCTCCGATGTAAATACCGTGTGTCTGTTTGCTTCGCGGTGTGTCAGGTCCTCTGCGCTCTGTTTAGTAACTCATTCCATAGTGAAATCACACGCCTGTATGCAGTTAAGTAGCCACGAGCTCAGCTCGTATCATACAGCTGATTCGCGGAAAAAAAACAAAACAAATGACTTAAATCATGTGAATGGCCCATATGGTAATTTACCCACACCCCCCAGCAGGCTACAGTCCTGACAAAAACGAGACAATTTGCAACAAAAAAATGTATGCTTTTCCAACAAAACAATCTATTATCTGAAATACTGATTGCATTCTTCAAGATCTCAACTTGCACATGATGGAAAAAAACAAAAATCACAAATTTCGAAAAAAAAAAATGCTTCTTTTGCGATTATCTCGGATTCGTTTCGGCCGACATGTGTCCCTGGATTCGGTGAGGGGTCACATATAGCAGGGTCTTGGAGCTTTAAGTCTTTTTTTTTTCTTTATATTTCTAACCTGTCCTGATTTACCAAGGGATTCCTTTGTTTTTACATTTATTTCTACTGTGGAGATATGTAAAGCTCTGAAGGCTACTGATGATTTGGGGGGAAAAAAGCCTCATCTTTTAAAGTTTGCAGCTGGTTTTGTTGCTGAGGCTATTGCTCAAATTTTTAATTCTTATTTTCAATTTTTATAAATAATATTGGGAAGGATATGTTTACAGCTCAAGTGCATCTTTAAGCAGACAATACAATAGTCTACTCAACTGCCTCTACTCTGAACCAGGCTGTTGATGAGCTCCAGACTGCCTTTCAACAGCTGCAGTCCTTTTTGTATGCTCTAAAGTTGGTTCTTAATGCTAAGAAAACCAAATTCATGATCTTTTCCAGAGCTTGCTCCCAGATCTCAGATATTACTGGCACTCATACCTTAGGAAGGGACTCAATTGAAAAAGAATCACCCTACAAGTACTTGCATATTTGGTTGGACGATAGAGTACGTATTGAGCACCCAGTGAAGAAACTGAAGGTCAGGCTGGTTTTTGATTGTTGAAATAGGGCTCGTCTCAATTTAGCAATTAGGAAAACACTTGTACAGGCTCCGTTCTGAAGTGTTGCTGCCTCATCCATATTTGCTGCTTTGATTTTGTAAATCATAGTTCTGTTTTATATCTAACTAGACAGGGACACTCTAACGAGTGCAAACCCCGCCTTTTCCCTATTAAAATACATTGGGCGAAAATTTCGAAGTTCTGCCATGACCTTGACCTTTGACCTCCAAAATTTAATGGTTTCCTTCCTGGGTGATTGGCAACACGTACAAAATTTGGTCCAAATCGATCCATTGGTTCTTGAGATATCTTGCAGACACACAGACAGACAGACAGACAGATACACACACACAGACTGACGCAGGTGAAAATAATAACCCCTCCGACTACTGTCGGCGGGGTTAATTAATTGTCCAATACACATCACTGTATTTTATGATCTGGTTTCTTGGCCTTCATTAAGCAATGTTGATGTATATATTTACAAAAGCCATACTGGGTAAACTCCCTTCTTATCTGTGTAATCATCTTTTGCTTACCAACAAAAATCACGATTTTCGCTTCTCTTGTACCCCTTTTCGACCAACAGGGAACATGTTCTTGAACCGGTTTCATTCAGGATTCTTTGAACCTTGGTGCCAGCTAGTGAACCAGCATTTTCACCAGTTTTGAGCAGAACCATTGTAATCAAGGATGTGTCATGAACAGAGAGTATTGTACAATGCACAATGGAAGCAAACAGTAATAGCAAGATAGCAGAGCACATTGATAACCTGCAAACTTTTTTCTCGTATTGCAGATATGTTTTTATTCCATTTTTTCTGAAGATGCATCTTTCCCATTGCACTCTCCATTGCTGCGCTCTGCTTCCTCTCCAAGCTAATGGCACGCCCACCGTCATCATCATGGCTCATGCTGGCAAAATCAGCTACATTTTGGTTCCAGCTGAGAACTAAATTTTCAGCTTCCTAACCAATTTATTTTTGGTCGAAATGCTCTGAATGGTTCAAAATGTGGTGTGCAAACCAGCACAGAACCCGTTCCCTGTTGGTTGAAAAGGGGTATAAGTTGGCTGCTTGATAAAGTACCCAGGATTTGCTCAGAACTTAGCAGAATAGCTTCCTCCTATTTTGCACCCTGGTCGTGGAATAACCTTCAGAACACACTACAGCTTAATGATTTCATTTACTTGGGAAAGGTCAAAGCTCTGATGAAAAAAAAAAAAAAAGTGAAATTGTTTTGCCTAAGCTGGATTTTGTTTTTTGTATTATGTATCTGTAGTTTTTTGTGTGTGTGTCCATATAATATAAAGAGCATTACACGGTGGCATAAAGATATGAAGTTTATCTTATGTTGAAAATGTTTTCACTTGTTCGCTTCGCTTACTCGTGAGTATAGTCACCACTTGAAGATAAACTGCATATCTTCGTGCAACCTTGTAATATCCTCTATGTACGTGTCGTTTACACTACTGCATTATAAAGAAGCACAAATATGAATCACTTCAAGTCAGGAATACAAGACAACATTTGTATTTAATGTTGTGGAACGTCTGCAAGACAAGTTAGTTTGTCATCACGTGCATTAAAACAGCTATCTTCTTCTTTGTTAAAAAAAAAAAAGCAGCACCTCGTAATGTTCCAGTGAAACCAAACATCCTGAAGACTTAGAAAAGTCTTCCTCAGAGAAGCAACTGTTGCTGCTCATCAATCTGGGAATGGTTATAAAACCATCTCCAAACAATTTGAAACTCACCATTCAACAGTGTGGAGGACTGTACACAAATGGAGTGCCTTCAAGACAATTGATAATTTTCCAAGGAAATATATCTACCTATCTAGCTCTGTGCGTAATATGTTTTTTATATATATATATATAAAAAACCAAGCGTGATCTACAGGCCTCTGGAAGCCCATTAAATGGGGCATGTCACCACAAAATAAGTCCAGTGCACCAAAAAGTTACTTCCGAGATACAATGATTTGAAACAAGAGCTCATTTATTTAAAAAAAAAAAAATACATAAAAAAATTACCCAGATATCATTTTTCTAATTTTGCCATAAATACATTCCTTAACCTAGATCAGTAAACAAAATCTTATATTGTAAAACCTATAAATATGGCTTTGTAGGTGAATTAAATGTATACTATGCATTCATTTCAATTTACATATCTCAAAGTTTACAAATGATTTTCTCCAAACTTGATTTTCCGTGAGGATGATGATACCTTAAACATTTTTTTTAATAAAAATAACAATAGCATTTGAGTCAACATAATCAGAATAATCTATTATATCTAATGTTGTTGATGACGATGGCCTTACATAAAGCCTGTTTGTCTCATCTCATCTCATTATCTCTAGCCGCTTTATCCTTCTACAGGGTCGCAGGCAAGCTGGAGCCTATCCCAGCTGACTACAGGCGAAAGGCGGGGTACACCCTGGACAAGTCGCCAGGTCATCACAGGGCTGACACATAGACACAGACAACCATTCACACTCACATTCACACCTACGGTCAATTTAGAGTCACCAGTTAGCCTAACCTGCATGTCTTTGGACTGTGGGGGAAACCGGAGCACCTGGAGGAAACCCACGCGGACACGGGGAGAACATGCAAACTCCGCACAGAAAGGCCCTCGCCAGCCCCGGGGCTCGAACCCAGGACCTTCTTGCTGTGAGGCGACAGCGCTAACCACTACACCACCGTGCCGCCAAGCCTGTTTGTGACACACTAATAATGTGACTTAACCCAGGTTTTTTTTCTTTTTTTTTTCTTTTTTACAAAACCAAGATGTGTGTAACAAACAATATAACAAAAAACATACAACATTAGTGAACCAGGACATAGGACATTCAATAAGGGCTAGGGATATAGTACTGGGGGGGGTTATTAGAATGTATGTGTATGTGTGTGTGTGTGTATCTGTGAGTGTGTTAGAGGGGGATGTTTGAGTGTGGGTGTGAGGGGGGTATTTGTGTATGCGTGTGTGTGTACATGAATACATACGTATATTATCAGTTTAGCAATTATGTAAATGATATGTAAGCAGAAAAGTCCGGGGCATGGGGGATTAGGATGAGTCCCGAAGTCTGCTTCTCCCTCCCTTGTCTCTTCCTCCCTTCCTCCACTTCCTACCTTAAACATTTTCGCTACTTGCTCTACTGACCGGCTGCACCGAATTTAACAAATGACGCCTTAAAAATAATTAACTGGAGATTTTTAGAATGCCCAGTAAATTTTTTTATTTTTTTGACCAACTGGACTCACTTTGTGGCAACACAAACAAATGTTTATGACGGCACAACCAGTAAAATACTGAACGAGTACGGTTGTCACGGAAGGATGGCAAGGAAAAAGCATCTCCAAAAAGAATATTCCATGCCATGAAGAATTGAGGCTGATTTGAGGGCAAAGGGACACCCTATCCCCTTCATTATAGTATAATGTCATGGGGAAAAGAAAAAAATATATACCCTCCAATTCTACACTCACAATGTTGCCAAGAAAGTGCATAGTGAGTGTAGAATTGGAGGGTATATACTTTCTCTTCCCCATGACTGTAAGTATATAATCACTCTGCAATGCATGCGAGTGTGAGCAGGTGTGGTTTTGGCCTGAGGCAAAGTAGCACTGAACAGAGGCTCAAGTAAGCAGCTGAGAGTCACCAGGCAACAAAAACAAGGCCTTTATTTGCTACCTGCCATTCAGTCCTTTTTTGGAATCCTATCTTCAGCTTTCCCCAGTGCCTACAGGGACATGAACCCCGTGATGACCTTCAGCCTACTATCTCATGGTTTAGTCAGTGTTTTATGCTGTGTCAAAATAACTACACACAGGAAAATGTGCGATCAAATACAGAAAACTTGTTACATTTGCTGATTCTGGCTTCAAAGATAAAGATTGGTGTGGTCCATTTGCTATAATGTAGATCACAGAATAAAAACAGGATAATAGGTTAAGGAAATGAAAGCAACACAATGAGTGTTTAATCACTCCCTTATAGAATTAACCCAAAGCACAGTTTAAAATCACCAAAAAACATTCTGCCAAACACCCAATACATGCTAGATATGCCATTTCCAAGGAAACGGAGCAAAAAAAAAAAAAAAAGTTGAATGACAGTTGTGTTGATGGACAATTATTTCAGCTAAAAATGAGGATGAAAGGATAGTGCTTTTCGTCCAGGTAATATTAAACGTGAGCACAGGTAAATGGAGGTTATCCAAAAATAAGCTGGACGTTTAGAGGAAGAGTGAGAAAAAGAGGAAGATGTAATTACTGTCAGCGATAGAAATTTAAGCAAAACATACCTGTTTCTCCCCATAGTGTATCATGAGCATCAATCTGCACGACCACCTCGTTATCAAGGGCCAGTAACTCTCTCACCACCTACCAAACAACAAAACTGGCTTAAACAATTCCAATGTAAACAAAAGGAATAAGCAACATAAGTGATTATGTATATCACAGCAGGGTAGCTTCAGGCAGCAGGAGAAAAGCAGGTGAGAGAGCTATAATTGGAAATTGGGAAAAAAAAACCCCCACAAAACTTCAGGTGATCAATACAGAGGTGCCACTGAGGGTTAGATTCTCTCTGAGGTGATGCATTATTAAAAGTGAAATGCAATGGCAGAGAAATAGGAGGCGAGGGACTTTAACGTGGTGCTCTCTCAACCTTAATACCAAAACATTCGTCCTTCTGCCTGTGACCTGATCAAACACTCTTCCCAAACCACTAAATTTATACACAGCATCTCTTCTGCTCACTTATCAGTCTTGATCCATTACACGGTATCTCTGTTTCGTGCACGTACACACACACACTTTTTCCCCTCGATATGCTTCCCAGTACACTCTCTCTGTCTCTTTCTTACACAGTTGGGTTTCACTCCCAAACATACGAAATTTTCCCCCATGATCCTCAATTTCTAACCTCTGTTGCCTTCCTTTGCCCATATGTTGAGCGGTACCTCGTTCATGAAGAGAGTAAAATGTAAAGCATGGTCTTACATCTGTCACACTGCAGTCTCAGTGGCCTGTTGCCATGGCTTATCTCCCATGGCAACTGTATCAGTAAAATCTGTATTAGTGTAGAGTTCAGCAGTGGAGAGGTAAATACTCAGTATTGAGAGTCGGGGAAACTGTCCATACTACACAGATGCACTATGTACATACACAAACCAACGTGTTATACCGTACATAAAAGCCATATTAGGTAGCTAGAGGACATTTTCCAGCAATGACGCTAGCTAGCTAGCTAGCTAGCTATATAAGCCCCATTTTCAGTTTATGATTAAACAATATAAAAAAATGTGCATTTATCTGGAATCAGATACACGAGTGTTTGAGCTTTGTGCAAGCCATATGGATTATTTGAACAGAAGGGTGCAGCTAACACCTACAGTCTCCACACTATAAGCAACAGTCACATTTCACTGAACTCTCTGATTGCTATTAGCCAAAATTCATCTCATTATGTCGTCTTTCAGACATAAAACAGAAAAATTTACTATTAAAACCAGTTGTTAAAACAAAGTGTGGTGAAGCAGCTTTTAGCTACTATGCAGTACAGCTATGGAACCAACTGCCAGAGGACATTAAAAATGCTCCTGCTGTTGGCAGCTTCAAATCTAGGTTAAAGACCAAGCTGTTTTCAGATGCTTTCTGTTAAATAATTAATATCGTCTTCTTTACATTCTTTATAATCTTTACTTCTCTGCATGCAGTGTTGGGCACGTTACTTTCAAAAAGTAATTAGTTATAGTTACTAGTTACTTTTCCCAAAAAGTAACTGAGTTAGTAACGGAGTTACTTTGTCATAAAAGTAACTAATTACCAGGGAAAGTAATTATTCCGTTACATTTTGTTCCCCCTCAAAAAAAAATCAAATTCAATTAGTGTAATCATAATAAAAGTGAATGTTAAATGTGTTAAATGACTGAAATGGACACTTAACAGAACCAATTAGTAATGTTATCTACACTATATTAATATGTTTGTGGGACAATGTGAGATAAGACATCTATCAAATGTAATATATTTTTGTAGTTATTAAAATTATGTTACTAATTACTGGCCACTGACGAGGACAAACGCTTTGTTCCTCGACATAATGTGCATTGCACGTAAACACTCTTGCCTTTTATTTCAAGTAATGAAAAGTCCTGGCTGTATTTCCAGTGTGAAAGCGCAGTGCTGGGCTGACCGCTCGCCATCGCTGGGTCTTCCGATTGAAAGAGCGCGCAGTAGTGCAGTAGGCGTGGCCTACCTACGTATGTTGTCCAAATCTACTCTGATTGGCTTACTGTGCCGTTGTCTCGTGTCTCCCCGCCCCACACTAAAGCAGAGTAAAGAAAGGCTGAGCGAGCAGCGTGCCAAATGAGAACAGCTTTAATAAAGTAACGCATAGTATTTTATTGTAAGTAACAGGAATGGCGTTATAACGATGTAAAAAGTAATTAGTTAGATTACTCGTTACTAAAAAAAGTAACGCCGTTAGTAACGCCGTTATTTCTAACGCCGTTATTCCCATCACTGTCTGCATGTTTTAAATTTACTTTAACTTTATCCTATTTTATTCTTTATTCTATTCTGCTGGGGTTTTTTTTCCTTCTCATCCTATTTGAACTACTACTTCATTTTATTATTACTATTGTTTAATTCTTATTATTTTCTTTTAATTCTTTTAATTAATTGTTTTAGAATAAAAATAAAATTATTTTATGTAATTTTATTTCTCTATTGTTTACTGTTTTTGTTTTTACTTCTGTAAAGCACATTGAACTGCCATTGTGTATGAAATGTGCTATATAAATAAACTTGCCTTCCCTTTCTCAAACAGAGGAACTGATTCAGGGTTTTAGACTTGGACTGACCTGTAGTGTAACTAGTGTAATGGTGATCCTGTATCAGATTTGTATTGCTTTTTATTACATATAGGAAACAGATTGTGTGTTTTATCAGTTATCACTGTATCAGGGTATGTCTGTGATCCATGCTGATGTCTATTTGTGTATGTGCGTTAGCTGACCTGTGTGTGTCCCATACTGGATGCGGCTATAAGTGCTTGCTGAAGGGCTTTGCTCTTTAAGCTGAGCTCATGTTGCTGCTCCTCTCTTCTCCACCTCTGCTCCAGCAGGTACTGGATGATATCCAGATGGCCCCTGAGAGCTGCATGGACCAGAGCACACTGTCCATTCTTGTCTACATGATCCACCTGATGATGATGGGCAATAATACACCAGTCAGAAGCAACTTTCATTCAAGTATGCTTTAAAAGAAGTATGAACAAATTCATATATACTGTAGGCAAGCAAAGTTTGAACAACTATTCATCTGGAATCATCTAGAAACAGCACCCAATTCACTCTTAAACGCTTAGCGAATCTGTCCCAATTTCTAAAATCCTCACATCTTTACAGCTGGGTTAACATGAATATTTGTCATTCTGAATGAATTAATTTGATTGCAGGTTCCAAATCAATTTTTGGCTATCCAAATCAGAAAGCATGGCTATCCGCTGAATATTTCCATCTACATGCACATTACATGGAATCTGAAGCATATTTATGCGTATGTGCAGCATTTAGTCAATGTCGCTATAACAAGTGTGAGTCCTTTCAGTGAGTAACAAGTGGCTAATGTTTGCTCTGCGTATCAGCCATATTTTTTTAAATGGCCTGCACTTGTGTTTCCATCAAGTCTTAAGTAATGTCAGTCTCAGGAAATTGTCCTACAAATGCCCTTATTGAACAGAGGTGAGTTTCCCAAAAGCTTCTTAATGCTAAGAGCATCTTAACTAGGAGAGAAAGGCTACATCCACACGACAACGGCAACGAGATGTTATTTAAAAATATATCGCGTCCAAATGGGCAACAATCAGTAAAATATCAGGTCCATATAACAACGCAACGCTTGCTGAAAACGATGCAATACACATGCCACACCTCTAGGGGCGCTGTAAGACGGTCCCTTCGGAGACACCAGAACAATAGAAGAAGTAACGACGCATGCGCATAAACTATTATGCGCGAGACTTCATATTAGCCACAAAGTCAGAAAAATCTGTTTGTAAAATTACATTATAATGACCAAATACAATGAAAAGTATTTTTCCAGTCTCACCTGTGAAAGGTAATCCCATGTGATCTCGTTTGGACGGTAAACCTGTTGGTACAGTTAAACGCAGCTAATCTTTATTCTCCGCTTTGACCTATCCAAAATGGCGGCGAGGATGACGTATGATTCTACGCGGAAGGCGGCGTCTTCAATGGTCCGGAATAAAGTGAATGATACACGTTGATGGAATTAATTTGTTGTTTCTCACCTGTGAAAGATAATCCCATGTGATCTCGTTTGGATGGTAAACCTGTTGGTACAGTTAAACGCAGCTAATCTTTATTCTCCGCTTTGACCTCTCCAATATGGCGGCGAGGATGACGTATGATTCTACGCGGAAGGCGGCGTCTTTAATGGTCCGGAATAAATTGGATTAATTTGCTCCTCTACGCCCTTTTTGAGGAATGTATTGTCGGACTTAAATCAACATCTGAAGAGGTGAGATCGCTCCTTTTTTCCCCTATTTTTGCTGGCGGGATTGCACCATTACACAATAAATATTCACAGTGAAAATATTTTGTAAGCGCGTTTCATGAACCAAGTTATAGGATTTGTTGACAACTCGCATCGCAATGAGAAGATCATTGGCACTACTGGTGTTAAGAATCAGACCATTTCATAAATGAATATTTTGCTGTAGAGCTGCAGTGTTTGTACAATTGCATGTTTTTGCTTCACTATTACTGTCACTATTCTGCTTCTTGCGTTACTACTGTGAACTAACACTGAACATAATAATAATAATAATAATATCCAAGCTCGTGTTTCACTCTCACTAGTGCTCTGTAAGGCTTTTTCCTGGTGATATTCGTTACACTTCTACCCGGCGTGAAGCACTCACAGTCATGTGGTTGTGACGTCATCGTAAACAAATCCGTTCTACTCATCCAGACGACTTCACAACGGCAACGTTGCCAGATCTTTCCACTCTGGAACCCGTTCTCAAAAAGATTGCGTTTTGGGCACCCAAAACGCTGGTGCCGTGTGGACGCCAGGCCTAAACGATAAGCAATTGTATCGGAGTCACCTGAATCCGTTGCCATGTGGACAGGGCCAAAGTGTTCGTTGTGATGCTCGTTCTACCATTTAACGATGATCTTTGTGCTACGATATTTTTGGGAAGCCCACCCCAGACTATGTGGAGAGAAAAAAAAATTATGTCCTGCAGCATTATTTCTCAAATAATTGCCTTTTTTTTTTTTTTAAATTTCCCACTTGCCATGTTGGACAGTGCTCATCACAACTCAAACACATGTTCAGAACTTATGCAAAGATTCTGTTTGTGAAATTTGCATTTAAATGGTGACTACTAAACAGATCATTCGCCTTGGTGGAATGGGTAGAAGTTTTGTCTAGACTAGCCCTACACAAATTTACACCATTTACAATTTATACAAATTTCTGATTATGTGGTTATATGAACTTTTATTGATCAGTTGAATTAACAACTTGGCTGGATGCATACACATTTCTCATCTCATCTCATTATCTCTAGCCGCTTATCCTGTTCTACAGGGTCGCAGGCAAGCTGGAGCCTATCCCAGCTGACTACGGGCGAAAGGCGGGGTACACCCTGGACAAGTCGCCAGGTCATCACAGGGCTGACACATAGACACAGACAACCATTCACACTCACATTCACACCTACGGTCAATTTAGAGTCACCAGTTAACCTAACCTGCATGTCTTTGGACTGTGGGGGAAACCGGAGCACCCGGAGGAAACCCACGCGGACACGGGGAGAACATGCAAACTCCACACAGAAAGGCCCTCGCCGGCCCCGGGGCTCGAACCCGGACCTTCTTGCTGTGAGGCGACAGCGCTAACCACTACGCCACCGTGCCACCGCATACACATTTGTTGATTGACAAATAATGATCTGCATCATTTCATTTGATTTCATCAAACTTGCCTTGGCTCCTCTCTTGCACAGCTGGTTGACCAGGCTCAAGTGTCCTGATGCAGCAGCATAACTGAGGGCACTTATCCCGTTCTCGGATGCCACGTCTACGCTGGCTCCAAACTCCAGCAGCAGGGCCACCATCTCATGATGACCCAGGTGTGCCTGCACGCACAGCACTGGCGCATTGTTCAGCACTTCTGTACGGTAGTTTACATTCGCACCACCCAACATCAGCAAACGGCTCACCTGCATACACGCATGACATGATTAATACACAGGTTCGACAAGGTAGACTTACCGTTCTCAAACCAAAACTTGATGGAAAAAAAAATCACCACTATAACTTTATTCATTATATTAAATGTGATCAGTTGTCAAACAAGTAAGGTACAGTAACAGAAATGGTACAGAAATGTTGTTCTGGGAAAATACTATGTATTATTTTTTTCGCGGTCCGGGTTCCATCAAATCCTGCGCTCTGATTGGCTGGCGAGCGGGTCCGTATCCTATGATACGGACCCCAGTTATGGACCTCTGGCGACTCGCTCGTTCACAACAACAAACAACATAGTAGCATTTTTTGTCAACGTTTATCTTTTTTTTACAAGATTTATTTATAAGATTATCAAAAATCTTATAAATTTTTGCCAGCATTTCTCAGTATAATAGCATTAATTTTACAGCATGGATAGCGATAATGACAGTCTTCACAGCGAAAGCGAGTTTTACTCCCCTGAGGAAGAAGAAATAAAAGAAAACATTTCAGGAGAAAGATAAAAACCTCCAACTGTTGCTAACGCCGAGCAAAAACATGGCTGAATCCTGAATGACTCAATTTTGTATAAATAGGGGACTACATAGGCGGCAAAATGTAGCTTTTTTTTCCTGCCATGGAAGTGCACTTGTATACCGAGGAGGAATCCATTTGCATTACAGCTGTGAATGAGGATTCAAAATGGCGTCTCGGCTCGGTTTTCCCTTTCAGGCGCTCTCGTTTTCTGTTAGAATTTGGTAAAGAAAAAAATAAATATATTATTTACCAGCTTAAAGTCGGTCCGTATGGTGAAATACCGTGACCTTGGCCTTAAATACTGACCTCGGCTCAGAGGGCCTCGGTCAGTATTTTCAAGACCTCGGTCACGGCATTTCACGATACGGACCTCCCAGCTGTTAAATAACACACACACACACACTATATATATATATATATATATATATATATATATATATATATATATATATATATTTTTTTTTTTTTTTAATTAATACGTGTTAGATTCCCCAGTGCAAAGTGAAATCTTCTCTCTTCATAGTGAGAATACAAAGACACATACCACACACACAATAACTGAAAAGTTGAATCCATTCATGAAACTAAACTTTAAAAGTGCATTATTAAAGTGCCTCTGTGCTAGCACAAAAGCTTCAGAGTGGCAGAGATTGGTTGGCATGGAGGCTTTGCTTTGCAATCTATCAGAACAATTACTTTCCTTCTTCTCTGAAACAACACCTCAACCTGTGCCTGGAGCTCTCAAACAACCTGGGGATCTGCAAAATCATGCTAACCACAATGGAACTCCAGCTTGCAGTGGAATATTCTGGAGCAGACTTTAATCAGGCACTATTCTTCCACTTGGTAAGAAATTCAAATTCAATAGACATTATATGACTGATCAATGATGGACATGAGGCTCAGTGAGAGTCAAAAACAGCGGGAGAGGAGTTGAAGTGCAGAGAGAGAGAGAGAGAGAGAGAGAGAACTGGGGAGTGTGTGGGGGGAAAGGAAATATGCTTTGTAATACTGCCTTCTTGAGAAACGAGGCTTTCAGACCGTTTTCCCATCTAAAAAGAAAATCTGTGCAACCTGAATAACAGTGCATGATGAGATCATTTTTGCCTTGAGCTAATTTTCAACGATTCTGCTTTTACATCTCCTGTAACAAAGATGGCAATTTCATACACAGCGGGTTTGCACACAAAACCACCAGAAAGTTTCATAAAATTATTTTCCAGCCCCTTACTTAATATGCCGTAATTACGACTAATTTAAAGGGCTCTGGACTATTGTAAAATGTCATGAGGCCTTCACAATTTTTCCCCCCACAGCAAGCATGCTACAGAAATGATACTGTATCAGGCTAATGAGAGAAAATGGTGTCGTTTCATGCTGGGTGGGAATAATGTGGAAGCTGAGTGAATAAAGGGACTCCACAGCAAACCGTTCATAACTTCAGATTATACCACCGACTATCATCAGAATATGGTTATATCATAATTCACTTCAATAGGCTCTTTGCAGCTAGAAATCACGTGCTTGGATACCACATAGCAACGCCATACTGAAGAGCACGCTTTCAGGTAAACAAAACCCTCGACAAGGTCAAGTACAAAAATTTCGGCAGTTTATAGCGCTTAATATCTTTCCTTTTCGAGAAGAATTGTCAAAGCAGTCCTCCAAGTTTAGTTTAGGCTCATTTTTACAGGAAAAAATGATCATCACAAAGGCTGTGGCTTAATGTTTGGCATTTGGATCTTCACGGGAAAACAACATGGCGACCTTGCAAGGTAGGTACAGTACAACAAAAAACACCTTGTAAAAGCACTTATTTTAATTCTAACAGCTAAAAGCAGCCCCATAAAATTTGCATGGTATATAGCTGTTTTTGTAAGGTTTGATAACATCTTGGCGATATAAACAAATTATTTACTGCAATGGTAACACGTACTTCTTACAACACATCGATGGCTTTCTACTAAAAGTTGTATTACAGCTTTCTAAAGGACAAACTTAAGATATTTCTTTTTGAATTGCTAGAGCCAGTTGATCAAGATAGACAAGACATCTCTCATTTTCCTACTTTAAAGTGCATATCACGGGTAAATTCAGGAGCAAGATCAATGTAATTCTCCTATTTTATATTAAACTTTGGTCAAATATCTGTCATATTTTGTGCAATTTCTTTACCTTGCGCAGAACCAGAAAAATTCAGTTGAAATCAAGCCATGTGAGGCGAATTGGTCCGCCTCTGAAAAAACTTGGCATCTGGATTTCCTGGCAAACACTGATTTTCGTAGCGTCACGTGCGGGATGCCTCCCTCTGAATCCTACGTCAGCGCTGGTTTGTTTATGAGAAAACGACCTGGTGGTTTTCTGCAAATTTCTTCAACGTTATCGCGTAATTATTAAAATGGTTCACAGATGTATCGTAGGAGGGTGTAGCAACACCAATCTTGATGGGATTAGTGCTCATCGTTTCCCAAAAGACCGGACAATGAGAGAGAAATGGGAGCGCTTGGTCTACACAGGCTGTGCACTGAAACCGTGCAAGCTCTCGCAGCCTGCTGGCGCTTCCGCAGGTGACGTCACGAATCTGGCTCCAGACTCCCTTGGGATTTTTCCAGATGCATTTTGTTATTTTATTTTTTTCTGCTGTAGACAGATGGCCTTGTGCAAAATTACCCTTCTGGATGAGTGTGTAAAGGGACATTCATATTAAAAAAAACGAATTTGGTCCAGGATATGCACTTTAACATTTGATGATGCTGGGAAATACACAAACAATAACTCTGGATGCATGAGTACAGCAAATGCGTACAGGTTCATGACTGAACCTGAGTATTTGGACGATATGAAAGGATAAAACAGGATTTCTTCTTCTTGGGTTCTGTAGGCTCTTCAATAGTATTCTCTATTGTGAAACTGAGAAGTATTAAGTACAACAACTTTAGCATAAAGCCATCATGTACATGCCTTGCAAAGTTGCCATGTTGTTTAGCTGTGAAGATCCAAACGTCGTCCATTAAAAGTCAGTGCCTTCATGATAAAAATTATTTTTTCCTGAAAAAGAGTCAAAACTAAACTTAGAAAACTACTTTGACAGTTCTTCTAGAAAACTGCTGAAACTTTTGTGCTTGACCTTGTCGAGGGGTTTGTTTAACTGAAAGCTTATGGCACTGCTATCTGGTATCCAAGCAAGTGATGTAGGCTGCAAAGAGCCTATTCTTAATCAATTATTTAAAATTTTTGTGATTTTATTTTATGACCTACAATGAATTGTACTGTAATGGGAACCTATAAACCCTGGGCTTAATTTCCCACCATTCAGATGAATTGTGAATACCATTGGGTTAAGTGGTGAAATCTCCTAGAAATTCTAATACTGCAGCTCCAGACAGTTTGATACAGATCTGGATAAAAGAAAGTCAGGATAACCGAAAAACATCAATCCAAGATCTCCAGTATCTGGATATTTGTGAGGTTCCTGATCACAAACATAGCACAATGCACTATTATATACAATTTTCCAATAAGCAACAAACTGTTTCCTGTACCAACTACAATCGTATATTGTAGGTGTTTGAGAAAGATACAGTATAACTTACAGAATAATGAGAATGATGAACAGTACCAGTCAAAAGTTCAGACATACCTACTGATTCATAGGTCTGTTCTGCATTTTGACGGTTTTCTACATTGTAGAACAATACTGAAGACATCAAAATTATGAAATAACATACGGAACATGTATAGAGGATATTACATGGTTGCGCGAAGATATGAAGTTTATCTTCGAGTGGTGAACATATTCATGAGTGAGCGAACTGAATGAGTGAAATATTTTTCAACTTGAGAAGACAAACTTCATATCTTCACCACCATGTAATATTCTTTTTATTATATAGATATATCCAGAAAAAAAGCAAATTAAATCACAAGAATTTCAACTCTGAACCAGTTCACCATTTTGACAACGCGTGTCCAGTCAGTGGGAAAACACTGGGAGTGACATCATCATCAGTGAAATATCAGGAATTTTTATACATACAAGACACTTTTTTTGATGGAATAAAAGCACTTTTTTTTCGCGGCCCGGTTTCCATCAAATCCTGCGCTCTGATTGGCTAGTGAGCGGGTCCGTATCCTACGATACAGACCCCGGTTACGGACCTCTGGTGACTCGCTCGTTCACAACAACAAACATAGTAGCAATTTGTGTCAACATTTATTTTCACATTTCTCAGGAGAATAGCATTAATTTTACAGCATGGATAGCGATAACGACAGTCTTCACAGTGAAAGTGAGTTTTACTACCCTGAGGAAGACGAAATAAAATAAAACATTTCAGGAGAAAGCTAAAAACCTCTAACTGTTGCTAACGCCGAGCAAAAACATGGCTGAATCCTGAATGACTCAATTTTGTATAAATAGGGGAAAATGTATAAATAGGCGGCAAAATGTAGGGGTTTTTTTCCTGCCATGGAAGCGCACTTGTATACCGAGGAGGAATCCATTTGCATTACAGCCGTGAATGAGGATTCAAAATGGCGGCTCGGCTCGGTTTTCCCTTTCGGGCGCTCTCATTTTCTGTTAGAATTTGGTAAAGAAAAAAAATAATATATTATTTACCAGCTTAAGGTCGGTCCGTATGGTGAAATAACGTGGCCTCAGCCTTGAATACTGACCTCGGCCCAGAGGGCCTCGCTCAGTACTCACGATATTTCATGATATGGACCTCCCAGCTGGTAAATATCCCTGGCTCCAGGCTTTAGAGCAGGTTAGTGAGCGTGAGAACAGTGTAGTTTCTGTTAGGGAAAGTCTGGACGGGTTATTTATAACGATTATCTAGGTGTAACACAAAAACCTGGTTATAAATTTAATACATTTGAAGTTCTTCATACTCATATAATGTATGTAGCCTTGAAAAATAAGTCTACCCAGTTAATTCCATTGCTTATTATTTACAGGCCCCCGGGGTCATATTCTGAGTTTCTTTCTGAATTTGCAGATTTTATCTCAGATCTGGTTATTTCCTTAGAAATGAGCTTTAGTTGTCGGAGATTTTAATATTCACTTCGATAACCCAGAAGACCCTTTAAAAACAGCGTTTGCGTCCATCTTAGATTCAGTCGGGATTAAGCAGAATGTCATAGGACCGACCCATAATGGTGGTCACACCCTCGATCTAATACTAACATTCAGATTAAACGTAGACAATATAGTCATACTTCCACAGTCTGAAGTTATCTCAGATCATTGTCTCATCTCATTCAAGATATGTCTGAGTAATAATATATGCACCTCACCACGCTACTGTATTAAACGTACTTTCACGTCAACTACTGCACAGAGCTTTATAAATGATCTCCCAGAGTTATCAGCTTTGATTGGGTCACTGTCAGCCCCCGCAGAACCTGATCAGGCAACTGAATGCTTAGAGTCAACATTCCGCCATACTTTAGATAATGTAGCTCCTCTAAAAAGGAAAATGGTCAGAGACAAAAAATTAGCACCCTGGTATAATGATGACACTCGCACATTAAAACAGACCACTCAAAAATTGGAACGTAAATGGCATCAAACAAAATTGGTAGTGTTCAAATTAGCTTGGAAGGAGAGCTTCCTGAAGTATAGAAAAGCTCTTAGTGCTGCGAGATCAACATATTTCTCCTCCCTAATAGAAGATAACAAAAATAATCCTAGATTCCTATTTAATACTGTAGCAAAATTAACCAAGAATAAGTCCACTATCAACACATGCACACCTGCAGTATGTAGTAGCAACGACTTCATGAATTTTTTTAATGACAAAATTGAGAATATCCGACAAAAAATTCAAACTACTAATTTAAGGTTAGACAATGAAAGTGACCTTGTAGTTAACAATATAACTGTATCAGATCATCAGTTAGAATGTTTTACTCCCCTAAAAGAAACTGAATTACTTTCATTAATCTCTACATCAAAAGCCTCAACTTGCATACTAGATCCCTTACCGACACATCTATTCAAACAGATAATGCCTGGAGTAATTGAACCGCTTCTAAAAATAATAAATTCTTCTCTTATGATTGGCTGTGTACCCAAATCCTTTAAACTAGCAGTTATCAAACCCCTGATTAAAAAACCTGACCTTGATCCCTGTCAGCTGTCCAATTATCGGCCAATATCAAACCTCCCCTTTATCTCCAAGATCCTTGAAAAAGCTGTGGCACAGCAGTTATGCTCATATTTACATAGGAATAACATCCATGAAATGTATCAGTCAGGATTTAGACCTCATCATAGCACAGAGACAGCACTGGTTAAGGTGGTAAACGACCTACTGTTGGCGTCTGATCAGGGCTGTGTCTCGCTACTTGTGTTGCTTGACCTTAGTGCAGCATTTGATACCACTGATCATTCCATTCTTCTGGATAGACTAGAAAATGTTGTGGGAGTTAAGGGAACGGCCCTCTCCTGGCTCAGGTCTTATCTAACTGATCGTTATCAGTATGTTGATATAAATGGTGATATTTATAGACGTACCGAGGTAAAGTTTGGTGTTCCACAAGGTTCTGTCTTGGGTCCACTGCTTTTTTTCTCTATATATGTTACCTCTGGGCGATATTATTCGTAAACATTGTATTAGTTTCCACTGTTATGCTGATGACACACAGTTGTATGTCTCTGCAAAACCTGATGAGAGACACCAGCTTAATAGAATTGAGGAATGTGTGAAGGACATTAGACACTGGGTGCTTATTAATTTCCTTTTGCTTAACTCTGACAAGACTGAAGTACTTGTGCTAGGACCACATACAGCTAGAAGTAAGTTTTCTGATTACACAGTAACTCTGGATGGCCTTTCTGTTTCTTCACGTGCAGCAGTAAAAGACCTTGGAGTGATTATTGACCCCAGTCTTTCATTCGAAACTCACATTGATAACATCACCCGGATAGCTTTCTTTCATCTCAGAAATATTGCTAAGATAAGAAATTTAATGTCATTGCATGATGCAGAAAAACTAGTCCATGCTTTCGTTACCTCCAGGTTGGATTATTGTAATGCCTTACTGTCTGGATGTTCCAATAAGTGCATAAACAAGCTCCAGTTAGTTCAAAATGCAGCAGCAAGAGTCCTTACTAGAACTAGAAAATATGACCACATCACGCCTGTCTTATCCACACTGCATTGGCCCCCAATCAAATTTCGTATTGATTATAAAATACTACTATTGACCTTTAAACCTCTAAATGGTCTCGCACCACAGTACCTGAGTGAACTTCTGCTCCTCTATGACCCGCCACGCCTACTTAGATCAAAAGGTGCAGGCTATCTGCTGGTACCTCGTATAGTGAAGGCTACATCAGGGGGCAGAGCCTTTTCTTACAAAGCCCCACAGTTATGGAACAGCCTTCCAAGTAATGTTCGGGAATCAGACACAGTCTCAGCATTTAAGTCTAGGCTGAAAACATATCTGTTTAGTCAAGCCTTTTGTTAATGGTGTTTATGAGGAAAAGGTGTAGATCTGGACAGTCCTCAGACAGAGTGTTTTGGTAAACTGGGATGTATGGATGCTGTCAGTCCCCACTCGCTCGCTCACTCGAGTTTGTTGACGGTGTAGTGGCTGCTGCTTTATGTCCCGGGGCTCCCTCATGCCTGTGTTACCTTCTGGCTCTCTCCTTTTAGTTATGCTGTCATAGTTAGTTGCCAGAGTCCCTGCTTGTACTCGGTGCAATATGTATACTGCTCCTACTTATTCAGGTGACATTGGGCATACCTAACAACCTGTGTTTTCTTTCCCTCCCCCCCACCCCAAATCTGTCCCTCTGAGTTACATGGAGTCAACAGGAAATCTTTTGGTGGAGAGGGTGGAGACCTCGACTGGCTATTGTAGCCTGCAGGGAATCGACCATCAGACATTCTGTCGCATGTCCCAGACCCGGTGAAATGTAACTGAATTGTCTTGGCCAGCCCTAAGGGTCCCATCTGCATCTCATCATTGCTGAGTAGTGTGCTCCCATCACCCAATCAAGCATCCAGCCAGAGCAGGTCATGATATATTTTACCATATTAACATGCCATTGTTGTGTGTTATGCCTGATGTAAAGACTCTCGTCTCTGCGAGCCTACCACACAGATTTAATACTTGTCATTTTTAGGGCATACCTAACAACCTGTGTTTTCTTTCTCTCTCTCTCTCTCCCCCCCCCCCCCCCCCCCAGTTTGTCCCTCTGAGTTACATGTTGATCTTGGGATTGAGATGCTGGCCTCTTCTGCCCCTCGGACCTGCTTGATCCATCCTGGTGCCCTGTGTCTGGTCGGAGTTTTATCGCACCGCTCCTGTGAAGGACGGCCCCATGAGGACAGTTGAGGGTTATACCTGTTAAAACTGTTAATATTATAGTCAGGCTGTCTGTTGTTGCCCAAATGAGGATGGGTTCCCTTTTGAGTCTGGTTCCTCTCGAGGTTTCTTCCTCATGTCGTCTGAGGGAGTTTTTCCTTGCCACCGTCGCCACAGGCTTGCTCATTGGGGATAGATTAGGGATAAAATTAGCTCATGTTTTAAGTCGTTCAAATTCTGTAAAGCTGCTTTGTGACAATGTTTACTGTTAAAAGCGCGATACAAATAAACTTGATTTGATTTGATAAATAACATAAATGTATCCTTCTAGCGGGTTTCATTCATTTGATTCGATACCATGCAACATTGTTATAGCATATCGCTTATCCTGCGTGTATTACATCACTCTACTCAATGGAGAATGAGCGGTGAACATGGTTTACAATATTGCGTGGTTGCCAAGACAACATGATGTCACACATTGGCGCTGATGCAAATATTCAATGACAAAGTTTTCTTTGTTCACCAGGAAAGAGAAAGACGCGTTGAACACCTGAAAGGCTGCCAAAACTTCATTAGATGATCTTCACGCATATTTACAAGCAGTAGTGAAGCGTTACTATTAGAGCTGGGACTTCAGCTCAGCCAAAACTTAGCCAGACACCCAAAAAGCAACAGGGCAAAAGATTTTGCAAGGGATTCACGGCAGGGTGCCAGGTAGCTCCACTGTGTGTAGTTGTCGACGTTGATTTTAAAAGTAACTAAGTAAATTACACAGGGAAATGAATACTTAAATCCGAGTTAAAAAAAAAAATACTGTAGTGAACGTGCGTGGAAGAAGAGTCTGGAGACAGAAATCTTAGTTTCTTGGTCGTTAGCCTGTGCTACTTGGTCCTGATAGCACTGACTTGACTGCTTTATTAGCATTCGCTAACACTACTGATGAATGCTACACCGGTTGGAAGGTGACTTCACTGCTGCGCTGACTCACGGGTAAGCTAGCGTTGGCCTTCAAGAATGCTGATATGAAGAGTACGTGTGTCAAAAAAAAAATATTGGCTGGCTTTTTTTCATAGTATTTCAGATATTTTCCATTCAGCTAGCATGATATTAAAGGAACAGTCCACCGTACTTCCATAATGAAATATGCTCTTATCTGAATTGAGACGAGCTGCTCCGTACCTCTCCGAGCTTTGCGCGACCTCCCAGTCAGTCAGACCCAGTCAGACGCGCTGTCACTCCTGTTAGCAATGTAGCTAGGCTCAGTATGGCCAATGGTATTTTTTGGGGCTGTAGTTAGATGCGACCAAACTCTTCCGCGTTTTTCCTGTTTACATAGGTTTATATGACCAGTGATATGAAACAAGTTCAGTTACACAAATTGAAACGTAGCGATTTTCTATGCTATGGAAAGTCTGCACTATAATGACAGGCGTACTAACACCTTCTGCGCGCTTCGGCAGCGCATTGATACGGAGCTCAGATATCAATGCGCTGCCGAAGCGCGCAGAAGGTGTTAGTACGCCTGTCATTATAGTGCGGACTTTCCATAGCATAGAAAATCGCTACGTTTCAATTTGTGTAACTGAACTTGTTTCATATCACTGGTCATATAAACCTATGTAAACAGGAAAAACGCGGAAGAGTTTGGTCGCATCTAACTACAGCCCCAAAAATACCATTGGCCATACTGAGCCTAGCTACATTGCTAACAGGAGTGACAGCGCGTCTGACTGCGTCTGACTGACTGGGAGGTCGCGCAAAGCTCGGAGAGGTACGGAGCAGCTCGTCTCAATTCAGATAAGAGCACATTTCATTATGGAAGTACGGTGGACTGTTCCTTTAAACTTGTCTCTCACTCTTTCAATATCATGCTAGCTGAATGGAATGTATCTGATATACCACTTAATGCCAGCCAATATTATTTAAATGTGTCACTCAAGTCCAGGATGTATTCCTTGTGAAAAATACAAGTTTTTCAACATGAGAAGATAAACTTCACATCTTCAAGCCAGCCTGTGATTTTCTTTTTATTATAGACAAAAGACATGCAAATTTATCAAAACAATTCATTGATTTCCTCACGGGCGACGATATTGGAAAATGTTACTCAATGTCCCAGATGTAGTTCATATGAAAAATATGAGTGGCGTATTTCCCAGTAAAACACTCGTGTCTATGTAATGAATGGAATTACGTGGTAAACAAAATGTTTCATATTTTAGCTTCTTCAAAGTAGCCACCATTTACCTTGATGAAGCTTTGCACACTATTGGCATTATCTTAACCAGCTTCATGAGGTAGTCACCTGGAATGCTTTTCAATTAACAGGTGCCTCGTCAAAAGCTAATTAGTGCAATTTCTTGCCTTCTTAATGTGTTTGAGATCAAACAGTAATACAGTAAATAGCCCTATTCTACAACTGTAGTAATCCATATCATGTCAAAAACCGCTCAGCTAAGTAAAGAGAAACGACATCCATCATTACTTTAAGACATGAAGTGACTTAATAAAAATAAAGGGGAAAAAACCCCCACTGAATTAGGTATGTCCAAAATTTGACTGATACTGTACATAATGTAATTTCTTCACAGTGTGACGCACAATAGAGTACGACAGTACACAGGAATAAAGAAAACGTAATACATGGTGTCTGAGATGACAGTAAAATATAGGCTACAATGAACACACAGGACAATAATGCTGCTTTGAAGTCGGACATATCATCAATATGACAGACGCGCACTTGAACACTAACACAGTGTCGTCATAACAACTCGAACTTGTATTGCTCTGCGAGCCCTGGCTTTCTAAAGTGTCTGTGCAAATAATAGTCACGGTGGCCACTGTATGAACGTGGCACTTCTAGCAGATGATATGCTTTAAGTGGTAATTTTGCATATTAACAGTGGGTTTTTTTTCCATTTTCTGTCACTAAAACTAAATAAACTTCTTGATGATACAAAAAAAATAAAAATTCTGAAAACAAAAGTTTTCACACATCATCCATTTTTGCAGACCGCAACCACTTGAAAACACATGCACAAATTTCCGAGAAGGATTATAAATATATACGGGACAGTGGATGCTAACTAGACAGGGCAGAAGAACAGTAGTGGATGGATTATATGTCATGACTGAAAAAGAGCTAAACATAGTTGGGCGGTTGTATAGTCACAGCAGTGCCTGACTCGAAACCAGAATGAACTGCAGCAGGACAGAGAAAAGTGCAACAGCTGGACTGGTAATAAACTGGTTATATTACTGAGGTTATGAGTTCAAATCCCAGCACCACAAAGCTGTCTCGATTAGGTCTTCAAGTGCATATCACGGGTAAATTCAGGTGCAAGATCAATGTAATTCTCCTATTTTATATTAAACTTTGGTCAAACATCTGTAACATTCTGCATTCTCTGCAATTTTTTTTTTACCTTGTGCAATACCAGAAAAATTCAGTTGAAATCGAGCCATTTGAGGCGAATTGGTCCGCCTCTGAAAAAAACTTGGCATTTGGATTTCCCGGCAAACATTGATTTTCGTGACGTCACGCGTGGGACGCCTCCCTCTGAATCCTACGTCAGCGCTGGTTTGTTTATGAGAAAACGACCTGGTGGTTTTCTGCAAATTTCTTCAACGTTATCACGTAATTATTAAAATGGTTAACAGATGTATCGTAGGAGGGTGTAGCAACACCGATCTTGATGGGATTAGTACTCATCGTTTCCAAAAAGACCGGACAATGAGAGAGAAATGGGAGCGCTTGGTCTACACAGGCTGTGCACTGAAACTGTGCAAGCTTGCACAGCCTGCTGGCGCTTCCGCAGGTGACGTCACGAATCTGGCTCCAGACTCCCTTGGGATTTTTCCAGACGCGTTTTATTATTTTTTTTTCTGCTGTAGACAGATGGCCTTGTGCAAAATTACCCTTCTGGATGAGTGTGTAAAGGGACATACTTTCATATTAAAAAAAAAAACGAAATTGGTCCAGAATATGCACTTTAAACCTACCTGCTACAAGGGTGCTATATCATAGCTAACCCTGCACTCTGACCACAGTTTCCAAACAAGCTAGAAACTAAAGAAACATAATTTTAGTTGAATAGTGGGGCAGATAATCAATTCTAACTCCTCTTGTGGGCCAGCTATTGCTTTGTTAGCATATCTTCTTTTGTATGTAGCTGTGTGTGTGTGTGTGTGTGTGTGTGTGTGTGTGTGTGTGTGTGTGTGTGTGTGTGTGTGTGTGCGCGCTGACCTTGACATTAGGTGTGTATAGGTTTCTTAGTGAAGCCAGAGCAGCAGACAGGCTGTCAATGCTGCAACTAATCCATAAACCCTGCAGAACACTGGACGATACTCCGGTCTTCTTACTCTGACCCTGTGGAGGAAGTACACATTGAACAGTGTGTCCAAGTGTCCACACACACAGACAAACACAGTCTTGTGGTGGAGTGTTTCCACTGACTTGCACATTAGTACACAGTTGTGCTTATAAATTTACATCCCCTGGCAGCATTAGTGAAATATTGGCCATTTGTTTGGAAAATACGACCGATCATGCAGAAAATATATCTATTTTTTATTTCAAGATAGTGGTCAGGTGAAGCCATTTATTAAATTGAGTACAACTTACATTACAACTTATTACAGTTACAGTGCGATGCAATAATGAGTACACCCTCTTTGAAAAGTAACATTTCACACAATATGACAAGGAACACAAAGATATATTTCCAAAATGTTCCCAGACTAAGTTAAACACAGGTTCTGTTGAGCTTTTGAACTCAAAACAAAGGCTAATAATATAACTTAAATGATTTTTATTTCAGTTTTAGTGAAATTTGTGTGGTGCAGAAATGAGTACACCCCACTGAAGGGCTCGGAGTAAAGCAACTTTTTAGGCTACCAATGTGGACCTGAACAAACAATTAACCCCAGGTGAGTCTAATTAGTCATTACACAGGTGTTAATTAGGCAGTTGGCTACAAAAGGCTGTTACCTAAAGCAAACCACCCTTTCCCATTTCCTGCTGTCAGCAATGGCACCTCATGGCCAGGAAATGTCTCTGGATCTGAGAAAGTGGATTATTGCTTTACACAAGAGAGGTGAGGGCTACAAGAAGATCAGTAAAGCCTTACTTATCAGTAAGAACACGGTTGCAAAAGTGATCCAAAAATTCAAGACAGATGGAACTGCAGCCAAAGTACAGAGACGTGCCGGCCGGCCAAGAAAATTAACACCCAGGCAGGAGCGGCTTGTAATGAGAAAAGTTGAGGAAAATCGGCATGCAAGTGCACAACAGGTATCTAAGGAAGTAGAGACTGAAATTGGAGTGAATGTGTCACGTGACACAATATGCCGTACAGTGCAGCGGAATGGCATGCATGGGTGTCGTCCCCGAAGGAAGCCTCTCCTAAAGCCCAGTCACAAAAAAGCCCATCTAGAGTTCGCCAGGGCACATGCTGAAAAGGATGAAGGCTACTGGGACTCTATACTCTGGAGTGATGAGACCAAAATCAATCTTTTTGGAACTGATGGCTTCAAAACAGTCTGGCGTCGCAAGGGTGAGGAGTACAAGGAAAAATGCATGGTGCCCACAGTGAAACATGGAGGGGGTAGTGTTCTTATGTGGGGTTGCATGAGTGCTGCGGGTGTTGGAGAACTGCATTTCATTGATGGCATCATGAATTCTCAAATGTACTGCTCTATACTGAAAGCTAAGATGCTTCCATCACTTCAGGCCGTTGGTCGTCGTGCCATTTTTCAACATGACAATGACCCAAAACACACATCTAAGGCCACTGCTGACTTTCTGAAGAGGAACAGGGTGAGAGTGATTCCATGGCCAAGTATGTCACCTGATCTGAACCCTATAGAGCATCTTTGGGGAATACTGAAGAGGCAGGTTGAGCATCACTGTCCATCCAACATCCAGGCTCTGAAAGATGTCATCCTTGAAGAATGGAAAAAGATTGATGTAGCCAAATGTTGTCAACTTGTGCACTCCATGCCAAGGAGACTTGGGGCTGTCATTGCAAATAATGGAGGCCATACAAAGTACTAAATGTACTGGATGTAATTGAGTTTGTTGTGGGGTGTACTCACTTTTGCTCCACCCCACTTTCACGGAAACAGAAAAATATGTAATTTAAGGCATCTTTTCACCTTTCTGCTTGAGTTATAATGTAAGAACATAGTGCAATAAACATCAAGGAACTGTTTGGGACATATTGTTTGTGTTCATTTTAATACTGTGAAAAATGTCGTTTTTCGGGGGGGGGGTGTACTCATTATTGCATTGCACTGTATGTAAACTTATGAGCACAACTGTAGCTAAAGTAAATCCTTTAGCTCTAAGATATTGAAGAACCTCTTCCTTATTGCATCCAGCCAAATGCGCCAACTGTGTCAAAAGGGTCACGTGCTTTTATCATTACCGAGTCCTATCTCCCACCCCCACCTCACCGATACACTCCACGCAGCACATTCAATGTATTAAACAGCCATGGACCTTTCAATAAACCACGAACAAATGACCAATAAGGAGCAGCAAAGAATGCTGAAGTAATTAAATAATAAAATGCAGTAAAGCTTCATTTTAGAGCCTAAATTGGCTGACATGATTTCAATAGTCAGGAAAAACATTACAGTTTTAGCCACTGTGTTGTTATTTGACACCCTTGGATCAAAGACAGGACTACATTTGTCCTGGTAGATGAAGATGGTGGCTACCTAAAAGATGTAAGCTTTTAGGCTACATTAGGTCACCTTGAATATGTGCGCTTTTAGAATATGATGTCCCAGCTCCATTGTCTGTTGCCTGTTCAGCTTGCCCTCCTGCCTGGACAACATGAACGCCATTAGGGCATGGCCACTCCTACGAGGACACAGAACAAATAGACTTCAACAATAACGAAGTATTTTAAAAAAAACAAACAACAACAGCAACAAAAAACAATCAAGCAGAACACCAAGAGAAGGATAGAGAACTGATTCCCAATCAAAATAAAGTTAAATAAATAAATAAAACATGGCTTGACAAGCTATTAACAGTTAAATCACTGGAGAGATATGATTTACCATCATGTGTGCACACACGCACACACTTCTAGACTTGTAAGGAAGCTGTGCATGCCCAGGAGGGAAGAACAGAGGAGGTGTTCTCATGTTCCCCATGCTTGACTCAGACTGACTGATATTCAGGTAACTTCATTAAAAGGCCATGCATGAATACAGCTGACTTTGATCGGCTCAACATCTCCTTCGCTAAATAAAGTATTGGTCTCTGTTTAAGTGAAGAAATCGCAAGCTGAAAAGACAGGACCTTTTCTCTCAAGTCTTTCTGTATCCAAGCATGGGATGAGTTTTTCCATTTAATAATGAGAAAGGAGGCAGGGAGTAAGAGAGAGAGTGAGTATAAGAATGAATGAACGATAGGGGATGAGAACAGAGTGTCCATCTCACTATGGGGAAGGAGGTGAGTCACCAGCCTTCATTTGTCAGTCCTACAGCTGGTGCAGTGAGGACACGCACTGTCCAATCAGAATGCTCAGAGTGCCACACCAACCAGAGCAGGAGAGAGGAGGGATAGAATAACAATTAGGCAGCACCGTTTCGAGACAGTTCACCTTTATCTACACCGCATGGAGGCATCTGAAATAAGCAAGCTTGTCTATAATCGCACTATAATGACCTGCTTAGTAAAGCTTTATCACAAATCTGCACAAAGCCAAATGCCACACTTTCGCAGAAATACCAGTGAGAAAAAAAGAAAAACAAATGAAAGGAAAAATGAAATGGTCAGACGAGGCATCCTTCAGTATATTCTCAACAAGTCGGTGAGTGCCTGTGTCATACACACCGAGAAAATAGTTCAGGCATGAAAGCTTAACCTATACAGCGAGGGGATCCACTTGTCCCCTCAGCAATTTCAGTATAAAGTTCTTCTCATGGAGCACCTTTATCCTCTGATAAAAATTTCTAGACTTCCATGTCACTATCCACAGAGTTTAAAAAAAAAAACAAAAAACCTCTAGCTTTTATTACCCCACACTGCAAGAAATAAAAATCTTAGGAAGTTTATTTGTCTATTTTCAAGTCAAAACATCTAGCCACCACGGGCGATTGCTCTAAGACAACGAGGTAAGCTCAGCCTCCTCTAAAAATGACGAACATCGTGTAGGATGAATTGTGCTAGGCTTATGTTTTAGCCGACCTTATAACATTGCTATTTCAGATCCAGAATCATAGAAATATATGTGCTCAACCCACTACAGTGCGAAATCATTCCGTTATAACTTTAATGTGTGCATGAGTTTTTCCCCCTCGTGACAGCGCGATGCAGCCCAGCCTCAGTGGACTTCAATGGCATTTGGGAGCTATGCGCTTTTCAATCTCAAAATGCAAGACGGTTATTGGACAAATACTGTGAAAACGCCCGCCCACGGAGTCTCACAGTCTCCCAGCCTCAGTGGACTTCAATAGCATTTGGGAGCTATGCGCTTTTCAATCTCAAAGTGCAAGACGGTTATTGGACAAATACTGCGAAAACACCCGCCTACGGACTCCGAGCCTCACATGGGAGGGACATGGCAGGTTCCGCGAGGAGACTGGTGATTGGTGAAAGCGGCCGGATATTTTCTTTGATTGACAGCTCGTTTCAACTATAGACAGGCAGCGGTGAATTTCGGTTCAGTCCCATGCGGATTCGCAAGTGCTGTGGTGTATTGTAAGAGATCAGCTTACATTTCGATTTCATTCATTACATACAGTTTCTACCAGCTTTTTTAGTTTGTATATATTTTCATTGTAAATAAAGTGTAAATATAGTGTTGTCAAGTTTGTTATCTTAGTTCCAGAAATTTTGTTTATTTGAGTGACTGAACTTGAACTTGAGGGGGCTAGTCAGCTAGCAAGAAAGCTGCGCACGGATGCCAAGCATTGCTGATTTAATTTTGGCGAAGCCATTTGCCAGTCTTCCTTTCAAGGAAAAAATTAAAATTAAAGAGCAGGATAGACCAACGCCTCAAACTGACTTGGTGAAAAAGGTAGGGAATAATACTCGTTCCTTTCAGCTCTCCTGGTACGAGAAAGTGAATTGGCTAACAGCAAGTGACCCACATCAACAACAGTAAATAGGCTACTTTAGTAATATGTCATGGATGGACCAAAAATATAGAATCTATTTAAAATGTTTATGCTGAGTATATTATATTGGAATATATATTTTTCTGGATATGAATTAAACACAGCTACAATTTGGAAAACATTTTTAAACAAAAACACAGCCGAGAACATTTCACACTACAGACCTGGATTAAAAGTGAAGGGTTATCAAAATTGTCAATAAAACATTTCTCAGTCAAAATAAGTAAAATATAGGGAAAGTGTCATTGAATGAAATGTGTGGCACCCAGCTCTACTGCTGAGGTTCCTGACAAAGAGCTGCTTTCAATAATGATCAATTTTTAAACAACATGCCACAATTTTAAAATATAAAATGTTAAAATATACCCCCCCCCCCCCCCCCCCCCCAACACCACCATCATGTATATTGGACAGTAGGCTAATGGGCCAAAAGAACCTGTTATTTCACAGTTTGTGATGCTGCCAACAATCAGCCAGATCAGAGGCAAGAGTATGGGCAAAATTGATGTTTTTTCTTTTAAAATCTGGAAATATCGTAACTGACCAGCCTCCCCTGTTTGAAAGACTACCAGCCGCCACTGCAAGCCACCCTTATTATAAGACATAATTGCCCAACAAGCAAAACCTCATTTAGCTAGAAAGGCTAGTTTTTAGACAGTCCATCTTGAAAATCTTGTATAGACAAAATGTCTTGAAAAAGTCTTATTTGGAGCACCTTTGAAAATAAAACTTTTTTTTTTAAACAAGTAAGTACATTTTGGACATTTGTCAAATGCGGTTCATCTTGTTTCAAGAAAAAAAAACAAAGTATGCTTGTTTTGGGAAGAAATGAACTTTACTGAAATCTTTGAATCTTTCATTACAATTCAACTCCACCTTACATATCCTAAGTTTACTGCGACTGTTGGGAAGTGGAATCTTAAGAGATGTTTTAATGTTTGAATGTTGAAATGGGAAAAAAATAAACTTGTTGCAATGCTACACGTGTCTTCAACTTGATTCAAGATGGTCTCTGGTCTCATATCTAGAGTATTTTACTAATTACAGGTCACAAAAGGAGAATCTTTTAAGCTAGCAATACTTAGTTGTAGAATTTAACAATCCTAATATTAGTATATTTATCTCAAATTCAGTTTTTACTGCTAAGACTTTGTCATGAATTTAAGTGAAATACCCTTAAAATGAAATAAATAAAAATGACTTGAATGGCTAAATGTAAGAAGTACGATCTTGTTATAAGAACTATTTTGATTATTTTGAGTTAATCAGATCTTGCATAATAAGTTCCCCAATCTTATTTTGGAATTATTTCATCTAAAAACAGGTTAGATTTTTCATCTTACTTTAAGAAATCTTACCAAGTCAAATTTGAATAGTTCCACTGGCAGATTTTTTTTCACCTGATTCAAGCAAATATGCTTTGTTTTAATCTTTTATTTCTTATTTTTGAAAGGCCATTTTTTGCAGTGCATATCCTCTTGCCGAGAGACTACATATTATTATGTGTGTGTGCTGAGAAAAGTCCATATTAGTGCAGTAAAACCAAGAGTGCATCTTGACTTTTGCCATTTATCACGAGCAAAGGGTGGCTTTAGAAATAACTGCCCTTTCACTGAGATTCCAAACTTGCCAAGTCATTTGATGAGAAAGTCAAAATTTTGGCAAGGAAGGCTGACCGGCAGATTAACATAGAGATAAATTGGCAGACAGTAGTTACAAGAAGACAAAATCCAATATAGCACCTTTCAAGAATTGTGTAATCAGTAGCTTTACTACAGATTAGCTCAATGTTTACCAATAGAGGTAAGATTCTTATAGGGGCAGGACATCTGAAATGACGAGACGACCGTTTACAACAATTAGGAAATAGACAGAATTTCATTTGTCTCATATAATTATTATGGTCCGAGTATTGTGGTACACTCTGCCGCTTCTCCTCCTTTTTTTTTTTTTTAAATGTAATCCTCACCTTACTTCTCATCTCATCTCATTATCTCTAGCCGCTTTATCCTGTTCTACAGGGTCGCAGGCAAGCTGGAGCCTATCCCAGCTGACTACGGGCGAAAGGCGGGGTACACCCTGAACAAGTCGCCAGGTCATCACAGGGCTGACACATAGACACAGACAACCATTCACACTCACATTCACACCTACGGTCAATTTAGAGTCACCAGTTAACCTAACCTGCATGTCTTTGGACTGTGGGGGAAACCGGAGCACCCGGAGGAAACCCACGCGGACACGGGGAGAACATGCAAACTCCACACAGAAAGGCCCTCGCCGGCCACGGGGCTCGAACCCAGACCTTCTTGCTGTGAGGCGAGAGCGCTATAACCACTACACCACCGTGCTGCCCCACCTTACTTCTGTTTAGGTTAAATGTTAACTCTTCTTCCCACTCCATTGCCCTCTTTTCTTCTGAGTAACTTAAAACCCAGGAGATGGAAAATGGTTTAAGCTTTTATCTCAAACTGGACAAAGCATTGCACAAAACAGACAGACACAGACCACAAACAGTGCGTGTGTCTAAATTTTGGTAGAGGCTTTCTGAAACATCAGGGCAAAATAACATTAAGAATCTGTTTTCCTACAATTAAGTTAATAAAATAAAGCAACGGGGCGGCACGGTGGTGTAGTGGTTAGCGCTGTCGCCTCACAGCAAGACAGTCCGGGTTCGAGCCCCGTGGCCGGCGAGGGCCTTTCTGTGCGGAGTTTGCATGTTCTCCCATGTCCGCGTGGGTTTCCTCCGGGTGTGAATTGACCGTAGGTGTGAATGTGAGTGTGAATGGTTGTCTGTGTCTACCGTATGTGTCAGCCCTGTGATGACCTGGCGACTTGTCCAGGGTGTACCCCGCCTTTCGCCCATAGTCAGCTGGGATAGGCTCCAGCTTGCCTGCGACCCTGCAGAACAGGATAAAGCGGCTACAGATAATGAGATGAGACGAGAAATAAAGCAACGTTTATGTTTTCTGAATTGTTAAGAAGGATCTAGGGTTTCCAGGATGAAAAAAGGAAAATGAGAGTTAAAGATAATTCATTATTGTTTTCTCGGATCAACTTTTCTGTTTGAATTCAATTTCAGTACACCCTTCAGACATTCCATTCCAGTACGACACAGAAACTTATAGACTTGACACATTAAGTGCCAAGATTAAGTGCCCTATAAATGGCCAATAGGCACCCATTTCACAAGGTAAAATCTGCAAACTTGTGATAAGCCACAACCTTTGAAGTGCAAACTTTTTAGATGAAAGCGGTAAGAAGGTTCCTGAAGCTGGTCATCACTCCTGCTTATAATATTTTACAGATAATTATTTCAGCACTGATGGTCATCCTGAAACCCTCTCACTCCTTCAAACTGCTGGGAAGACTAATCTCATCTTGCATCTTTATCTGAGTGGCATTTCTTGTCATTTATTTGAGATTTAATGGCATAAAAAGGAAAATACAGAGCAAAGGGCAACGGTCTTTCGATACGAACTCAAGCTTCCTAACTTATGGCATGTCAGCATCTTACCTGGGGTCACAGAGGAACTCTGAGCTCTCCCCATCAGCCCTCCACACGAGCCACTCTCTGAAGGATGGGTGGCAGAACATGCGCGTCTTATCCCGCCGCTTAATCAGGAACGCAGAGAGCGTGTCCATACGCTGTTGGAAATCATCCCACTGCAACTCTCCTTGCACGGCACCAGCATTCAAGGCCTGAAAGAGCTGCTCATCTGTCAGTGGGTGGAGAGAGGCCAGGGCAATGTTGAGGATGGATATGGCACGCTCAAAAGCAGAGTTGCTCCTGAACTTCATGTTGCATTGCAGTAGGTAGATCTCAGCTAAAGAGATGGGCACCACTTTGTAGCTGGAGCTCTTGATGACCAAGTGCCCCCTCTCAAAGAGGTCCAGTGTGAGCTTCAGGTAAAGGTACGAGCCCTGGCTGCGGGAGATGAGGTGCGAGCTTAGCTTGGACACAGTGACAGGGTCTGCCTTTCCATTCAGAGAGACGTTGTTGAGGACTTCACGACTGCTATTCACACGGTGCTGGATGTAGGCGTTCAAGTCTGAGCTGATCTCCTGGTTATCAGGGAAATCGTCCAAACTGATCTTGGTGAAGGGAAGCAAACTGGTGATTTCCTTTGGAAACACAAAGAACAGCGGTTTTCATTCATCTTTGTGAGGACCTACACCTAAAATTGACCATAATCTCAGTAATCAAATGGAAATTAATATTTTCTTCTCATTAATACCCCCCTCTCCACAATCCTATTACTGTGAGGAAATTCACACATGCTTGGTCCAAATCGTGTTGCGTGTTCTGAGATGCTTTTTGGGTCAGCACAGATGTGAAGAGTGGTTATTTGAATGTCCTGTTGAAAAAGTGGTTATTTGAGATGCCCGTCAATGAGAACCAGTCTGGCCATTCTCCTCTGACCAGCAGTTTCTAAAATACTCAAAAACCAGCCCGTATGGCACCAAGAACCATGGCAAGGTCATCACTGTGATCACAAATGCATGATGCACTTTGCTGCTGCTACATGATTGGCTGATTGGATAATCGCAGGTGCTCCTATTAAAGTGGCTGGTGTGTATGAATGATGCTATACGATATCACTGCTATTAAACAGTTGAAAATTATCAACAGTGTTTACTGCTACGCAAGATGCAATGTATAATCTGTATTATATATACACAGGACAGTTTTTCGATGGAATAAAAACATTTATTTTTTTCGTGGTCCGGTTTCCATCAAATCCTGCGCTCTGATTGGCTGGCGAGCGGGTCCGTATCCTATGGTACGGACCCCAGTTATGGACCTCTGGCGACTCACTCGTTCACAACAACAAACATAGTAGCATTTTTTGTCAACATTTATCTTTTTTTTTGATAAGATTTATTTATAAGATTATCAAAAATCTTATAAATTTTTGCCAGCATTTCTCAGGAGAATAGCATTAATTTTACAGCATGGATAGTGATAACGACAGTCTTCACAGCAAAAGCGAGTTTTACTACCCTGAGGAAGAAGAAATAAAATAAAACATTTCAGGAGAAAACTAAAAACTGTTGCTAACGCCGAGCAAAAACATAGCTGAATCCTGAATGACTCAATTTTGTATAAATAGGGGACTACATAGGTGGCAAAATGTAGTTTTTTTTTCCTGCCATGGAAGTGCACTTGTATACCGAGGAGGAAGCAATTTGCATTACAGCCGTGAATGAGGATTCAAAATGGTGGCTCGGCTCAGTTTTCCCTTTCGGGCGCTCTCGTTTTCTGTTAGAATTTGGTAAAGAAAAAAATAAATATATTATTTACCAGCTTAAGGTCGGTCCGTATGGTGAAATACCGTTACCTCGGCCCAGAGGGCCTCGATCAGTACTTTCAAGACCTCGGTCACAGTATTTCACGATACGGACCTCCCAGCTGGTAAATAACATATATGCATTCTGTTCCCTTCTAGTGGGTTTCATTCATTTGGTTTGATAGCATGCGATATTGTTAGCATATCGCTTATCCTATATGTATTAAATCACTCTACCCAATGGAGAATGAGCACTGAATATGGTTTACAATATTGCATGGCTGTCAAGACAACATGACGTCACACGTCAGAGCTGATGCGAATATCCAACGAGAGTTTTTTTCTGCCGCGCATGAGCAGAAACATTTCTTTGTTCGCTGGAAAAGAGAAAGATGCGTTGAACACCTGAAAAGCTAACAAAACTTCATTAGATATTCTTCATGCATATTTACAAGAGAAAAACAGACCAACAGATATCAAAAAACTCGGAGTGTATGTATAATAATAATAATGGCTTTTTTTCATTTTGTATCAGATGTATTCCATTAAGCTAGCATGATATTGAACTCATCTTCGTCTCGTTCAATATCATGCTACCTGAATGGAATATATCCATCATTCAATGCCAGCCAATATGGCCCTTGCACTGTACAGGAAAGGTCAGAGCAGGCTGTATCTGCTGCAGAGATTCAGGTCTTTGAGTGCAAGGGGTACTCCTGAAGACCTTTTATGACACTGTGGTGGCGTCAACCATCTTTCATGGCGTGGTTTGCTGGGAGAGCAGCATCTCCACAGCTGACAGGAAGAGACTGGTCAAACTGATCAAGAGGGCCAGCTCTGTGCTGGGATGCCCCCTGGAGCCAGTGAAGATAGTGGGTGGGAGGAGGATTATGATGGCTAAGCTGTCATCTATGATGGAGAACGACTCCCACCCCCTACAGGACTTACTCACTGGACTGCAGAGCTCCTTCAGCGGGAGGTTGCTCCACCCCAAGTGTGTGAAGGAGTGTTACCGCAGATCATTCCTTCCTGCAGCTGTTAGACTGTACAACCAGCACTGCTCACAGTAGACTCACATCTGTATGTGTCAACAGTTGTTGCAGTGTTTTTTTTTCCTGTTTTTTCTTTTGCAATTACAACAATTTTGTAAACAAACATGGCCGCCAGGTTTGCTTTGTTAAAAACGGAAGATTTTGAGAGAATTTTGGCTGCCAGGTCACGCCGTTGTGTGTAGCTGTCGATATTGATTTTAAAAGTAACTAAGTAAATTAAACAGGGAAAAAAGAATAATCGGCTTGACTGTGCTAGCATTGGCCTTCGCTAACACTACACCGGTTGGAAGGTAACTGGACTGCTACGCTAACAGCACTGAGTCACAGGTAAGCTAGCATTGGCCTTCGCTAACACTACTGCTACACCGGCTGGAAGGTAACTGGACTGCTGCGCTAACAGCACTGAGTCACAGGTAAGCTATTGTTGGCCTTTGAGAATGCTGATCTGAAGAGTGTGTATGTATAATAATAATAATAATAATAATAATAATAATAAAGTCCCTTCCCACGCCATGTGGCGCATAGGGCGACGTTGATCTCAGTTTCTGTAGCCCTTGGCCTCTCGCCTATTACATAGCTAGGGTTACAGTGGAGGGCTAGTCCTCTGGTAACCACGAGAGTTTGACTCCCCACTCGCATCTGTATTGCAGCGTGCCTTGCCAGACGGCAGTAGGTACCGTTTTTATGGTGGTCTTTGGTATGATCCGACCGTGAGTACAACTCGCAATCTCCCCATCGAGAGGCAGGCACGCTAACCACTAGGCCAACTGGCAGTAATAATAATAGTGGCTGGCTTTTTTTCGTGGTCTTTCAGCTAGCATGATACTGAACTCATCTTTGACTCGTTCAATATCATGCTAGCTGAACGGAATATATCTGATAGACCACTCAATGCCAGCTAATATTATTTAAATATTACTCATTTGTGAAGAACTAAAATTAGGACAAAAAAAAAAAAATTTATATATATATATATATATATATATATATATATATATATATATATATATATATATATATATACACACACACACACACACACACACATACACACACACACACACAACCCCTCATCAATTTTAACAAATATACGGTATGATCCATTAGATAAAGAATCTGTGCCTCCTTCAGACAATTCTCTCTCTCGTTCACTGTTCCTCTGTCTCATCTACCCTGAGAAATGCATGCGCACAAGCAGGTGGTGTTAAAAGCTTCTTCTCCTGTGCTACAGTATTGATGTTCCCTAGGTGATTGATCTACAGAAGGTCAGAACAGAGAAGGGGATATCAGACTACCGTGAACACAAACGTGTGAACACACTCTCTCTCTCGCAAACAAAGGATTAAGAAGTGACAGACTTGAGAGAGAGCTGGACTCTAGAGGGACACCCACACATTACACTCTGTACAGACATACAAAATACACTCCAACACACAAGGATGTTGCATTCATATACACATTCATTTGCATTAAACCACATCACATTTTCAAGAGCTTCTCACAACAGCTGACCTTGCTTTTAGAAACATGAACACTGTGGTTTAGATATAAACATGATCAGATGAGCCACTACAGTGTGACAGACAAGCACAGTAAATAATACATAACACTATGGCACCGGGTGGCACGGTGGTGTAGTGGTTAGCGCTGTCGCCTCACAGCAAGAAGGTCCGGGTTCGAGCCCCGTGGCCGGCGAGGGCCTTTCTGTGCGGAGTTTGCATGTTCTCCCCGTGTCCGCGTGGGTTTCCTCCGGGTGCTCCGGTTTCACCCACAGTCCAAAGACATGCAGGTTAGGTTAACTGGTGACTCTAAATTGACCGTAGGTGTGAATGTGAGTGTGAATGGTTGTCTGTGTCTGTGTGTCAGCCCTGTGATGACCTGGCGACTTGTCCAGGGTGTACCCCGCCTTTCGCCCGTAGTCAGCTGGGATAGGCTCCAGCTTGCCTGCGACCCTGTAGAACAGGATAAAGCGGCTAGAGATAATGAGATGAGATGAGACTATGGCACCGAGGTAAAGTTGTTTTTAAACTTACTGTTCACTCAGATACTGATTGGGGAAAAATAATAATAATAAATGACCTTCAAAGTTTTATAAAACCATAAACCTTTGTCTACTACCTCAAATGGAATCAAACACCAAATGCAAAGCAAACATGCACGACAAAAGCGCATTACACTTCATTTATTGATGTATTTTGAATCTTGTAGTACACATATATGGTGTGATAAACAGCATCAAGAGCAAAATACTGGTGAAATGCGAGTGGGTCATCTTTGGGGGGGTTTAAGTTACTCTGCTTTTATCCATCACTTCCTAATCTTTCCAGAGAGATTAACTCAACTAGCAAGGGAATTCATGCACAATCTGACATGGCCACGTTTAGGCAGATTTTCAGCAGCCACTGACAGACTGGAAGCAGGAAACGCTTGGTACCATCACCAAACGTTCTGAACATGTGCGTTGCAGATCAGTGGGGGAGTTGTAAGCAAGCAGACTGGCACTTAAACAGGTTTAAATCCCCTCAGCACTCCCCACAACCATACACATTATTTCATCATCACAGCGCTCTTTTCATTTCTCACAGAGTAGATATTTAATAAATTATACCATCTGTCAGGATTTCCATCTGTTCTGAAGGGCTTTGGGGATTTTTCCATGTTTATGTTACCGTATGTAGTCATCCGATCATGTCTGTTTGTGTGTACGTACGGTATGTATGTACGGTATGCATGTATGTATATGCTATCAACACAAATCAATATCGCTTCCTGTAGATGACAAGACTCAAGAAATGCACTGACCATTATTAATGTGTAATTTATATTTTCTGTCCCGATCACTATATTTTTTTTCCTCAAATTACTACATTTTGAAAATAACTTGCTGCAAATATTACATTCCGGGCAATGAATTTAGACGTCACTTTAAATTTGCAATTCACACGAGACTCATTCATTCACTTCCACAAACTATTTCAAATCATGCAGATTGGGAGATTGAGATTCATTTAACAGCAACACTGAATACGTTAACACCGATTAAAGAATCAATGCAGCTCTGCTATAGCTACTATAGCACTGAGAATTGATTATTCATGCCTGGAGGTCAGATGGAATTAAGCAAATCTCATCTCATCTCATCTCATCTCATTATCTCTAGCCGCTTTATCCTGTTCTACAGGGTCGCAGGCAAGCTGGAGCCTATCCCAGCTGACTACGGGCGAAAGGCGGGGTACACCCTGGACAAGTCGCCAGGTCATCGCAGGGCTGACACATAGACACAGACAACCATTCACACTCACATTCACACCTACGGTCAATTTAGAGTCACCAGTTAACCTAACCTGCATGTCTTTGGACTGTGGGGGAAACCGGAGCACCCGGAGGAAACCCACGCGGACACGGGGAGAACATGCAAACTCCGCACAGAAAGGCCCTCACCGGCCACGGGGCTCGAACCCGGACCTTCTTGCTGTGAGGCGACAGCACTAACCACTACACCACCGTGCCGCGGAATTAAGCAAATGACATTTAAAAAAAGAACCCTCAAGGAGCCAGCATGCATTCACTTACTTTTTTTTTTCCTCCTGCATACAAAAATGCAAACAATGTTTCACTTAACCACAACACAAATCATTATTATTTGAACTTCGTAGTTAAAAAAAGATAGACTACTGTACAAAGCAGACAGGGATATGACTAAGACTTCTTTATATGTATTGTGGGTTACTAAGCCTCCAGTGTCTGACAAATTCTTTCACTGGAGTTAACGGCAATGTTAATTCGTAGAAATTTGATCGTAAAACCCAGACATAAAGCACATTGGCAGGCATCAAATTATCATCTTCACTATAGCAGTACACCATTACGCCTGACTGCCAATATGACATGAATTACAAACTGAAGAGAAAATGAAAATTGCAGGTTGCGAAACACCACAAGTTCTCAGAGAAGGAAACTGACAATGTGACGTTTATATTTTGTGCCACATAAGACATTATAATCCTTATATGATGTAAAGGGACACTATTCAACTTCCAGCTGAAAATGTAGCCTTTAAAAACCCTCGTTTATGTGGTTGGCAGACATTCAAACTGAAAAGAATATGCTACCAAAACATACAATATGTAATTAATCTACATCAGTCTAAGTGTCCCATGCCACCCTCCAGCCAACCACTCAATTTACATCTGAATCATTATTTTTCTGAAACCGATGCATCAAAAGAAGCACTTTAGTGTATACAGTGGTGCTTGAAAGTTTGTGAACCCTTTAGAATTTTCTACATTTCTGCATAAATACGACCAAAAACAGCATCAGATTTTCACACAAGTCCTAAAAGTAGATAAAGAGAACCCAGTTAAACAAATGAGACAAAAATATTATACTTGGTCATTTATTTATTGAGGGAAATGATCCAATATTACATATCTGTGAGTGGCAATAGTATGTGAACCTTTGCTTTCAGTATCTGGTGTGACCCCCTTGTGCAGCAATAACTGCAACTAAACACTTCCAGTAACTGTTGATCAGTCCTGCACACCGGCTTGGAGGAATTTTAGCCCGTTCCTCCGTACAGAACAGCTTCAACTCTGGGATGTTGGTGGGTTTCCTCACATGAACTGCTCGCTTCAGGTCCTTCCACAACATTTCCATTGGATTAAGGTCAGGACTTTGACTTGGCCATTCCAAAACACGATCTTTATTCTTCTTTAACCATTCTTTGGTAGAACGACTTCTTGTCTTGCTGCATGACCCACCTTCTCTTGAGATTCAGTTCATGGACAGATATCCTGACATTTTCCTTTAGAATTCGCTGGTATAATCCAGAATTCATTGTTCCATCAATGATGGCAAGCCGTCCTGGCCCAGATACAGCAAAACAGGCCCAAACCATGATACTACCACCACCATGTTTCACAGATGGGATAAGGTTCTTATGCTGGAATGCAGTGGTTTCCTTTCTCCAAACATAACGCTTCTCATTTAAACCAAAAAGTTCTATTTTGGTCTCATCTATCCACAAAATATTTTCCAATAGCCTTCTGGCTTGTCCACATGATATTTAGCAAACTGCAGACGGGCAGCAATGTTCTTTTTGGAGAGCAGTGGCTTTCTCCTTGCAACCCTGCCATGCACACCACTGTTGTTCAGTGTTCTCCTGATGGTGGACTCATGAACATTAACATTAGCCAATGTGAGAGAGGCCTTCAGCTGCTTAGAAGTTACCCTGGGGTCCTTTGTGACCTCACCGACTATTACACGCCTTGCTCTTGGAGTGATCTTTGTTGGTTGACCACTCCTGGGGAGGGTAACAATGGCCTTGAATTTCCTCCATTTGTACACAATCTGTCTGACTGTGGATTGGTGGAGTCCAAACTCTTTAGAGATGGTTTTGTAACCTTTTCCAGCCTGATGAGCATCAACAAAGCTTTTTCCTGAGGTCTTCAGAAATCTCCTTTGTCCGTGCCACAAATGTGTTGTAAAGATCAGACTTTGATAGATCCCTGTTCTTTAAATAAAACAGGGTGCCCACTCACACCTGATTGTCATCCCATTGATTGAAAATACCTGACTCTAATTTCACCTTCAAATTAACTGCTAATCCTAGAGGTTCACATACTTTTGCCCCTCACAGATATGTAATATTGGATCATTTTCCTCAATAAATAAATTACCAAGTATCATAATTTTGTCTCATTTGTTTAACTGGGTTCTCTTTATCTACTTTTAAGACTTGCATGAAAATCTGATGATGTTTTAGGTCATATTTATGCAGAAATATAGAAAATTCTAAAGGGTTCACAAACTTTCAAGCACCACCGTATGTCTGTTGGGCCAGTCAGATTATATTCTTCCTGATTCAACTTCTCAATTAAACCCCATATTGACCCGGATGTGGTTGGGCAGTGGTGATTGTACACTGAAAGCAATCAGATGTCAGTTGTAGATTGGCCTTTAATCAATCAATCAATGGAGTAAATACACTGCAAAGACTGATCTGCCAACAATGAACCCAATGCAAAAAAGTGAGTGAGCAAAATTATGACGGTATGCATTGTGCTTCTTGCCAACGGTGTTGTTCAACCTCGACATGTCCTCTCATTGTGGAAGTGAATGAAGGTGCTGCTTCATTCTCCATTCATAACGAACATCGAAAAGCATGTCTGATCGGATTTACTCGAAATGTGTTCCATATTACTACCAATCCAACATCGCTGTTGGCGGGACAGAGACAGACTACAGAACTGTTCGTTGGTTGTACTCTATGCGTCATCTACATTTCAAGCAAGCCAATAATGCTGCAGGCAGGACACTGGGCCCAACTACAGAAGTGGGTTTTTCGTTTTTAAATTGTGGTTTATATATACACACACACACACACACACACACACACACACACACACACACACACACACACACACACACACGAGGGTAAGTCAAAAAGTTCTAAGACAAATTGAAAAAAATCTTTATGAAAATAAAGCAATATTTCTCTACATATCCTCCATTTAAGTCTAAACAGTTCTGCAAGCGGTGTTTCCATCGAAGAATTCCCTCTTTGTAGAATTCTGGGGAATGTCTTTCACACCTTTTGAAATTATAACATCTGTCTTAGAACTTTTTGACTTACCCTCGTGTGTGTGTATACACACACACACACACACACACACACACACACACACACACACACACACACACACACACCAGTTCAAAAGTTTGGGGTCACTTTGAAATTTCTTTATTTTTGAAAGAAAAGCACTGTTCTTTTCAACGAAGATCACTTTAAACTAATCAGAAATACACTCTATACATTGCTAATGTGGTAAATGACTAATACCCTGTCCACACTAGGGATTTTGTACTGATACGATACCACTTTCGTACCGCAACACCTGTCCACACTAGCAACTATAGCGGTACTGTAGCGGTATAACTGTATCGGTATGAAACCCACAAATGTATGGGTTTCGTACCAGTACAGTAGCGCTTCGTAGCCTGGGAAATCCCATGCTGCTTTGCACAATCGTTCCGATCTGAAAAGACAGCATGGAAACTATGGTCTAAAGGCTCGCCTGAGTTAGGGAGCCAATCAGAGAGTGGGGAGGGGCGGAAAGACGGTGACGCGTACTACTCGACAAACGGAAGCTTGTAGTTTATTTGGGACTGTTTACGGATCACATTTAACATGGCGGCGAGCGATACGAACCAAACTAACCAAACCAGCTTCTCTCATATTTGTCTTGCACAAACGGCAGTAATCGTTCGGTGCCATTGTTTTCCTATTTTTGTTTTGCCTTCTCTTTCCTTCTCTTCTTCGCCTCTTCGTCACTCTAACTACGTCACCGTTGCACAACTGCCATGATTGGCCATGGGCTACGTATACGCCAAATGATAGACATTCGCAACGTCCAATAAACGGCCGTTGACAATCGTAAACCACACCTCCCCTACGAGAAATTCAATAGGCGGATTCCAGACCATATTTCACTTGTGATACGGTCTGGTGTTAACCAGACTAAGCGCTTCGCTGTAGTGTGGACAGATGAAGCGGCTCTGTATCGATACAAATGCGCATGCGCAAAGTCACACACCTCAATCGATGTCTTCACTGAATAAAATAGTGAAGAACGGAGATTCGTTTTCTTTGTTTCTTTCTCAACTGCCTCGTGCATTTTATACGATTCGACTGAATAAATGACCACCAGAAATACAGACTGTACATTGACAACAAAAAGCACACACACGTTGTTTCATCCGGCATATTCTCGGAAGGAAGTTGCTCGGTAACCACGGAAACATTTCGCGCACGCGCATTTCAACTACCGTGAAAGAAAACTGCAAACATTTCTCGCTAGTGTGGACAGATGCACTAAACTGTACCGGTATACTTTGTATCGATACAGTTATACCACTTTCGTACCGGTATAAGTGTGAACACAGCATATTCTAGCTAAATTCTACTAAATGTCTGGTTTTTGGTGCAATAGGTGTATAGAGGCCCATTTCCAGCAACTCTCACTCCAGTGTTCTAATGGTACAATGTGTTTGCTCATTGCCTCAGAAGGCTAATGGATGATTAGAAAACCCTTGTACAATCATGTTAGCACAGCTGAAAACAGTTGAGCTCTTTAGAGAAGCTATAAAACTGACCTTCCTTTGAGCAGATTGAGTTTCTGGAGCATCACATTTGTGGGGTCGATTAAATGCTCAAAATGGCCAGAAAAATGTCTTGACTATATTTTCTATTCATTTTACAACTTATGGTGGTAAATACAAGTGTGACTTTTCATCGAAAACACAAAATTGTCTGGGTGACCCCAAACTTTTGAACGGTAGTGTATGTATAAATAAACAAATACAAAAATGCTTTTAGTGGCAAAGAAACAAATTCAAATGCCAATTCCAATAATTGGAAAAATGCTGAATATCTTTTCCGCTTATTGGTCGGCCGATAAGCCGTTGAGCCCTAGAACCCCAGACAACACATTTACCAAAGATCTTTTACCCATCATTCACATGTCCCATGCCTTCTTCCTCAATTTATAAATCCCTTTCTCGTCCCAATGAAAACAGCTGTCACACATCATTTACCGATACTAACAGCTTTCCTGCATCAGCCCTCATTCCTTACACTTGCCAGATTTGGGATACTCTGAAATGCAGGGTATACAACAAGCAGAAAGATCCCTGTAAGCTAACTGCGTAGTAGTAGTAGCTAGCCATTGTTTCGAGGGAGTGTGGGCTTGGATCTATCAAGACAAGACACCAGCAGCAGATAAATCTCTGCCACTCTGAGTTATGTAAAAGGCTAACATGCACATAAAAATGCCATAATGGGTTTCCTTACCTGAATCATTTGCTATGCAAACTAAACAGGTGATATACTAAGATATCCTGCTCTCATAACAGTTTAAAGAACGCGAGCTCATACAACAAAGCAGTGGAAAATTCTTACAAAATACACACAATACAATCAATCAATGCTATAATATTTAATAAAGGGGTGATATCAATTATGTTAATCTGTCAAAAAACACAATAACCACTTGCTTTGCAAGGCAGAACTTGGTTTTTAATAAGTCTACTAATAAGGGGTATACTGGGGTTGTTTTACCTGTAGACTGGACCGCACAGTGACAATAAGTTTGAGCCAGATGGGGAACTTTGAGATACTTTTGGTAATGAAGGATGCCACAGTGTCACCATAGTCTGGTTTGTGAAACTCTGCTTCATTAAGCCCATCAATCAGGATGATGCAATCCTCTTCTGGAATCTTCTTTTCTGATTGGGAGAGTAAATACAGAAAGATAAACCAGTGTCCTCATATTAACCACATAAAAATAGAAAAGCAAGGACAACCACACATCCACGGCTAGCTGTTCCTCGTTCTCACCTAAAACAGAAAGACAATCGTGCATTTGGAACAGTCTACTGGTAGATATCAGACTGGCTTGTTCTGTGTCCAGTTTTTCCATGTTCGCAGCCAATGAAGACACAGGAATGAGTCTCTCATCTCATTATCTCTAGCCGCTTTATCCTGTTCTACAGGGTCGCAGGCAAGCTGGAGCCTATCCCAGCTGACTACGGGCGAAAGGTGGGGTACACCCTGGACAAGTCGCCAGGTCATCACAGGGCTGACACATAGACACAGACAACCATTCACACTCACATTCACACCTACGGTCAATTTAGAGTCACCAGTTAACCTAACCTGCATGTCTTTGGACTGTGGGGGAAACCGGAGCACCCGGAGGAAACCCACGCAGACACGGGGAGAACATGCAAACTCCGCACAGAAAGGCCCTCGCCGGCCACGGGGCTCGAACCCAGAACCTTCTTGCTGTGAGGCGGCAGTGCTAACCACTACACCACCGTGCCGCCGGAATGAGTCCATATTTTCAAAAAATGGCAATCGTACAAATGTGAAATGTTGCATGAGGTGTTTCTCTTAGTTCATAGTAAGTACAAGAGTTGCATGACTGGTAAAGTTGAAGGAAAGCATGCCACGAGTGAGGTGTGTGGCTGCCTGCAGGTTAAGAGCATTTACTCTTAGCTCATAAAGGTGCTTTCACTGTGGATTAGCTCCAAGTCTGAAAGATGGAAAAATATACATAAAGACATATGTATACCGCCCTCACCAGCGTATCATGGTGTATTTGTCTCCCTGCTTCAGCATCCACTACTTAAAGGTGCAGTCATCAATTATAATCCAATACACTACCAAATTCATTGAATAACTCGTCATGGTCTGCTTGCTGTCCGCTTCTTATGCACTCTCAAAATTAAATGTGGTGTTCACACACAGCCCTGTCTCTTTAAAGCTAGACGGCCTTTCGATTTCATAAAAGCGGTGAAATTTAGTTCCCTCTGAAATTTGGTCATTGTCATACAGGTTTATTTCTGTAATATCTCACAGAACATCAAGCCATTCTGTGGCTGGGGAGTTATTTAATTTGAAGGGATTCCCTAGCAAATAATGTGCATGAAATCGCTCATTTCGCGCAGTTAAGCAGACAGAGGAAGTCCGTGTACGCATGTGCAGGTTTACCTTCTTTTTTTGGGTTTTATGTCAGCTGGCATCCACAGTGTTGCATTACTGCCATCTACAAGTTTACCTTGACCGTGCACTGACTGTTCCATCATTATGTCGCTAAACGGACAGGTGATCACACCGAGGTGCTCGCTGACCGCTGATATTTTAGTTTAGTCCTGCGTTTCCTTTGCTTCGCAACATAACGTCTTTTTTTCCTCACTTTCCGTTACTGTAGTCGGTTTTTCACGTTTCATTCGCACACTCACGTCCTCCATTTTTCTCTCCCGTTTCAAATTTGTATCCCACAATGCCTTGCGCAAACGGGGAAAGCCCACCATGTGATGCATGACGTAGTATCTTGAATTGGGTCATGGTGAAGCAGGAAAAAATAGTGGAGAATTTAGGGTCACATGGGTGTAAATTAATTAATTGTTCTATTTAAAAAAACGAATAAAATTGGAAGTCTGTGATTTGAATTCAGTAGCTCTCGGTCCACTAAACAAAAATAACTGGTGTTAGGAAAAATTATTTTTATGGCCTGCACTTGAAAAATCTGAAAGGCAGTCTACCTTTTTAAGATAATACACTAAGGTTTATAGTTAAAAGGCACGATATAAATAAGTCACTCTGAGTTAATTAAAAAAAAAAGCAATAAAAGGGATATTTCAGGATATAAATGCTCGTCATTGTGATGGTACCCTCAAGTTTCACACCGAGGTGCTCGATGACTGCTGATATTTATGAGTTTGGTCCTGCGTTTCCTTTCCTTCGCAACATAACGTCTTTTCTTCTCGCTTTCCGTTACTGTAGTCGGTCTTTCACGTTTCATTCGCACACTCACGTCCTCCATTTTTCCTGTTTCAAATTTGTATCCCACAATACCTTGCCTGAACGGGGAAAGCCCACTACGTGATGCATGACGTAGTACTGTATCTTGAATTGGGTCATGGTGAAGGAAGAAAAAATAGCAGAGAATTTAGGGCCACGTGGCCCTAAATTCATTAATTATTCTATTTAAAAAAAAATAATAATAATAATAATAATAAAATTGGAAGTCTGTGATTCGAATTCAGTAGCTTTCGGTCCACTAAACAAAAACAATTGGATGTCAGGGAAAATTCTTTTTATGACCTACACTTGAAAAATCTGAAAGGCAGTCTACCTTTAACTCTTTACCCCGTAATGACGACATATGACGACCCCGTCTATATCCCATAATGACGACATATGATGCCTTGTCTAAAACCTTGTCAAAACCTTGTCTTTAGACTTTTTTTTTCTTGTAAATATTCTCAGGGTGAACAGTATATACCGTACATATACAAGGGTGGCTGTAGCAACTGCTTTAAAGGAACAGTCAACCGTATTTCCATAATGAAATATGCTCTTACCTGAATTGAGACGAGCTGCTCCGTACCTATCCGAGCTTTGCGCGACCTCCCAGTCAGTCAGACGCGCTGTCACTCCTGTTAGCAATGTAGCTAGGCTCAGCATGGCCAATGGTATTTTTTGGGGCTGTAGTTAGATGCGACCAAACTCTTCCACGTTTTTCCTGTTTACATAGGTTTATATGACCAGTGATATGAAACAAGTTCAGTTACACAAATTGAAACGTAGCGATTTTCTATGCTATGGAAAGTCCGCACTATAATGACAGGCGTACTACCACCTTCTGCGCGCTTCAGCAGCGCATTGATATCTGAGCTCCGTATCAATGTGCTGCCGAAGCGCGCAGAAGGTGTTAGTACGCCTGTCATTATAGTGCGGACTTTCCATAGCATAGAAAATCGCTACGTTTCAATTTGTGTAACTGAACTTGTTTCATATCACTGGTCATATAAACCTATGTAAACAGGAAAAACGCGGAAGAGTTTGGTCGCATCTAACTACAGCCCCAAAAAATACCGTTGGCCATACTGAGCCTAGCTACATTGCTAACAGGAGTGACAGCGCGTCTGACTGCGTCTGACTGACTGGGAGGTCGCGCAAAGCTCGGATAGGTACGGAGCAGCTCGTCTCAATTCAGGTAAGAGCATATTTCATTATGGAAATATGGTGGACTGTTCCTTTAAGGGGTAAAGAGTTAAATGGGAAAGAAATAAAGTGGCTCAGACTGAGCCACATAACACTATTCCAGCCAATCATCAACAGAGGGCGGGGTACTTGTGCTTGTGCACGGGGGGGGGGTGTCAATGGGACCAAGAAGGACTGAAAAGAGGGCCATTTGGGCAGGAGAGGGAACATCATAAGTGGTGGGTGTGTGAGGAAGCTGGGAAAAAACAGGCTGTCGAAAGCCGGCTCTCCAGTCCATCCTATTGCTCAATGGCTGACTACTCAGCGGGAGTTTATTCAGCTAGATGGGCTCGCCTCATTTTGTGCCTACAGAAATGTGCCTCTCTGCATTAAGGCTTGCGGTGGTTGGTTTTAGTAATTGTTGTACTGTCTTGCAGGGTTCACACATGTGCACTTGATGTAGTCCTGTGTAGGTTAGTGTAGTTTCATGCACTTGTATTGTTTAATGCAGCACCATGGTCATGGATGAACATCGTTTCATTTCACTATGCACTGTACCAGCTATACATGGTTGAAATGACAAAGCAACTTGAATTGATCAGGGTATTTGTTTGTACAATGTTTACCACATAGACATAAAAACACAAGTTTAGTAGCACGGTGGGGCTATTGGGATTGATGCATAATTTGAAATGCTATGCTAGGTGACATTACTTTCCTTGTTAGCTGCAAACCTACGGTTCTCTCACTGGGCACTGCAGTGCTGTAAAAACAATCTAAACAACAAACTCTTGCTACGAGAAAGACGTTTCTCTTTTGGTCAGCTAAGCCGGTTGTTAGCATCGTTGCCTTGGCAATGCACATCCATGAATTTGGGAGGCGGAGCTTCTGAAGGAGCACCAAAGGGAGGTGTGGATTTGTTTGGCTGTTGAGTTTGAATATCAATAATCTGTCTTCAGAACTGATGGCTCCCTCTTTAAACCCAGTGTCAGGATAGATTGTAAAACTACAGTGCTTTGAAATGAAGACATTTTTCCTCCATTCTCTGTACAGACACTTCTTGCCACATCTCGTACAGTGGTTTGTCTCGGTGGTTGATGTATTAAACTTAAGTAGGAAACTGGGTCAAATTCAAAATTTACTCTCAAAGTGGAATGTGATGGTGCACACGAGCTGCAAGTTTATAGTGTCCGTGAGACTGCATTATACCACCTAACACACTGTAGCAGATAAAGGGTTAAAAACGTGTGAACACGTGTTATTTTATATGCACCAGCTATTATTTGAATAAAGGCTTTGGACATGGGTGCAGATCCCGGGGGGGACATGACCCCCCCCCCAATTTCTGAAAAACATGAATTGTCCCCCCCAATAAAAATCCCCTAAATTATTAAAAATTGTACAAACAAATGTATTTTCAGTAGTGCTGTTAAAAATGTCGCGTTATTAACGCGTTAACTTGACTCAATTTTAACGGCGATAATTTTTTTATCGTGAGATTAACGCTCTGTGACATGATGCCACGCCCTGCACAGCCAGAGTCCTCTGCCCTCCCCCAAAGAGCCACAGTGCTCGGCTTAGGTTTCGTTTTCCCATCGGCGGCTCCAGCCCCACTTTGCAGTGGCTGTGACAAGACGTGTTATGCTCTGCAATTAAAAAAAAAAAAAACATTGGTACAACCAGTGTTCGAACTATGCCGATATTTTCGGGGGGGTCCCTTTTTTTCCCCTTGGGGGGGTGCTTGCGCTTGTCTCAGAGCGTGGATCTCCATCGCGCGCTCACTTCGGATATGCAAATGCTTCCCGTTACACACGATTGCTATGTCAATAAACATCATTTTGACAATATTTTAGAGACCCCCCCAACATTTCCCAAATCATGTTTTCAAGGGATCTCATGTCCGTTTCAGGGGATCTCGGATCCCCCGAGTACCCCCGTAGTTCGAACGGTGAGCAAGCCCATTCACTTTTTTATGCTGATAAGAGAATTACAATGGTTTTTCATGTGACAAAAATGTGCGATTAAATTGCGATTAATCGCGAGTTAACTATGACAGTCGCGACATTAATCGCGATTAAATATTTTAATCGCTTGACGGCACTAATTTTCAGACAAATGATTCCCTGTGCAGTACTTTTTGAATGATGTGGCGAGCCTCTACGAAGTTGTGATTTATGGTTGCATGGTATGAGCATATGGGCAATAAATAAATAAATAAATAAATAAATAAATAACTTGTGTGTCCCCCGCAATCCTGACATCGGATCTGCACCCCTGGCTTTGGAACGTCAAAACAGTACTTTTGCATGAGTTGCCTGTTCAAATATGAGCATGGATGAATACTTTACACAAAATTTAATGTGAAAACAAGACACATTTGAATCCGTTGCAGCGTGTTCAACTTCCTATGAGTGTAAGGGTGCCATGTCTCAATTCTGCCTTTGATTCATGCAGACAGATGAAGAGGGGATTTAAAAATTCATTACAAACCAACATAGTGATCTGAGCATTTTCTCCTGATCAAACAGACTGAATTTACACATGGTGGAAACATAATTCTTTACTAAGGGATAGATCAAGGCTAATGTGTGTGTGCGCTAGTGAACGCCTCTTTTAAATTCCTTAACAAATAAGGCACAACGAATGGCCCTTGAAAAGCCCACAAATGATCTGAACTTTTCAGTTGAATGATGAAGTGGATAAATCAACATTTCCCCCATTTCAGCAAGAATATATTGAGCCATTTGTTTCAATAATGTGTAAGAGATGTGCAGCAGCTCCTGTTAGTTGCACCTCTGTACCCTTGCCTGCTGCCACCGTACCGATTCTCGGTCTTTTCTTTTTAAGCATGCAAACAGAGGGTTTGTCTATTCATGTCTCAGGCCTGACCTCCCACAATACCTCATTGATTTAAATGTAAAGCTGAAAGAAAAGACTGGACCCCTGTGTTCGATAAACCACAGCGATCCTGAAATGAGCGTGCTGCCTGTTGCTTTAAAAAGCTGACAAAAGTGTTAACTCTCAGCAGGTTCAGGAAACAAGTTTTTCTAATGCCGCTTTTCCACTACCAACGCGGCTGAGTTGGGCTGAGCCGTGCCGTGCTGAGTTGGGCTGAGTTGAGCTGAGTGGGGCTGTTGGAGTTGCATTTCGACTACAACTGCGCTGAACCATGCTGGCTGGAAGTGGGTGGACACATTGGGTGGAGTTAGCGAAAGTGGGTGGACGTCAGGTGATGTCGTTAAGCAGCGCAAACAGTGACATCAGTGACCTTTTAAGCGGTAGTCTCACAACCCGGAGAGTAAACAATAAACATGGAGGACATGGTGTCGTTAGTGTTGCTGGTCTTGGTGCTGTGGCTTGTTGTCACCGACAACGCCAACAGATACTGGCAAGAGCGTATAGATGAGGCGAGGCGCATAAGGCTTCAGAATTCTCGTAATTCGTAATTCTTCTTCTTCCGGGTTTACGGTGTTTACAGATCCCAGCGTGCTCGCGGGGCGTGTGTGGGCATGAGGACACTCCTCCTCACCAATCAGTGCACAGGGGAGTGTCTCCTCACGCCCCTAGCCTCACTTGGCTCGGTTTGGCTCGCTTCAGCCCCACTCCAAAACCGTGCGAGTTTTGGGGTCTGAGCAGGGCTGAAGCGAGCTGAGTCGTGCTGTTCTTAGATAGTCGAAACGCGAGCCGTGTCGGGCTGAAGTGAGCTGAAGCGAGCTGAAAAAGGGTAGTGGAAAAAAGGGCCATAAGTGGTCAGTATAGACAGTTCAACAGCTTAGTATGTCTGGTCATCCTTTCCTTTCCTTTCAGAAAGAGAGTGAGAGACAGAGAATGAGAATATTTTCATGAGTAAAGATGAGAAAAGATTTCGGTTGCCTTAGTGACCATTATTAAGACAGTCCTCATCATTAGGAGCTGTCTGACTCTTTTATTCCTTTTTGAATAACAGGTAGATTGAACAGCAAATTATTACTAATGCTGTGTGGCTCAAGAGAGCATAAATTTGCATCAATATTACATAGACTAAAGCAAACCCTCACACTGACGAGTCTCCTTGCTGGAGGCACTGCCTTAATCATGAATCTAAAAATAATCCGATACTAATTACACATCAAAAATCACACCAAATTTGTGATTGCAAAATCGCACCTCTTAAATACGTTAGAGTTTCTACAATGTGGTAATGGAAGATAACCGTAATACAACAGCACGACGAGTGATTATGGGATGGAAGGGCAGTGACTCTGGAAATATTTACCTTTGCGCAGGTTGATGAGTGGCTCCAGCACACCCCTGCGGAAGGCAGCCATTGGGTCCTGCACGCAAGAGCGCAGACTGAGCATGCTCTGCAGGTGGGGCTCTTTCAGTAGCAGCTCCCTATAGGCCGCAAGTTGATGTGCTCTGCACATTAGAGCAGCCACACTGTGTACAAATTCAGGCACTAGACAGGTGTAGGTGTTATCAGCCTGGCAGTAATGATATGCCACCACCTAGAGAGAGACAGAGAGAGAGTTAATTAACAATTATTTGCCCAAGGCTCAGTGAATATCGGTGAATAATAACGGAGACAAAGTCGAGGTTATTATTCACCGATATTCACTGAGCCTGAGGTGGATAATTGTTTTAGTATAAACACACAGGCGATTTTATATACATTTTTTTTTCAAAAAAAAATATTTCAATCTTCAAAAGTGGCATGGAAATGTAATGCGGGCAGCTTTGTGTGTCACATATCTATGCGAGTCAAATAAAATACCTTGTTTTGATATCGATAAAATACATCACAATTCCACTTTAACTTTGAACAGTTTTAGACCAAACTTCACAGCATCTTTAGTGCAAATTTCTAATTCCTCCTCACTTACGGTGACGAAGCATTTTGCCGAGTCGCTCAAAGTGATCAAGAAATGGTCCGAATCTCTCGACCAATCAGCGTGCACGATTTCCTATAATCACCTCCGTATTTATACTAATAATAGATAACTCCTAGTGGTACTCCGGTCTCATTATTCCGTGAATAATACGTCCCCATTGTGCATATAACGTATATGAAGGTTACTGCATCTTTCATAATGCTGTGGTTTCACAACGGTCTCTGAGGAGATCAAGTTTCAGTTTCAAATTACAGCAACAATTTTATTCAATACTTGGAATCATCCCACAGAATAATTTTTAGTAGATATACTCTACAGTACCAGTCAAAAATTTGGACACACCTACTCATTCATAGGTTTGGGTTTTTGGTGTTTTTTTTTTTCCAATTTTGACTTTTCTACATTGTAGGACAATAATGAAAACTTCAAAACTATTACATTTCATATGGAACACGTTATATATTATGTGGTTAAAAAAAAAAAGTCCAAAAACCAAAATGTGTTTCATATTTTAGATTCTTCAGAGCATCCAGCGTTTATCTTCATGGCGCTTTATACCATACACGACTGGCATTATCTTAACCAGCTTCATGAGGTAGTCACCTGGAATAGTTTTCAGTTAACGGGTGTGCCTCGTCAAAAGTTAATTCGTGCAATTTCTTGCCTTCTTAATGCGTTTGAGATCAAACCGTGAATAATAAAAATACAGTAAATAACCCTATTCCATAATTGTAATAATCCATATTATGTCAAGAACCACTCAAACAAGATCAACTGTGAGCTACTGCTAATCCCCCCCCCCCCCCCCGCCCCCCGCTCTCACTTACATCAGAATGCAAGAGATTGAAGGAATAGGACACTTATTATGAATGTTGACGTCAACAAATAATTAACCCTGAAACAAGTAAAGAGCCGTGTTCTCCTCAGGGATTTCAAACAGCATCCTGGTAAACTGTCATTTTGAAATAGCATTTTGCTTCTTGAAACAGCATCAAAATCCACCCTATATGTTTCGTAAATACATTCAGTTGGTAAACAGGAAGTTGACGTGAGACAGACCTGAAAACAGTATAAACGGTATAGAACCCCAAGCTGAAGCTCGGTACCAAATATCAAGCAGTTGTGATTTGTAGTTGCTGAGAAAAGTGTTATGAAAATTTTGTATATTCACACTGTGTGTTTCATAAATACATTCAGTTGGTAAACAGTAAGTCGATGTGCGACAGACCTGAAAATGGTATACACCGTATAGAACCCCAAGTTAAAGTTTGGTACCAAGTGGCTATGATTTGTGGTTACTGAGAAAAAGGGTGTTTCGGACAGACAGAAATACAGACGGACAGAGGTAAACCAGTATACCCCCCTCCTTCGGAGCGGGGGCATATATAATAAGTAAAGAGAAACGACATCCATCATTACTTTAAGACATTAAGTGTCTTCTCATCTCATCTCATTATCTGTAGCCGCTTTATCCTATTCTACAGGGTCGCAGGCAAGCTGGAGCCTATCCCAGCTGACTACGGGCGAAAGGCGGGGTACACCCTGGACAAGTCGCCAGGTCATCACAGGGCTGACACATAGACACAGACAACCATTCACACTCACATTCACACCTACGGTCAATTTAGAGTCACCAGTTAACCTAACCTGCATGTCTTTGGACTGTGGGGGAAACCGGAGCACCCGGAGGAAACCCACGCGGACACGGGGAGAACATGCAAACTCCGCACAGAAAGGCCCTCGCCGGCCACGGGGCTCGAACCCGGACCTTCTTGCTGTGAGGCGACAGCGCTAACCACTACACCACCGTGCCACCCACATTAAGTGTCTGTCTTAAGAAAAACATTTTTAAAAATTGAATTAACAAGTGTGTCCAAACTTTTGACTGGTACTGTAGTTTCAGAATATCCAATGACAATTTCTTCCATTAGATTTTTAATCATCTAAATGAAAAGACAAATTAGAAGGGACTCTCCTGTGAAGCAGAGATGTTCTTAGAACAGAGTCCATCATGAAACCCTATCTGAACAACTTGGCCAAAATAAAAATGCAGGTCAGCAGAGCCCTTCAAGGTACTGTTCTTAGGTGCTTCTCAATTTTTCAGATTTTTTTTTTCGTGAAATCAATGTTTGACAGATGGCTGCGTTTTCCATTTGGATAGGGTTAATAAGAATGGCTCAATTTTCACCTCAAGAGAAAACCTTTTCAGCCCATCACCTAATTTCATATGGGTATAAGGAGGCCATCCATTTCAAGTTTCTTTTACTTGTGCATTTTCGCTACAGAGAAAGATTTATTTCACGTTAAATTTCTTTAGAATACATAAATTTTTTTTTTCGTTTCCGGTTGAGAGTACGTCGTGCGCGTTCTGGCTGCCGCTTCTCACAAGAGCTTTTTTATTTTATTTCTTTTTCTATTTTTTTTCCTGTGTGTTTGTGTAGTTTGATATTTGTTTGAGTGTTTTGTCCGCCAGTTGTGGTGTAGCTCCAGACCCAGTTTTGAGCGTCGGTTCCCTCCAGGCCTTGGTTCACCGTGGGTGATGCCTGTGCTCCCAACTGTGGACTGCAGTGAGCTCGTTGCTCATTTTACATCGTGGTTGTCCAGCGCTCTGCACTTTAACGCTTGGCGTGATGTTCCGAGCGATGTTGCTCGGTGGTGTCGCGGTGGCTGTGCAGGCGGTTTGGGACACACCAGCGCTCTGCGTGGCGGAGCTTCTCTGCTCGCTTTGTGGATCCATGGTGTGGTGTTCGAGCGATGTTGCTGACGGCGTCGCGGCGGCAGTGCTGGAGATGTGGGACTTGTTTTCGTGTGCCTTTTGGTGGGACTGTGGCTGCTACACCACGGGAATTACATCCTGATGCCTACTTGGTGGACTTTTTATTTTTTATTTATTTACTTTTTATTATATTTTTTTTAATTTATTTTTTCTTTCCTTGTTTATAATTGTAAAGCGACCTTGGGTTTTCTGAAAGGCGCTATATAAATTTAACTTATTATTATTATTATTATTATTATTATAGGGCCAAATTACTCAATTCTGATTGGTCAATCAAGGAGGGCTTTTTTCCTCAACACAGGGATGTATTTCTGAAATGCTATTGGCTAGTTCGTTGCTTGGTTACGGTTACAAAAACTAGCAAATTTTGTCAACAAAATGGCTGACCCTGTTGACTCAGCAATGTCGCGTTTCACTATATTTGACGAAGAAATCATAAACCAATTGAAAGCTGCGAGCGAAAATGAAAATACCAAAAAAAAGTACAAATTTTTGGCTTTCCGTGTTTAAGAAATGTGCCACAGAAAGACAAATAAACGACTCTCTAGTGGCATATGAATGCTGTGAGTTCGACAAGGTGCTATCGCAGTTTTATGCAGAAGTCAGGAAAGAAAATGGGGAAAACTACGAACCAGGCTCTCTTAAAGTAATGCAGGCAGCACTGGATCGGCATCTGAGACAAGAGAAATATCCGGGATCAATCCTGAAAGATGTTACTTTTCAAGAATCACGAAAAGTCCTCAAGGGAAAAGCGAGAGATTTGCGAAAACAAGGAATGCTTCAGAAACTCATTCAAACGTGCAAGATCGTCTTGCGCCCTGATTGGTTCAGAAAACGTGAATGACAAATGTTGTGAATTTGAATGGCTTCCGAACTATGAATTTGGCCCTATATATTATCAACAAGTACAGTAATCGTATGGTTCCTCGTAAAATGAAGGATCAATTTCACTCGTGATTTCAAAGTTTTGAAATTCACTCGTGAAATTAATCCTTAATTTTACTCGGCCCAATACGATTACCTATATTAATTTATTATTTAAATAACTCTAATTGTCCCCATTTTCTCCAACAGCCTCAGGCCCTGTCCACACGCCAACGGATTCAGGTGAATCCAATAAAATTGTTTATCGTTTCGGCCTGGCGTCCACACGGCACCGGCGTTTTGGGTGCCCCAAAACGATTTTTTTTGAGAACGGTTTCCAGAGTGGAAAAATCTGGCAACGGCGCCGTTGCGAAGTCGTCTGGATGAGTAGAACGGATTTGTTTACGATGACGTCACAACCACATGACTGTGTTTGTTCCTGTGAGTGCTTCACGCCAGGTAGAAGAAGGGGTTTATGCGCATGCGTCCTACTTCTTCTATTGTTCTGGTGTCTCCGATGGGACCGTCTTACAGCGCACGTAGAGGTGTGGCATGTGTATTGCATCGTTTTCAGCAAGCGTTGCGTTGCCATATGTACCTGATATTTTACTGATCCGTTGCCCATGTGGACACGATATTTTTTTTACCCGCTAAAAAAAAAATCTCGTTGCCGTTGTCGTATGGATGTAGCCTCAGCGGAAGCTGCTCACCATTACACTCTTTCAATGAACATGAATTGTATCCAGTACCTTAAGTACTTCCCCCCCTTATACTAAGGCATTTGTGTGTCATTATGTTATCAAACCCTCACAGATGTCACTGCTAATTCTGCCTACTGAGAACTCTGTAAAACAAATCTTCTAGCAAAGAAATGCATATTCATGATTTGATCAAAAGTCACCCATAAACCAGTAAATGCCCTTTGCTACCATTAACGCTTGGCAATAACCAGAACAGAATGGCTCATACGCCCTGAGAGAGACAGAAGCTCAGGAAGCAGATGTCTACTGCATGGTATGAATAAGAAATTAAGTGAGACTTAAGAAGAGAGGAAAATAAATATACCTACGTTTGTCGTGTCAAATAGGAAGATTAAGATTTTAAGTGGACGAGTAGATGTCAGTTTAAAAAAAAAAAAAAAAACCTTTTACCTTCTGTAACACAGTTAGACTTAAAGGAATACGCCACCCCTAAGTGAAATTGAGTCAGTCCCTGCAGTCCCTAGAGTTGGATGAGTGAGCCAAAGCGTTTTGTAGCCGACCCAGCCATTGTCCTGATCTGGAAACGTCCTGGTTAGCTTTAGCTTAGCGTAGTCGCTGTAATCCGGCGTGTCCAGCTAGCATTGTCGTTGCAAAAGTGAATCAAATAACTCAAGATTTTTTATAATTATTTCTCATGACCTGTACATTCACATCGAGTACACATATCAATGCAAATTAACACGAAGGGATTTACTAGACCAATTTATGTCTGGAACTATTTTCGGCCACAGCACAGGCAAAGCACCGCTGCAGGCGCAAAGACACCACGCAGCATCTGAAAACCCTGGTTTCCCTGGTAACACTGGTGTATTGACGGAAGTTGTGGTGCTGCGTGGTGTCTTTGCGCCTGCAGCGGTGCTTTGCCTGTGCTTTGGCCGAAAATAGTTCCAGATATAAATTGGTCTAGTAAATCCCTTCGTGTTAATTTGCATTGATATGTGTACTCGATGTGAATGTACAGGTCATGAGAAATAATTATAAAAAATCTTGAGTTATTTGATTCACTTTTGCAACGACAATGCTAGCTGGACACGCCGGATTACAGCGACTACACTAAGCTAAGCTAACCGGGACGTTTCCAGATCAGGACAATGGCTGGGTCGGCTACAAAACGCTTTGGCTCACTCATCCAACTCTAGGGACTGCAGGGACTGACTCAATTTCACTTGGGGGTGGCGTACTCCTTTAATATGCTGCTCAATCTTTGTCACAATTTTCTGTTTCTTTCAAACATTTGAGCAGCTGCAGTTCCCTCTTCATTGGGATTGACTGTAGATCCCGAGGTCATTCTCAGCAGTCCATCTCATTCAGTTCTGAACACACACCTGTACTCTGCAATCTGCACTGGCTTGCATAAATCTCATCCTCCACCGAGTGCCAGTATTACTCCCTCCAGCTGTCGGTTCATCATATATTTAAAAAGGCATGGGAGGAAAAACAAACAAACATGGGATTCAACTCCATTATGATTTGTGATGACCAGAAAGCAAGGTCGAGTTTTCATGTGTCTATAATGAGCAGTAGCTGGTTGTACGTGCTGATGGAGTGTGAGGTTTTTAAATGACTGCAAAAAAAAAAAAAAAAAGGAGTGAAAGTTTTAAATCTGAGCTGGCAGAGCAGGTGGCTCAGTAAGCCTTGGGTAAGCCCAGTCTCCACTGCCAGACTCAACAAATCTCAACTGAACTAGAGCAGTTTTATGTAGTTGTGTACAGTAGAGTGGAAGTTGCAGAACTCCAGCTGGGGTCAAACTGAAGACCATCTGAGCCAACATGGCTGTAATCCTGATCCGAATATAGCCTCGTGATCATGTGTTTACACGGGCCATGACATCTTGTGTTATGCAATCCTCTAAGGTGCAACTTGTATGAACTAATGAGACTTGGTCGGGAATAGAATCAAAATATTTCCTGTCCTGACTTGCCCTGAATCACACCGGTTTATGGATGGACCTGGTTCTGTAGCATAGGGGAGATTAGCCTCAGGTAACCACGAAATGAAACCATCAGGTGGTGACGCAAGAGCTGGAGAAGCACCAGGCTGAACTATCAGGTAGAATAGTGGTGCTTTACAATGTCAAACACACATCCATGAGAATCACTGTCATAATGTTGTAAAACGGGTCACCAAACTACGGCCCGAGGGCCAACTCCGGCCCGCCACCCCCCTTTGACCGGCCCCACAGCCCCCCACCACTTGAACCGGCCCTATGAGACAATCCCCAAAAGTGGTCATGGCCTATTTTTTTTAAATTGCTTTTTGGCAAATAACGTCTGCATCTTGTATTTTGTTGATTTTATCAATTAAAATTGATATTTAGTTATAAAATGAGCTATTCATATTTTCCGAATTTTCGTCATATGCTCGCGATCAAGCAGGGACAGGCAGCGCACGCGCAGAGAACTGTCAGTGTTCAGGACAGCAAAATGGCGAGCGGTCAGCGAAAAGCTGACAGAGAGTGCAGAGTTTTTAAAGAACAGTGGACCACTGATTATTTTTTCGTTCAGTGTAAGGACCGTGCAGTTTGTCTTGTATGTAAAGAAAGTGTCGGTTTTCAAAGAATATAATCTGCGTCGTCACTACGAAACCTGCCACAAAGAGTATGCTAGTTTGCGAGGGCAAACAAGAGAAGACAGGATTCGGAGGATGAAATGCGGACTGGCTGCACAACAGAATGTATTCCTTCGCCAAACCCAGATCAACCAGGCTGCTGTCCGAGCTCGCTATAAGGTAGCTCACCTACTAGCTACCCATGGAAAGCTGTTTACTGATGGGGACTTTGTTAAAGTATGCATGCTTGCTGTGGCCGAGGAGGCGTGTCCCGACAAGAAGGATGTGCTCAACGCGGTGAGTCTCTCCGCACCTACTATGACCAGGCGAACCGAAGATTTGGGGGACAACGTGTATGACCAGCTGAATGAGAAAGCGTCAGAATTCGAGTTTTTTGCTTTGGCCATGGATGAGAGTGACGTGCAGGACACAGCACAACTGCTGTGATCTATTGCTCATATTATAATTTCACTGTTTTTTTTAAGTGTATTTATTTTATAGGCCTATTTATTTGACCTTTATTAAGTGCTGCACACAATTATTATTAATAATATCAACAGGCCTACCTACAATTTATAATTTTCCACTCACCTTTGCCAGTGTCAATCACCTCAACTAGGCAGATGTTTCTTACCTTGACAGATTTGATGTTATTTTTATTAGAAAATAAATAAATGGAATATCACTGGTATTTCAAATTAAAACAAAGTGTGAAGACTCGAGTACTACTTTTGCAAACCACTAGTAAAGATAAACAAATATGTGCCAGGAATCAAGTGTTGATATAGTAGTGTGGATATAGTAGTGGGGATGGCTGTGCCAGGCTAGTAATCTCTACTACACAATGAGGCCTGCTGGTGGTCATATTTGTCTGGGTCATACAATTCTATGTTATATAGCTGACTCGACCCCGGCCCCCCATCACAGTCAGGAACGACAATGTGGCCCCCAGAGAAAAAAAGTTTGGTGACCCCTGTTGTAAAACATACAGGCCCTGTTTACATTATTTCGAATCAGCGGATCATCAGATTAACGTTTTTAAAACGATTCGCGTACACACAGCAATGCCAATACACGATTCGCATGCACACAGCAACGCCAATACACGGATACGCTAATCACATGACTAATTAGACAGCACGTCACATGATCCCAGTGCATATCGGGCATGCGCAAGTCACTCACCACTTGCAAGTGGAAGGATGGCAAGCGAACACCTTCTCCAGCAAATAAACACACCTGGTTGTGATGTTCATGTTCTCACTGAGTTTAAGCGCCTGAAGGAGGTTGAAATGTGTAAATAAACCTCAGTGCGGCTCAGCGCTTCCTCCTGCGCTCCAAATCACTCCGCCCTGAACAGCGAGTGCCCTCTGGAGGGTGCGCACTCCGGCCCTGCGTAGCTCACAGCGCGCGCGAGTGAAGCGCACGAGCAGTGATTTGGGACTGAGCCACTGTGTGTGAGATCCCAACGCCAGCGAATCAGGAAGGTGGATGTCACAGTGACGTTGTCCAATGACGATGTCAGCTAGAGCTCAGCACAGCGTATCCGCGTACTCTCAATGTTTACACAGCACCGGACCAGACACGAACTGGATTGAATACGTGGGCTCTGGCGGATTCCCGTTTCCCGGCGTTTCAATGTGAACGGACAGTGCATCCGCGAAGAAAATGGGACAGATACGGTCTAATGTAAACTTGGCCACAGTGGCATGCAAAAGTTTGGGCACACTTGCTGAAAATGTCTGTTACTGTGAATAGTTAAGTGAGCAGAAGATGAACTGATCACCAAAAGACAAAGGTAAAGACGACATTTCTTTTCAGCGGTTTCTGCAAGATTTATGTATTATTTTTGTTTTGCACAATTGGAGAGTGAAAAAAGAAAAGGAACACCATGCGAAAGTTTGGGCACCCCAATACATTTGAGTTCTCAGGTAACTTTTACCAAGGTTCCAGACCTTAATTAGCTTATTGAGCTGTGGCTTGTTCAAATTCTTCGTGAGGAAAGGTCAGATGATGCAGATTTCAAAGTTGTATAAATTCTCTGACTCCTCAAACTTGTCCCTAAAATCAGCAGCCATGGGCTCCTCTAAGCAACTCCCTCGCATTCTGAATAATAAAATAATTGATGCTCACAAAGCAGGAGAAGGCTACAAGAACGTAGCAAAGTGTTTTCAGGTAGCTGTTTCCTCAGATCGTAATGTTATTAAGAAATGGCAGTTAACAGAAACAGTGGAGATCAAGGTGAGGTCTGGAAGATGAAGAAAACTTTCTGAAAGAACTGCTCGTTGGATTGCTAGAAAGGCAAATAAAACCCCCTGTTTGACTGCAAAAGACCTTCAGAAAGATTTAGCAGACCCTGGAGTGGTGGTGCACTGTTCTACTATGCAGCGACACCTGAACAAATATGACCTTCATGGGAGAGTCATCAGAAGAAAACTGTTCCTGCGTCCTAGCCACAAAATTCAGTGTCTGAAGTTTGCAAATGAACATCTAAATAAGCCTGATGCATTTTGGAAACAAGTCCTGTGGACTGATGAAATCAAAATAGAACTTTTTGGCCACAATGTGCAAAGGTATGTTTGGAGAAAAAAGGGTGCCAAATTCCAGGAAAAGAACACCTCTCCAACTCTGAAGCATGGGTGTGGATCGATCATGCTTTGGGGTTGTGTTGCAGCCAGTGGCACAGGGCACATTTCATCGGTCGAGGGAAGCATGGATTCGAATAAATACCAGCAAATTCTGGAAGCAAACATCACACCATCTGTAAAAAAGTTGAAGTTAAAAAGAGGATGGGTCCTACAATAAGACGATGATCCAAAACACACCTCAAACTCTACAATGGAATACCTCAAGAGGAACAAGCTGAAGGTTTTGCCCTGGCCCTCACAGTCCCCTGACCTAAACATCATTGAAAATCTGTGGATAGATCTCAAAAGAGCAGTGCATGCAAGACAGCCCAAGAAACTTGTAGAACTGGAAGCCTTTTGCAAGGATGAATGTGTGAAAATCCCCCAGGTAAGAACTGAAAGATTATTAGCTGGCTACAAAAAGTGTTTACAAGCCGTGATACTTGCCAAAGGGGGTGTTACTAGGTACTAACCATGCAGGGTGCCCAAATGTTTGCTTCGGGCCCTTTTCCTTTTTTGTCATTTTGAAAATGTAAAAGATGAAAATAAAAATTTGTTTTTGCTTTAAATATAAAGGGAACGAGTCATCTTTAACTTTCTACCTTTTAGAGATCATTTCATCTTCAACTTCCTTAACTGTTCACAGTAACAGCAATTTTGACCAGGGGTGCCCAAACTTTTGCATACCACCGTACATTACCTGGAGATTCTTTTTTTTTTTATTTACAAAGACTGAAACATGCAACATGATGACTGTTCTAGGAACTGATGAGAGATCATTTTAATGTGTCAGTAAATAATCAATCAGTGATTTATGTACAGCATTGTGATCGCACCCTCTCTGTTCTCAGGTTAGTCTGCTTCTTCGTTGCTCCTGTAAGCACAATTATGTACCTTTACTCCAAACGACCACCTTGCCAACCTATTGCCATGGCAACACACAAGTGACTGCAGGTCCCCACTTGGAGACAGATTATACATCTTGTACTTCTGCGAGTGAATGACTGTTGCCAAATCAGCCTGTTATTTTCTAAGTGGTTTTCTAACAGCTGCAAACACACGTGTAGAACACGACAAAATAGTCTACATTTGTATCCACCAGGGCTTTGAACCGGTTTAAGGAACGAGAACGAAAACCGGGAACTTTTTCTATTTCACATGGAACAGAAACGAAACCAGAAACTTTATTATTTTTTATGTTCCGGAACAGAAACGCTTATTAAAAATAATGGTAACCGGTTAATACCGGTTTTTATTTCGTTCCTCAAAGTTTCTGTAGCCTACAAATAAAAAAGCCATTCTTCTCCTGCGCAAGTTTCTATGACCCGCTGGGGTTCACTTCCTGTGTGACGTTCGCTGACTGAATGTAGAGAGCGGGAGGGTGGACTACTACCACGTCTCCATGTGATAATAAGTGAATTATTGAGTGTCTGAGCAAAGAAGAGCCTGAACGATGCAACCTCCCTATTGGCTGTTTGTAAAAATGTATCAGTTGCTGCCCTTCCCACGGGAATCATCGCGGGCTCGAGAGACGAGACCTGACGAGTTAGTTCGTTGGTAGCAGAACAAAATGTCTGGACACAAATCGGGTTTTCAGAAAAGGAAAGAAAATAAACGGAGGGTTGAAAATACAAAAAAGGAGGCAGAAAATGCAAAACGAGTTTTAAGGTAGGACAAATGGCTACTTTTCTGAGGCAGCCCACCGTGGCTGCCTGCAGGCTTATTTATTATAGCCCATTTAGTTAAAATAGTTGATATAAAATGTTTATAGTTATGTGATGGTTGTCCTGATTTAGACTGTTTTTTTTTTTTTTTTTTGGGGGGGGGGGGGGGGGGGGGTGTTGCGCGATGTTGCACCCGGGTCCAGATTAGGGCAGAACCGGCCCTGGCTACATTTCAGGTGTAGTTTGTTTTATGTATGTATGTACTTGCATAGATGTGTACTTGGTCTTCCAATATGGCGACTACCGAAATCTCGCGGCGCGGTGACGTCATGCGGGAACCCTCTATAGGGCCTGACTAGCCTTTGGTAACACACTAAACGAATTATCTTTCATTTTTGGCACTTTTTCTGTTTGTGTAGATGGGAAGACATACTGAGAATCCAAATCGCCAACATTTGAAATAATAATTGTTTTGAATTATTTCTTGTCTTATTTAATGAAGGTTGTAATAGAATTAGCCTACATTTGGCTTAAGCTGGATGAGACAGAGACATAATTTTATAGCCATTTGTTAAACCGCTGACAGGGAACGTAATTAACCGTTCCGGGAACGAAATTTTTTTGTTCTAACCGGTTCGGGAACGTCTATTTAATGGTGGAACCCAAAACCGGAAACGTTAAAATTCCGTTTCTGTTCGGAACGAACCAATAGGAAAAAAATTCTGGTTCAAAGCCCTGGTATCCACCACAACTAAAATTTGTACATTTTCAGGGAATTCAGAAATCAATCACAGCACGAAAACCTTTCTGTGTGACCCCTCTCTCCTAAAAGCCACACCACAAAAAGCAAGAAATACTAAAAAGTTTTGACGTGTGTCTATGTTCAACTTAAACATCAATAATAATCGTTATTAATTATTTCAAATGCTGGATTGCGTTGTGTTATGAACAAGGATATCATTTTGATGAAAGCATACACAATATTCTTCCATAGCTCATAAAATCAAACACGTGCATCTCTGCATGCACGAACGTGTGTGTACACACACACACTCCATGAAAGAGGAAAAATTCAGGGCAGCAGCGAAAATAGAGGTGAACGTGTGTCTATTCGAGTTTTAATTGGCTTTAACGGCTTAGGAAAGAACAAGAGTACAGAAACGTGACATGACTGATCTCACCCTGACCCTTTCAAACCATCATGGAGTTTTTCATGCACTCAAAGCCTACTCTTTGTAAGCATGTATGCTTACAAAGAATGCCTGAATTATGTTCCTACACATAGAATGTGTGAATTTTACTCAGTGCGTTTACATGCGCATCCAAATCGAGCTGCTGTCGGTAATCGAGCTAAGGGTCCCAGCAGGGGTGCCAGAGAAATCCAATCCTACATGCACACAAGGAAATCGAGCTATTGTGTGAGGTACATTGTGCACCCGAGCCACAGGTGGCGCTGCACGCCCCATCGTGTTGGTACGCTTCCGGTTATCGTCATGAAGAAGAGCTATTCAAGAGTATAAACAAAGTTATCAGTTCCGTGTTCACAAGAAGAGTGTTTGTAGTTTGTATGTACGGACAGAAGTGTTCCTAATAAAATGGCCACTAAGTTGAAGTTGATCTGTAATGGTGAACATATTAACTGTTAGCCTGCTAACATGCTAATAACTTACCAACTAAACTCAACAAAAATAAAAACTTTACACTCGTTTCAAAGTCAATAATTTGAACATTTTGGAAAATAGGTTTGAAATAACGATTGTATTCAATTATCTTGTCATTAAAGATGCTATAGCATACAGATCATGTTTGTCATGGAATCGGTTCCACCGGAAATGCGATGACAATGTCCATGATCAAAAACTGTGAGTCACAACTTAATGAAATCATGTCAATATCGGGTGTGTCCTCCATGGGCGTTCACAACTGCGATACGACGTCTCCTCATGGATTGAATGATGCGTCTGAACACAGCTTGGGGAATGCGCCGCCATATTTGTACCAACATGGCACCAAGCTCCTGCAAGTTCTGTGGAGGGTTCCTTACGGTCGGCTGTGGTGCCAGTTTGATGGAGACGTGTCTGGAGATTATGGATGGTCTGTCGACTGCATCCCATAACCCTCGCAACGTCAGTGACGGATGTTCCCGTATTCAGCATGCCAATGGCACGTTCACGCTGAACGTTTGACAGTCGTGGCATTGCAAATTAACGAATAATTAACCATAAAACCTTGTTTTTCTGAGATGACACTCTACTCTGCTACCGTGAGATCAATTGCACGTGTATCAAGAGGTCACGTCACTTGTGTTACGTGGAAACGTGATTTTAGCGTGCAGTGCTCTCGCACGTGCTACGTAGGCCCGACCAGTAGAATGAATGTGTGACGTAATGCCCTTGACAATGCATTTAACCATAATCACAACAAGAACTCTTTCAAGAAAAGTTTCTAAACACTATTTGAAAAATAATGAGTGTCAAGTTTTTATTTTTGCTGAGTATAATTGGAAACGGGTGCGTACATGCCCAGACACAAGTGTTCCTAATAAAGTGGCAGCTAAGGTGAAGTGTCATGCCGACCGAGGCTGTTGTGTTTCCCGCTTGTGGTCTCGTCACTCGTCACTTCCGGAAGGGGCAGTGCTGAAGTAAGTAGCTCGACTACGTAGCTCGATAGAGTTTACATGCACTAAGTAGCTCGGCTACAATCGCATAATCTACGTCGTGTAGCTCGATTACGAGAAATCAAGTTCGGTTCAATTTCAGCCGAGCTAAGGTGTTTCCATGGCATTTAGAACTTCGATTTCAGTCGAGCAACGGCAGAAATTCGATTTTCTCCATGTGCATGTAAACGCACTCACTGTAGTAAACCTCTACTGATGTACAATTTAGACCAGAAGGCAAGTAAAAAGGTAGGAAGGTAGGCTTGTTAATGGGAACTTATAATACATAGGGTCAAATTACTCAATTCTGACTGGTCAATCAAGGAGGGCTTTTTTCCTTAACACGGGGCCGTATTTCTGAAATGCTATTGGCTAGTTAGTTGCTTGGTTACGGTTACAAAAATTAGCAAATTTTGTCAACAAAATGGTTGACTCTGTTGACGCAGCAATGACGCGTTTCACTATATTTGACGAAGAAATCATAAACCAATTGAAAGCTGCGAGCGAAAATGAAAATACCAAAAAAAGTACAAATTTTTGGCTTTCCGTGTTTAAGAAATGGGCCGCAGAAAGGCAAGGCAAGGCAAGGCAAGTTTATTTATATAGCACATTTCATACACAATGGCAGTTCAATGTGCTTTACAGAAGTAAAAACAAAAACAGTAAACAACAGAGAAATAAAATTACATAAAATAATTTTATTTTTATTCTAAATTAATTAAAAGAATTAAAAGAATTAAAAGAAAATAATAGGAATTTAAACAATAGTAGAAATAAAATAATAAAATAAAGTAGAAATAGGAGGAGAAAAAAAACAAGCAGAATAGAATAAAGAATAAAATAGAATAAAGTTAAAATTAAAGTAAATTTAAAACATGCAGAGAAAATAAAAATTATAAAAAAAGAAGACAATATTAAATTATTTAACAGAAAGACAAATAAACGACTTTCTAGTGGCATATGAATGCTGTGAGTTCGACAAGGTGCTATCGCAGTTTTATGCAGAAGTCAGGAAAGAAAATGGGGAAAACTACGAACCAGACTCTCAAAGTAATGCAGGCAGCATTGGATCGGTATCTGAGACAAGAGAAATATCCGGGATCAATCCTGAAAGATGCTACTTTTCATGAATCACGAAAAGTCCTCGAGGGAAAAGCGAGAGATTTGCGAAAACAAGGAATGCTTCAGAAACTCATTCAAACGTGCAAGATCGTCTTGCGCCCTGATTGGTTCAGAAAACGTGAATGACAAAATGTTGTGAACTTGAATGGCTTCCGAACTATGAATTTGGCCCTATATATTATCAAGTACAGTAATCGTATGGTTCCTCGTAAAATTAAGGATCAATTTCACTCGTGATTTCAAAGTTTTGAAAATTGCCCGAGTCGCGAAATTTTACTCGGCCCCATACGATGACCTATACAAAGACAGACCAACCATAAATTCATTACCCCCATACACACTTGGGTAATCTCTGTTGCTGTTCTCAACTTTAAACCTCAGAATAACGCTACGTTCACACTGCAAGGCTTAATGCTCAATTCCGATTTTTTTGTGAAATCCGATTTTTTTGTGAGGTCGTTCACATTAACAAATGTATGCGACTTGTATGTGATCCTTAGTATGAACGAAAAGCGACCTAAAAGTGTTCCGCATGCGCATTGCAGGATACGACGACGTCACACGCAGTGAGCATGGCCAGTGTTTACGGAAGTAAAACCGCCCGGTTGCGGTATGACCCATCCAATCTAGCTTGAATAGCTGCATCCCCCCAAATGGAAATCAGCTCCCTAACCTCTGCGTCCTTCCATTGAGAAGATTCAGAACCTTCACAGCCCGAAGCGTCCCTCGCATTGATGTCATGCGCCATGTTGTTGTAACTTTTTTTGAGAGACCCGCCGCCTACTTCAGCGCAGAATAGTGACGTTTGTGGCTTGTTGATGACGTGTAAGGCGGATGAATGCGACCTGGCGGTTCAGACTGAAGTCGCATATGAAAAGAGCGGATAGGAATCGGAATTAGGACCACATATCCAAACGGCCTGGGTCGGATTTGAAAAAATCGGATCGGTGTCGTTCATATTGTCAATAAAAGATCGGATACAGGTCACATATGGGCGAAAAGATCGGATTTGAGTCACTTCAGCCTGCAGTGTGAACGTAGCCTAAGAGGCAGACCTGAAGCAAAGCATCACGCTCAATGGGCTGTGGGAATGTCCAACTATATACAGAAATGAAAAGGAAAACGTCATTACACTGCAGTCACACAAACCACATCCTTTCTTCCTCTGCAATAACTCGAGCAAGCTACAGGTGACCTTTCAATTCCTATACAAGTTTTTAATATGGAATTGAATTTCTGGCGACAACAACAAGCAGGGTGACAAACGGTATTTGAATAAAAACAATCTCAGTTTTATGTGACATGACAAACACAAACTGCATTAGTTCCCACGCAAGTGTTTGATGCTCATCTTATAATAATCCCAGTCTCCTATTTTACTCATTTTTCATGTTCTACACTATAAAATTGCACTCTGAACACAGTCGTTTGTAACAATTATATAATAGATTATATTTTACTGCACTAACATTACTTTAAAAAAAAGGAAACAATTAGATGGATAGTGCATATAGTCCACAAGCAAGATCAGTAACTACATGCCCATAAGTGTCAGACTTGCATCACATTTCTACATTTAAGAGTACACAAGCTGAGACATCATTCAGTGGACGGCTTATGTAAAGACTATTTACAGTACATCTCTTACCTATAGATCATGCTATGGTTAGCTTCATTAGAGCATCACTAAAAGCGGGCAGGCTTAAGTGAGCTAACTCGCTCACTATCCTTGACTTGCAAGTGACGTCAGAGCAAAATAGAAACCCGGATATCAGCCATGTTGGTGGATATACAAATGCGGGGTCAAGTGACATTCCATACAAAACATAGGGCCCGTTTACACGAGGATGCTGTCGGGTAAAAACGACTAAATATTTTATCGGAAGTGCCTTTAGTCTACACGGGGACGGCGTTTCCGAGGCTGAAAAACGGAAAAAATTGAAAACGCCTTCCAGAGTGGATAAGTTAAACAGCCCCCATTGCATATCCGTCTAAACTACCCAATACGCAAAACTCTGCTCGGATCTGCTCACGTCGGGTACGCGTTTACGTCATACATACGTCATATACTGTACATGCCAGCCTGGGAAGTAAGAAAGTAAGTAAAAAAGTAAGAGCATGTCTGATTACATCGATCCAACGGACCTTCAAGCTGCTCTGGCAAACGTCCAGGAGTCCTTCGAACATCTATACCAAATCTGCACATACTGTATACCGTTAATGAACAGAGGTGGGTATAGCATGCTCTTACTTTTTTACTTACTTTCTTACTTACCATAGCCAGAGTAGTCAAAGTTTTCGCGGCGCAGATGTGCAGATCAGACAAGACGGAAGACGTTGCGCATGCGTGCAGACATAGCGGAGGTCTTTCACAGCACCACCTAGCCGCCTGGCATGCACATCCAATTGAATTCCACACATTTATGCGTCACCGTATAGACGCAGATTTCCTCTTTGAAAACGGTCGTGCAGACGCGGAAAAAAGTGAGAACGAAAACGGACTTTTGCATTTTTGTTTCAGACCGACCCCGTGTAAAGTGGGCCATAGTCACGTACAGGGGCGCCACTGGGGGGGAAAGTTAGGACGATTCTAAGGGCCTGGCACTGACAGGGGGGCCTGTGAGGGATATTAATATTATTTTAATAGTATTGCTTTGTGTAAGTTTTTGAAATAAAATATTTCATTTCATCTGTTAAAATATGCAAATTATACATGGTTATAATTTGCTATAACATTTTTATTGAATTATTTATGATATTGTCATTTCACCCCTCCACCCTTTTTACTAATGGTACAGTCTGATTCTGGGCGCGGGACACGTGAAATGTGCCGCTCCGTGTATGCACAGCGCCGCTATTAGCGCAGCTTAGATCAGCTGTCAGTTTTTCTATGTGCGCAACAGAGGTGTACATTCTAGAAGTTGCTAAGCAGGAGCAGGTGTGATGAATTATGAAGTCCGGATATCACACTGTGTGCGAAAAAAAAAAATCACCTTTTTTCATAGGTATCTTTATTGTATAATTAAGTCTAGATGTTTTGCCATTGTTCATGTGTGGATTTGTTGATATTGTTAAGTATTTAACTTTAATATTTTGCACATTAGCTGTGGTCATAGATATCACTGCTATTGTTCATGTGTGGATTTATTGATACTGTTGCTAAGTATTTAACTTGAATATTTGAACATTTGCTGTGTTTTCTAATAAATGTGTGATGCCGGCGGTACGGTGGTGTAGTGGTTAGCGCTGTCGCCTCACAGCAAGAAGGTCCGGGTTCGAGCCCCGTGGCCGGCGAGGGCCTTTCTGTGCGGAGTTTGCATGTTCTCCCCGTGTCCGCGTGGGTTTCCTCCGGGTGCTCCGGTTTCCCCCACAGTCCAAAGACATGCAGGTTAGGTTAACTGGTGACTCTAAATTGACCGTAGGTGTGAATGTGAGTGTGAATGGTTGTCTGTGTCCATGTGTCAGCCCTGTGATGACCTGGCGACTTGTCCAGGGTGTACCCCGCCTTTCGCCCGTAGTCAGCTGGGATAGGCTCCAGCTTGCCTGCGACCCTGTAGAAGGATAAAGCGGCTAGAGATAATGAGATGAGATGAGATGTGTGATGCCTAAAAGAAACCAAAAACACTGAGTGGATTTCTTGCAGTGCACTATGTAATTGTATTAAAAAAAAAAAAACTAGTGTAGTTATTCATCAAGGCATACATTTGATCACATACAATAAGTCAATAAATGGAGGAAACAAAGGAATACATTTTGTAATCCTGATTATTGATGATGTTTGCTGGAGGGCTCTGGAGTATCCATAATGTGCATACAGAATGTTATAAATCCATACTGATACAGTGATGCATGCAATTTCTCTCAACACAAACATTTGGATTGAATGAACTCCATAGGCTACTGAGTGGCCTAATAATAGTTGCGCTATATATATATAAGTGCTGTCAAGCGATTAAAATATTTAATCGCGATTAATGTCGCGACAGTCATAGTTAACTCACGATTAATCGCAATTTAATTGCACATTTTTGTCACATAAAAGACCATTGTAATTCTCTTATCAGCATAAAAAAGTGAATGGGCTTGCTTTGTACCAATGTTTTTTTTTATTGCAAAGCATAACACGTCTTGACACAGCCACTGCAAAGTGAAACCTAAGCCGAGCACCGGCGCGGGGCTAGCAAGAGAACCATGAGTGAAGTGATATACTGCTTGAGTTAGTCTACAACTCTAATCAGAGAGACAGGTTACACAGTGACGGGAGGCTTGACATGCTTGATTATAATATAAAGTACACTATTATATTAACTTTAAGTTGTTCATTGATAAATATTGCATTGAATCTGATCTTTACTGTTTCAGCTCACTTAACACATTTTGTACTTTTACACTTTCTGCCTGTTGATGCGTCGCGCTGTCCAATCAGAGGCGGCCAAATTTGCATATTACAGGAAGGATTTCTGGGATAGCATTGAGTTTACAGTTCAGAGGGATCTGGCTTCTTTAGACGCTGTCTTCTTAAAACTGAATAAATATTTAAAAAGAGCCAAATGAGCCAGTCTTTTGAACGGCTCTTTTCAAAGAACGGATCACAAAGATGCGGATCCCATCAAAGAGCCATAAATCCCATCTCTACTAGAGCGCCCTGCCCACGCTGGTTCTTTGGGGGGAGGGCAGAGGACTCTGGCTGTGTGGGGTGTGGCATTACAGTCTAGCTGCTATCGTTTTTCTAAGCAAAGTCTCTGTTCCAAGTTCCTGGCAGTTTCAAAAGCTTATGAAAAACCTACATCATGTCAGAGCGTTAATCTCGCGATAAAAAAGTTATCGTCGTTAAAATTGAGTCAAGTTAACACGTTAATAACGTGACATTTTTGACAGCACTTATATATATATATATATATATATATATATATATATATATATATAAAATGGAATTTTCATTTTAAGGCAACAGTCTATTCAGTCTAATTCTGACAGTTCTGCATTTAAAATGTTCATATACCAAATAATTGTATCACCTAAACTTGCTAGGTAGCTGATCACATGCAAAGTAAAGTCGAAGTACCAGCCAAAAACAGACTTCAAATTCAGTTGCTTGAGCTTGAAAATATTACCGGGGGGGGCCCTAAATTGTAATCTTTCATAGGGCCCAAGATTTCTAGCGGCGCCCCTGGTCGCATGTGCGTAACTCTCTTTGTTCTTCCACTGCTTTAAGCGTTCCTTTAGCTATGCCATATCTTTGTGCTGTATATGGTTGTGCTCACAACAGTACTTGTGACTGTGGCACGTTCCGATTTTTTTTTTAGAATTTCGTCTGTGATTCAGAAAGATGGCGAGGAAACTCTGAGGCTTAGTACGGAGAGGAGACGAGCACGGCTGAATAACATCGGCAGGGCTGATTGAACAGAGGCTAAAATCAAAACAGCTCGTGTTTGTAGTAATCATTTTATCTCAGGTGAGATTCAAACGCTTTCTCAACATCATCGTGGAAGAATTTTATTTCGTGTTGCTAGAATTTTGCTATAAAATGAGCGTTCTCTTGTCGTGGTTATAATTTTAACACCTGCATCACCATTTCGCTTCTAGGAGCGCCAGCAAAATTATACGACAGAAACAATCCAGACTAGGCAGCCACTCAGAAAATGGGCTACATTTCATCCAAGGTCAGATTTGATTCTTCAGCAGCCAAACCAGATAGAACGCGATATCTGGGTACTCAGTGGTCGGTAGAAGTGTCTTCTCTTCAGAAAAGTCTGACTTTTTTAAAATAATATGAGTCAAAACCACACATATCTACTGTATCTTCTCTTTGTATTGAATCTTCGCTCGACCGTTCAAATCGTGGTAATACTGAGAATTCAGCATCGTTTACAGACACGCTTTCAACGGCTGCCGTCCTAGTTGCTTTGTATATCCACCATCGTGGCCGGCGCTCATGACGTAGCACATTTTGATCACGTGGTTACAAGTCATCTATAATGGAATAAATTATCTAAAGGCCAATTCACATCACCATAATTTCTAAAGCATTCTGGTCTTATGCTCCTCAAGGAACAGACACGCCTCCATTTGAAAACCTTTAATCTACACCAGCTTTGTGACTTGCACGCATAAAATGTGGCTGCATCTATTTGGCTGCATTTTTGTGTTGTGTCTAGTTTTTCTCCTACTCACATGTTCGATAAACATAACTTACTCATAATATTTTCTATATGGTTTATTGTACATTATGGGTTTTAAATTAACATCATGACTGTGCTTCCTTGTAATTGCAGAGCAAAGTGTACGTATGTAGACTATTAATACTCATTACTCAAACATGAGGACACATTTATTCATCTTCAGTAAGCACTTGATCCTCATCATGGTGACTGTGCCTATCGAGGGAACACTGGGTGTCAGGTGGGAATTCACCTTGGACGGGACGTCAGTCCATCACAGAGCACCATGCACACAGTCATTCACACCTAGGGGTAACTAACGATACCGATTCATCTATTAGTGTGCTTTTAGGAGGCTGGAGAACCCAGAGGAAATCACATGGAGACATGATGGATATGGTGAGAACATGTGAAACTCATTAGTCCAGTTGCCAGATTGGACACCTTGTAGCTGTGAGAAGTGTATGGTTTTATGATGGTTTCATATCCACGTGGGTCTATAGAGCAAATCTGGCTTCATTGCCAGAGTGGCAACTTTGGGCAAGGACAGGAATTTGCATAAATCCAAGATGGCCGCAATATGCCAAGGCTGGAATATAATTTTTCAGCCAATCAACTTAGCATCAAGCGTGATGCTTCTTTAATCCTCATATCAATATTATATGGAAAAGTGCTATCACATGAGTCCAAGTTGACTGGTTTAAAAGTTATTACATCATCCCTGGCATACGGCGGCCATCTTGGATTTATGCAAATGAACGCATTTGTCCAAAGTTGCCACTCCAGCAACAAAGCCGAATTTTCTCTTTAGACACGCGAGTATGAAACCATTTAAAAAAAAACATTTCTTATAGCAACAAGAGTAGCTATAGAACATAGAAGGGTGGGAAATGGACTAATTACAGACATTAACCCAAGCTCAGGACTGAACCAGGCAGCCTGGAGGCAGCACTTCTCTCTGTGCTCATGCGGAAGCAGAATAACACGGATAAATTATTTATGTGCTCTCACAGTACGTACAGTTTTTATGTGTAATGGACTGGAAGTCCAACTGACCCTAACGTATCCATCCTCGCAGCCTCTGGACACTGCTGTATGTACGGATATTTCAAAACCACAACACAAGCCACCTTTAAGGTTACCTGCAATGCATTTTTCTTTTATAAGCTGGGGAGACCAAATGAAGCAAACCCACACAAGCCACACCTACACAAGCCACACCCCCTGCAGCTTCAGCCAGTGTTATACAGGAGGAGTTTACCTTGGCAGCCAGCCGCTTCACAGCCTCTTCTTTGTGTCGCCGAAGCTCCGGTGTACCGGGGCAGCTGTTGGACTGCAGGGTGTTGGTGCTGCTGGAGGGAGGCGTGACTTGTGGGGGCTGGCTCAGGGGCAACTCTGAACTCAGATTCCCACCTACACATGTAAATCAAATGCAAATTAATGCCTATGGACACTAACAAAGCAGGTACACACAATACTCGTTAATAAATCAGCATTTAGATATACTACCACTTGCAGGGTTCTGACACATTTTCAAATTTAAAATTCCAGAATTTTTCCATACTCAAATTCTCAGGTTTGGAGACTTCAGCGAACAAACGACTACTCATATATTTAAAAGAATTACTTGAAAATCAAACAGGTACTCACATTATGACATACCACCAAAATGCATACCATATTTAGCTTGGCCTAAAATTTGTATCAGTGCCCTGTTTTTGTCATAAATATATGAGTGATTCCACGCTTATGGGTACTGAAATGGGGACATGAACTTATTTTAAAAAATTCACCTAAAACCATTTCTTTTTTTACCATCAGATCACAAAACATGTAATCTTTAATGAATGATACGTTAAAAGATAACTTTAATTTTCTGAGATGTAATAAAAACATATTTATATGCCAAAGTCAGAACATAACAGAAGTGTTGTGGACATATATATTCTCAATTTTAACAATGTAGAATTACTTTTTGAAACATAGGAAGGTGATATTTTAGCAAATATAATTAATAAACATGTGTAGTAGAATAAACATACACATTCTTTCAATAAGATTAACATGGTATATAGCTAGATTGTAATTAATTTGTAACAGACGCGAGATGGACAATCGTAACAGAAGTAATGTAACAGACATCATTTTGGAACTCATAGGCTTGACTTTGGCATATAAATATGTTTTAATTACATCTCAGAAAATTAAAGTTATCTTTTAACATATCATTCATTAAAGATTACATGTTTTGTGACCTGATGGTAAAAAAAGAAATGGTTTTAGGTGAATAAGTTCATGTCCCCATTTCAGTACCCATAAGCGTGGAATCACTCATATATATATATATATATATATATATATATATATATATATATATAAAACACAAAATACAGGATGCCACTCTGACGCACACGTATCTGATGCACACTTCAAGACATTAAAACACAGGTGTGTGAAGATGTCAAGCACATACAGGATGTCCCGAAAAAAAAATGTATACACACTTTTAATCACTGTAAAGTACTGTATGTGTTTATTAAAATCCATGTAATTTTCAAAGAGTAATAGAATTTACAGACATTTTATTATTTAGTCACCGCCTGTTCTCAAACTGACATCCATTCTGGTCCAGTCACTGCTGACAATGCAAATCACATTCAATTCTCTTGGTATTTTTGGACGTTCACTTTCAGTGACTGTTGCAGGTCTCATAGCGTAGACTATAAACATCAGTTAGAGGCAGTGATAAAACAATAAAGTGATGTCTGTAAATTCTATTACACCTTGAAAATGAAATGAATTTTAATAAACACCTATTTCACAATGATTCAAAGTGTGTATACATTTTTATATGTACGTTTGCGTACACAGCCTTCATATTTTTGTTGGCAGTTTTTTTTGTCTTGGGTCGCTTGTTTTCAGGGTCCATGTGCTTTATTTTTCTAGCAAATTCTGGCAACACTGCCAAATAAGCCATAAGCATTTTTACACTGACTGGAGCTATGATGTGTGTTCACGCGTGTTCAAGAGGCGTTTTGTAGCAGGGGGTTTTCCTGCGTCTTGTCCAAAGTCTTGCAAGAAGCAAGCAGGTTCGGGGGTGTGGCGGAGCGCATGCCAGTACAACAGAACACCCGTTTCCCTCCCTCCGCATTTCAACACATTTCTTTGGCAAAATTCAACTGAATGTCGGAATGTTGAACTTCATTTTACTATGTGGCGGCAAAGGTCTGGAAACACAAATATTTCTCCATACCCTAATTTCCATTTTCCATACTTTTCCAGACCTGGAAAATACTAAAATCAAATTCCATACTTTTCCATACTGCGTAGGAACCCTGCACTTGTAATACGGGAGCATTTATCTGACCTGACAATGTAAACAACAGTGCTACATTACACTGTAAAATACTGAACTGTGAAAGGGCAATTCCATGTAAATGTCAACCTCACCATGCAAAAATAAAGCAACATGTAATACATCAAAACCACTCCCAGAGATCTCACCTAGGCCTGTATTTTACAGATGTGAATAAGTTGAACCAATTTGTAACCAACCTAATATGTCACTGTCAGTCTTTCTTTCTTATAATGTAAAACCCAAGCTAAAATCAACTTTGATCATGTACAATTCTATATTATTGCCACAAGCCACAGAAATGTATGCTAAAATCCACAAAACAGCAAAACAATAGCCATCCTAAATATTATTTAAGAACTTTGATAGTTTTAGCTGATATTTAGAGAGTTTTTCAAAGGGTTATGGTGGTTAAATTGCTGATTTTCTAAACATATGCCATGTCTATTTCAGATGTGTCGCATCCATAACGGAATTTCGTCACATCCATAACGCTGACTTTTCCTTCCGAAACTCTGCATGAAATACAAAATATTTTAAACAAAGATTTTTTAATATTCACCTTGGACCCCTCTATCAAATGGATATCTCCATTTCGACATTAGGTTTACAATTTCACAGAGTTTGATAAAAATGTACAGTCACCCAAGAAAAGTGATACTTTTTCTGTCGCATCCATAACGCATCTTTTATTGGCGTTTTCTGGCATGCCCTAGATGTACTATAGGATTTGTTCTTGTTCTATCACTTCTCCAGTATGGTACAGCCTTAAAATATGCAACACCTGTTTAAATACTGGGAGACAATAAAACATGCACTGGGTCATTTGTTGCCATTTTGAGTTCAAGTGTCACGTCCATAACGCTGGAATTGCTCGAAAGTCACGTTCGGCTCATACAGCATACATTTACAGCACACACTGCAGTGCAGGCTTGACTTTACAGTCGTGTCTTACAGCTGTACTTACTTTTTGGAGATGCATGGGGACTGCTGGACGCAATCTGTCTCATGCGGCCTCCGTGGCAGCTGAGAGCCACCAAGCGGGAGATGATGGCCGTCTTGCCAAAGCCCACATTACCCACCACTGTGGCCCCACGATTCTCTTCTGATTGGCTGCCGATCAGCACATCATCCAGCTGCTGAAACAGCCAATCCCGACCCACAAACACTGAATCCGTAGTGATGCTCGGAACCTCAAACAGAAGAGGCTTTAGCATGATATCCGCAGGCTTATATGGAGCAAAGCGTGCTGTGGGACACACACACAAAGAATCCAAATGGTATTACAATTCTTGGTCATAAAAAAAAAAGCAAAAATGCAAATGTCATCCGCATGCTAGCGCCAACCTGGTATGTGATAAAAATATCAATATATTCAAAGGAGGTTTAAGATACTCACCATACGTGTACATAATAAACACTCATACATGCTCTAAAGCTGAACGATGAAGATAAACTCATTCATAAACTGATCAGTTTATTCATGCTACTGTCAGAGCTGCTGAATAAATAACCCAAAGATTCAAAAGGCAGTGAGAAGGTCTAAGACAGATTTATATCCATCCTTAAGCCAAACGCTCGTCTTACTGATTAGGGCAGTGCTGTTAATCTCTACAGCTTTGATCTCATGACACACTGGGTTGTGTATGTTTGCCAAATCGTACAAAAAGTTGATAAGATATAAACAAACATTTTAACATTGCCAAGAAATATAAAACGCAAATGCCGTCAGATAAACTGAGCTTCGACAAGACAAATAAAATCAGATATCTGTGCCAAGACAGGATCTGAAATCTAGATCTAAGAACATCACCACGACCTTTCACCCGCTCATGGGTTTATTCTACTACCAGTTTAAATAGAATTATTCATTTGGAGGACAGTTTGACAGCTCAAAACCTAAGCTGTGTGTGTGTGTGTTTGTACGGATGTTCTTCCAAAAGAACTATGACATTCCACTCTTGCTCTTTTTCTCCCCCCCCCCCCCCCACCTTTAGCTCCCTCATCTCCTCAAAGCTTTTTAATGCATGCACATCTCTCTGCCACTCCTGTACTCTTCTGTCACTCTCCTCCCTCAGTAGCGGTCTCTCTCTCTCTCTCTCTCCTCCCTCTTCTCTTACCCTCTCAGGATGAAAGAGCAGGCTAGGTGCAGTGTGCCTGGGGCAGGGCTGCTCTGAGTGGAAAGGACTACAGAAGAGAGTGTATCATCATCCGCTCTCACACTGGGTCTTTTATTCATCCTTTCCAATGAGACCGTCATTTACAGAATTCGGCCGATTCCATATGAACAAGTTATTACTTTCTCTGACGAACACACACATACAGGCACACAATGTGAGTAAAGCACATGGGATATACATAAGGGATGGACAAACCACTGCCCAGGCTCCAGAGGATTGTGTGTCCAGACTATTGTAATATCTATGTTAGCCAGTGAACAAGTACAACCCCGATTCCAAAAAAGTTGGGACAAAGTACAAATTGTAAATAAAAACGGAATGCAATAATTTACAAATCACAAAAACTGATATTGTATTCACAATAGAACATAGACAACATATCAAATGTCGAAAGTGAGACATTTTGAAATTTCATGCCAAATATTGGCTCATTTAAAATTTCATGACAGCAACACATCTCAAAAAAGTTGGGACGGGGCAATAAGAGGCTGGAAAAGTTAAAGGTACAAAAAAGGAACAGCTGGAGGACCAAATTGCAACTCATTAGGTCAATTGGCAATAGGTCATTAACATGACTGGGTATAAAAAGAGCATCTTGGAGTGGCAGTGGCTCTCAGAAGTAAAGATGGGAAGAGGATCACCAATCCCCCTAATTCTGCGCCGACAAATAGTGGAGCAATATCAGAAAGGAGTTTGACAGTGTAAAATTGCAAAGAGTTTGAACATATCATCATCTACAGTGCATAATATCATCAAAAGATTCAGAGAATCTGGAAGAATCTCTGTGCGTAAAGGTCAAGACCGGAAAACCATACTGGGTGCCCGTGATCTTCGGGCCCTTAGACGGCACTGCATCACATACAGGCATGCTTCTGTATTGGAAATCACAAAATGGGCTCAGGAATATTTCCAGAGAACATTATCTGTGAACACAATTCACCGTGCCATCTGCCGTTGCCAGCTAAAACTCTATAGTTCAAAGAAGAAGCCGTATCTAAACATGATCCAGAAGCGCAGACGTCTTCTCTGGGCCAAGGCTCATTTAAAATGGACTGTGGCAAAGTGGAAAACTGTTCTGTGGTCAGACGAATCAAAATTTGAAGTTCTTTATGGAAATCAGGGACGCCGTGTCATTCGGACTAAAGAGGAGAAGGACGACCCAAGTTGTTATCAGCGCTCAGTTCAGAAGCCTGCATCTCTGATGGTATGGGGTTGCATTAGTGCGTGTGGCATAGGCAGCTTACACATCTGGAAAGACACCATCAATGCTGAAAGGTATATCCAGGTTCTAGAGCAACATATGCTCCCATCCAGACGACGTCTCTTTCAGGGAAGACCTTGCATTTTCCAGCATGACAATGCCAAACCACATACTGCATCAATTACAGCATCATGGCTGCGTAGAAGAAGGGTCCGGGTACTGAACTGGCCAGCCTGCAGTCCAGATCTTTCACCCATAGAAAACATTTGGTGCATCATAAAACGGAAGATATGACAAAAAAGACCTAAGACAGTTGAGCAACTAGAATCCTACATTAGACAAGAATGGGTTAACATTCCTATCCCTAAACTTGAGCAACTTGTCTCCTCAGTCCCCAGACGTTTACAGACTGTTGTAAAAAGAAAAGGGGATGTCTCACAGTGGTAAACATGGCCTTGTCCCAACTTTTTTGAGATGTGTTGTTGTCATGAAATTTAAAAATCACCTAATTTTTCTCTTTAAATGATACATTTTCTCAGTTTAAACATTTGATATGTCATCTATGTTCTATTCTGAATAAAATATGGAATTTTGAAACTTCCACATCATTGCATTCCATTTTTATTTACAATTTGTATTTTGTCCCAACTTTTTTGGAATCGGGGTTGTAGGTTCAGCAACTAAACCGTACTTCCGACTAACGTTTTTTTTTTTTGCAACAGACATTTGGTGAGTAGCTTTACAATGCTGGTGTTTTGATGCTAGAAACCCTGACTAAAGAAAAAAAAAAACACCCACTATCAGGAGAGAATAAACACTATAGCCATACAGTCACCCCTCGACAGGAATTTATATACTTATTTCCTTTAGTTTGTATTAACACACTTACTACCTAGTTCGCCATATGTCATTACACTACGTTAGCTACAGTGTTGTAGTCGAGTCACTAAACCTCGAGTCCAGTCTCGAGTCCCCAGTATTCAAGTCCAAGTCATTAAAAAAAACTTTCGAGTTGAGTCCATGATTGATCCAAGTCGAGTCCGAGAGCAAGACTCCAACCGCACCATTTGACGGTGGCTGTTTTAGCACCATTAACATTAATTTATTCCTGAACATGACGTATGAACAGGTGAATATGCATTCTCTTTATCAGGGAGTGTGAAGTATTCTGTCAGAGATGGCTGAGAGACGGATGCAAGTGCAGAAGGTGTGTTTATTAATACAAGTGAAGACAGGTAAACAATCCAGAATGGCAGGCAAAATTGTAAAACAGTGAAACAGGCAATAGGTCAAGCGAGGCACAAACAGGCTATCGTAGACTCAGCAGAATAAACAGGAAATCAACCAAGGAAATAAGGCTCAGTAATGTGTCAGCAACGCAACTCAATACTTCGCAAAGCAAGTGTGTTTTCACAGTTTTACAGTTTTTATATAGGCGTGCTGATTGCGCCTTAATCCTGTGCAGGTGCGAGTCGTTTACAGCGCATGTGCACTGTCCGGAGCACACCCGAGAGTCTATCTGATGTGTGCAGGTGTGACGCTCTTGCACAAAATTAATACAAAAATTAATGTAGATATAAATATCTTATGCCAAATTATTATGGCACGTTACAAAAAAAATAAAGAAAAAAAAAATCAGAGTTCTTATCTCCGATTTATGAGTCCGAATGCAGTTAATGCACGAGTCTGAGTCATCAGTGCTCAAGTCCAAGTCAAGTCACGAGTCCTTAAAATTAAGGCACGAGTCAGACTCGAGTAACACAAGCCTGGTTAGCCACTCAATTAGGTTTCTTGGTAACCAAAACATAAGACTGAACAGCACACTAGAGCTTTTACTTGCTGCTAAAAAAAAAATTTCCACCACTGTACATGCACTGCAAAAAATGATTTCTTAGCAAGTGAAAATATCTTGAAAATAGTTGTAGTATTCCTATTAGAAGAATACAAGACACCAATTCTGAGGTTATTAAACCTAGTTCTAGATTGCAACCCACTGATTCTAAGATGTCTTATCAAGTAAAACTATCTGTCCATGCAGCAAGATCATTTCACTAGTATTAAGTAATTTTCTCCTCAAATTCAGTTTTCAATTTTTTGCAATATGCTTTAAGGGTATATTCTCTCTCTCTCTCTCTCTCTCTCTCTCTCTCTCTCTCTCACACACACACACACCTTAGTAAAACTACGAAGGCTGGCTACTGGTTTAAACGTGGGTATGATGAGCAAAGGTTTATTTGTAAAGTCTGCCATTAGAACATGTGAATGGCCTGGGGAAAGCTAAAAAACAAACACAGCCTGCTGCAAAACCTTCATGTGTACTGTGTTCAGTGCGTACTTATCCTCCTTGATGATTGTTATATTAGAACTAACTTAGTATATGGTATATATTGTATATATTTATTTATGGGGATAGTTTATATCTTCATATTTACAGGGATAGGTATGTAGTAGATATTTATTTTTGTAATTATATATTTATGAAGTGTATATATGGTATATAGTGTATATATATACTTTTTGTAATTATATATAGATATTTATGAAGTGTATATATGGTATGTAGTATATATATATATATATATATATATATATATATATATATATATATATATATTTTTTTTTTTTTTTTGTTGTAATTATATATTATATTATAATATGTAATTATATATTATATATAGATATTTATCTCATCTCATTATCTCTAGCCGCTTTATCCTTCTACAGGGTCGCAGGCAAGCTGGAGCCTATCCCAGCTGACTACGGGCGAAAGGCGGGGTACACCCTGGACAAGTCGCCAGGTCATCACAGGGCTGACGCACAGACAACCATTCACACTCACATTCACACCTACGGTCAATTTTAGAGCCACCAGTTAGCCTAACCTGCATGTCTTTGGACTGTGGGGGAAACCGGAGCACCCGGAGGAAACCCACGCGGACACGGGGAGAACATGCAAACTCCGCACAGAAGGGCCCTTGCCGGCCCCGGGGCTCGAACCCAGGACCTTCTAACCTTCTAACCACTACACCACCGTGCCGCCCCATATAGATATTTATGAAGTGTATATATGGTATGTAGTGTGTATATATATATATATATATATATATATATATATATATATTTTTGGTAATTATATATTATATATAGATATTTATGAAGTGTATATATAGTATGTAGTATATATATATATATATATATATATATATATATATATATATATATATATATATATATATTTGTAATTAAATATTTATATAGATATTTATGAAGTGTATATATATGGTATGTAGTATACATTTATTTTTGTAATTATATATTTATATAGATATTCATGAAGTGAGGGGTGGCACGGTGGTGTAGTGGTTAGTGCTGTCGCCTCACAGCAAGAAGGTCCGGGTTCCAGCCCAGCGGCCGATGAGGGCCTTTCTGTGTGGAGTTTTCATGTTCTGTCCGCGTGGGTTTCCTCCGGGTGCTCCGGTTTCCCCCGCAGTCCAAAGACATGCAGGTTAGGTTAACTGGTGACTCTAAATTGACCGTAGGTGTGAATGTGAGTGTGAATGGTTGTCTGTGTCTATGTGTCAGCCCTGTGATGACCTGGTGACTTGTCCAGGGTGTACCCCGCCTTTCGCCCGTAGTCAGCTGGGATAGGCTCCAGCTTGCCTGCGACCCTGTAGAACAGGATAAAGCGGCTACAGATAATGAGATGAGATTCATGAAGTGTATATATGGTATATATTTTTATAGGTGCATTAATGTAGTTTGGATTTCGGGGTAAAAAGGGGTGGGAAATTAAAAAAGTATTGTACTTCTTCCCACTCCTTTTTCGAACAATGTGCAGTGCTTTGTAATGTCTTAGTTCTTTATGTTATTTTTTTTTTTAATTTCTTGTTTTCTTTCTTTTGTATGTACAAATAGTTACATACTTTTTTTATACATGTTGGAAATAAAAATAAATTCATTCATTCATCCTTTGCTCTACATGGAGGAAAGAAGAAATTGGCTAGTTTGAAAAGTATGCGAGTGCTCAGTGATGTCAATTTGCATGAATGATGCACTCAACTTCTCCAGTGCTCAACTCAACGCCATGTATAACATGCAGACTCTGACCTTCCAGAAAAATATTTCCGCCAACAGCATCCTACCACTCTGAGCACAATGGCAGGCTTAAATTCAACTATGTGATGTGATGAAATACCCAATTTTTATTTCCAGTTGATCATATCGCCTGCAGTCAGTGCACCAAACTTGAATTGGCCATCTCATTTCGGGTACTCATGGGGGGAATCATTTCCTTCTATCAAATTAAAAAGACTTGAATCATGGCTCAAATGCAATCAACAGGTGTTGAAATATTCTGCTGGCATTTTATCTTGATTGCTGGAAGAAACAGCTCCATTTCCTTTGATCCTGCATTGAGATTGCACTGTAATTGCAGAATCTCGAGAAGAATGTATAATTTTGTTTTAGTGACGGTAAGTGCGAGGCAAACTCTTGCCTGGAGTTTGCTTTTCCGGGGTTGCTGATTTGATTAAGTGGATTTGTGAGAGAGGCTGAAGAGAGGGCACGAGGGTACCTTTGTCGTAGGGTGGCCTTCCTCCGGTGTTGTGCCACGGCATGCGTATGGAAGTGCGCAGTGGTGCGTTACGCTGTTCATCAAGATAGCTCAGGTCTTCCAGTTTAGTGGAACTGGTAGCTAAAAATGAAAGCGACAAGAGAAAGAAAGAATTCAGTCAGTCATTCGGATGGGCAACAGCACTGTCATTCGTTTCGAAAAAGAAAAAGCACACCATAAACAAGTCTTCGATTCTAAACCAAGCACCAATGTTTTCAGTAATACGAAAACATTTTCTGCAAACTCTAAGTGCTATCAAATCCATATTTTTGGACTCCTGCTGAAACAGCACAGTAATGATGCAAGATAGTGAGGATTCATTTTTCTTTTCTTTTTTTTTTTTAAATGGATGAAGTGTCTTTTCCCAGCTTTACAAAAGGGTTTAGATTGTTCCATCTTGTAAGCCATTGCCCGAACTAGCAGAGATTAGAAAACAGATGTGAAGTTAGTAAAATGGCGCCATTACATATGCTACATTACTAGCAACACGAACAGGCATCCTCAGGGATCAAAACTCATCTGAAGGTGTCGGCACAAACACTCAAGGGACACAGAGGAAATGCTACAGGACAGAAGCGAACCACTGAAGTGAAATAGGAAATTAAAAAAAAAAAAAAATGAGAAAGGAACTGGCAGAACTGACAGGTGCTGAAGAGGGAGCTACAGGGATCCAGAGAGCTGGATAAAAATGCCAAAATATGCCAGTCAAGAAGCATTCTTACACAGCACCAGTGCACAGAAGAGAGACCTTGAAGTTAAACACATCTGGTAGGATCCCCGAAACAGCACAATGTAGTGTATTGTAGCCATACACCAACAGTGCATACCAGGCACCACATACTACAGTGGTGCTTGAAAGTTTGTGAACTCTTTAGAATTTTCTATATCTCTGCATAAATATGACCTAAAACATCATCAGATTTTCACACAAGTCCTAAAAGTAGATAAAGAGAACCCAGTTAAACAAACGAGACAAAAATATTATACTTGGTCATTTATTTATTGAGGAAAATGATCCAATATTGCATACCTGTGAGTGGCAAAAGTATGTGAACCTCTAGGATTAGCAGTTAATTTGAAGGTGAAATTAGAGTCAGGTGTTTTCAATCAATGGGATGACGATCAGGTGTGAGTGGACACCCTGTTTTATTTAAAGAACAGGGATCTATCAAAGTCTGATCTTCACAACACATGTTTGTGGAAGTGTATCATGGCACGAGCAAAGGAGATTTCTGAGGACCTCAGAAAAAGCGTTGTTGATGCTCATCAGGCTGGAAAAGGTTACAAAACCATCTCGAAAGAGTTTGGACTCCACCAATCCACAGTCAGACAGATTGTGTACAAATGGAGGAAATTCACGATCATTGTTACCCTCCCCAGGAGTGGTCGACCAACAAAGATCACTCCAAGAGCAAGGCGTGTAATAGTCGGTGAGGTCACAAAGGATCCCTGGGTAACTTCTAAGCAACTGAAGGCCTCTCTCACATTGGCTAATGTTAATGTTCATGAGTCCACCATCAGAAAAACACTGAACAACAACGGTGCGCATGGCAGGGTTGCAAGGAGAAAACCACTGCTCTCCAAAAAGAACATTGCTGCTCGTCTGCAGTTTGCTAAAGATCACGTGGACAAGCCAGAAGGCTATTGGAAAAATGTTTTGTGGACGGATGAGACCAAAATAGAACTTTTTGATGTAAATGAGAAATGTTATGTTTGGAGAAAGGAAAACACTGCATTCCAGCATAAGAACCTTATCCCATCTGTGAAACATGGTGGTGGTAGTATCATGGTTTGGGCCTGTTTTGCTGCATCTGGGCCAGGACGGCTTGCCATCATTGACGGAACAATGAATTCTGAATTATACCAGCAAATTCTAAAGGAAAATGTCAGGACATCTGTCCATGAACTGAATCTCAAGAGAAGGTGGGTCATGCAGCAAGACAACGACCCTTAGCACACAAGTCGTTCTACCAAAGAATGGTTAAAGAAGAATAAAGATCGTGCTTTGGAATGGCCAAGTCAAAGTCCTGACCTTAATCCAATCGAAATGTTGTGGAAGGACCTGAAGCGAGCAGTTCATGTGAGGAAACCCACCAACATCCCAGAGTTGAAGCTGTTCTGTACGGAGGAATGGGCTAAAATTCCTCCAAGCCGGTGTGCAGGACTGATCAACAGTTACCGCAAACGTTTAGTTGCAGTTATTGCTGCACAATGGGGTCACACCAGATACTGAAAGCAAAGGTTCACATACTTTTGCCACTCACAGATACATAATATTGGATCATTTTCCTCAATAAATAAATGACCAAGTATAATATTTTTGTCTCATTTGTTTAACTGGGTTCTCTTTATCTACTTTTAGGACTCGTGTGAAAATCTGATGCTGTTTTAGGTCATATTTATGCAGAAATATAGAAAACTCTAAAGGGTTCACAAACTTTCAAGCACCACTGTAGATCACCACACCCCTTCCTCAAAAGGTGGAAAAGTACACTAGCAATGGCCTAGCCACCTTCCCAGAAACAGCTCTCAGAACGACCACCCGCAGCATCAGTACAGCCATGATGACACCATAAGAACATCCACAAAACTCGACAGGGACTGGGAAATCAAACAATTACAGTTGTAAATCTGCACAAACCTCATTAAAACAAGATCAACTGTGAGCTACTGCTCACTTGCGTATCCTCCCGCTCTCGCTTATATCAGAGTGCAAGCGATCGAATTATGAATGTTGACTTCAACAAATAATTAACCCTGAAACAAGTAAGTAAAGAGCAGTGTTCTCCTCAGGGATTTCAAATAGCATCCTGGCAAACCGTCATTCTGAAATGGCATTCTGCTTCTTCAAATAGCGTCAAAATCCACCCTTTTTTTTTGCCTATAGGTAAAATAGAGCTGTTTGTTTTCAAAGCACTGGATGAGTGTAAGGAAGGATTTCTCCAGATCTCCTTTCACCTCCATCCTGATGCTCTACTGCATGTCATAGGGACTGTAGCTCTTGTATCTGTCAAATACTTTCTGCAGATGAAGGGCACTCCTTTCTAACATGATGCTAATCCAGGTTTTGACCCCAAGCTGAAGTGGCTATGATTTGTGGTTGCTGAGAAAAAGGGTGTTTTGGACGGATGGAGATACGGACGGACGGACGGACAGACAGACAGAGGTAAATACATTGTCAGTAAACGGGAAGTCGATGTGCGACTGACCTGAAAACGGTATAGAACCCCGAGCTGAAGCTCGTTACTAAATATCAAGCAGTTGTGATTTGGAGTTGCTGAGAAAAGTGTTAGGAAAATTTTGTAAATCCACCCTATATGTTTCGTAAATACATTCAGTCGGTAAACAGGAAGTTGATGTGCGACAGACCTGAAAATGGTGTACACGGTTAGAACCCCAAGCTTTGTGGTTGCTGAGAAAAAGGGTGTTTTGGACAGATGGAGATCCAGACAGACAGGTCAACCAGTATACCTTCCTTCTTCAGAACGGGGGTATTTATAAAAACAAACAAACAAAAAAACGACAATTACATTTTATATCTCATTTTATATGTGGCCCAGAGCATACCGAATAAAAGAACACTTTATTGATCCCTGATGCTGTTATGAAATGAAATATCTTTTCACATTTTTTTTTTATCATCTCACAAGAAAAATGGTGCTATGCTGAGACTGCCACTCACCATCAGCTCTACACTGGAAAATATTGTATTTAGAAAATTGAAATGGCTTTAATTTCTTCAAAGAAAGATACATCACTCACGACTACAGTATATCGAGTTGCGGTCAGAAGTTTACACGAGCCATGACCTGGTCTCCATCCCAGAGCAGCTCTCAGAACCAACACCCACAGCATGAGCACAGACATGCTGGACATGAATGTCATGGCAATGTTGGTCTTTCAATTATTTCTTCGAACTGTCCTTTTCAAGCACACAAATTTAAATTAACTCTAATTCTGTCAAGAAGAGCGATCAAATATCCAACCAGAATTCTACCAGAAGCTTCATGGCAGCTACCAAAAGTGTCTGGTGAAGGTGAAACTTGCTAAGGGGCAATTCAATGTAAATGTCAACCTCACCATGCAAAAATAAAGCAACATGTAATACATCAAAACCACTCCCAGAGATATCACCTAGGCCTGTATTTTACAGATGTGAATAAGTTGAACCAATTTGTAACCAACCTAATATGTCACTGTCAGTCTTTCTTTCTTATAATGTAAAACCCAAGCTAAAATCAACTTTGATCATGTACAATTCTATATTATTGCCACAAGCCACAGAAATGTATGCTAAAATCCACAAAACAGCAAAACAATAGCCATCCTAAATATTATTTAAGAACTTTGATAGTTTTAGCTGATATTTAGAGAGTTTTTCAAAGGGTTATGGTGGTTAAATTGCTGATTTTCTAAACATATGCCATGTCTATTTCAGACGCGTCACATCCATAACGGAATTTCGTCACATCCATAACGCTGACTTTTCCTTCCGAAACTCTGCATGAAATACAAAATATTTTAAACAAAGATTTTTTTAATATTCATCTTGGACCCCTCTATCAAATGGATATCTCCATTTCGACATTAGGTTTACAATTTCACAGAGTTTGATAAAAATGTACAGTCACCCAAGAAAAGTGATACTTTTTCTGTCACATCCATAACACATCTTTTATTGGCATTTTCTGGCATGCCCTAGATGTACTATGGGAATTGTTCTTGCTCCATCACTTCTCCAGTATGGTACAGCCTTAAAATATGCAACACCTGTTTAAATACTGGGAGACAATAAAACATGCACTGGGTCATTTGTTGCCATTTTGAGTTCAAGTGTCACGTCCATAACGCTGGAATTGCTCTTAGGGACATTTAAGCAAACGTTAGGTGTGCTGTATGTATAATTGTGATCCTGCGTTGATCTCAGAAAACCCAGAATAAAACTTGGGCACCAAATTCTTGTTTTTGTTTTCTTTTGAAGACACGATCATTCTGCCACAGAAAAAGAATAGTTCAAGAAAATCATCCAAAGTCCAGTATTGCCAAGACATGTTCATGATAACATTCATGCCTGTATAAACTTGACCACATACGTACACACACACACCTCCATCAGATAGCCCGTAATGCGAAAAATATTTTTCTAGAATGACAATTTTAAAAAACATGACTTTCCAGACAAGAAAAAAGTGTGAACATTTGTGAGATCTGAATGTAGGGGGAAAAAAAAACAAAAAAACGACCAACTGATCCATTTTAGCTTAGCATATATTAGACGAGGTAAAGTAATAAAACAGTGACTTGGGGAAAATCTAGAATTCATAAAGTGCTTGTGAAGCTTAATGTCTCAATTTTAAAAAAAAAAACATATTCGTACTCTACGGGCTATTGAAATGCTAAATCCATCTATACATCCTACCCAAATAATACCTGCAAAATGAAAAGGGAATATTTGCAACAGGTTTGAAATAAGCTTTTACTTCTATCTGGCACAAATTATTTTGAAAACTTCCTGTAAACATGAAATAATTCATTCAAACATAATGGCGTGCAATACTGGTAACGAACAAATAGAAACAGAACAGTCACGGCCTTAAAAACGAACATTTAAAATTTTGTAATAAAATATCCCTGATCACCAAAACACCTGATTTTTTTTTCCCCTATAGTGTGTGATAAGTGTCTTTATATGGCATGCGCTACTTCCGGTAAAATCGTGCGCTCTGATTGGTTCCTTGGCGGGCAGAATTTTCCAGTCATGCCCGTGGGGCGATTACACTTTCTTTCCAAGGTGCCGGCTTTCAATGTTGCAAGAGACAAACAAAAACAAAATGCCAAAAAAAAAAAAATGAACTGGAAATCAAAGACAGCTAAAACAAAAGTCGTCGAGTTATTCAAGAAATGAGCAACGAAGAGCGTTCAGAAACTGCGAACCAAAATTCAGTTTTGAAACCATCCATCCATTATCTCTAGCTGCTTTATCCTGTTCTACAGGGCCGCAGGCAAGCTGGAGCCTATCCCAGCTGACTACGGGCGAAAGGCGGGGTACACCCTGGACAAGTCGCCAGGTCGTCACAAGGCTGACACATAGACACAAACAACCATTCACACCCACATTCACACCTACGGTCAATTTAGAGTCACCAGTTAACCTAACCTGCATGTCTTTGGACTGTGGGGGAAACCGGAGCACCCGGAGGAAACCCACGCGGACACGTGGAGAACATGCAAACTCCGCACAGAAAGGCCCTTGTCGGCTGCTGGGCTCGAACCCAGGACCTTCTTGCTGTGAGGCGACAGTGCTGACCACTACGCCACCATGCCACCCAGTTTTGAAACCACTAGCCATTTATTCTGCATGCGTGACTCAACTATGTCACAAATATGACATGACTGAAAGGAGCATCATGGCGCACTATAATAACCGTCGATTTTAATCTTAGAAATTAAAAAAGCTGTATAATAAACTTCTTATAAAAAGAAGCTCCTGCTTGGTCTTTACGGGAAAATATCAGACTTTGGTCTTTTTGTACGGCCCGATCCCTCGGCTCAGTCTGATATTTTCCTGTGAAAACCTCGAGCTCCGTTAATAAGTAGTTAATATACACTGATGTATTGCACAGATGTCAATCAATCAATGTTAAAACGTTTAACTTCTACAAATTGATTGTATTTTCCACTTTGCACTCGCTCTTCCCATGTTATGAACTACTTCACTGCTACCAATCTGATGGCAGACTTGTTGTTTACACTGTTACTTTATATCCTTGTGTGTTCGTACTTGGCCAATAAAACCGAAATATAACTTCTCAGGTCCGCAGAATGAGACAGGGCTGATGTGTTTGTCCCAACATAGCGTCAAGTCTGCAGTCAGTTTAAACAGCTCATCGATGGTTCCTTGATGTGGATGACCTGGTTTTGTATCTTTCTAATGGAACAAGGCCTACAGCATAGCCTGGCTCTACTGCCGTAGTAATGCCAAACATCTCATTCTCATTATCTGTAGCCGCTTTATCCTTCTACAGGGTCGCAGGCAAGCTGGAGTCTATCCCAGCTGACTACGGGCGAAAGGCGGGGTACACCCTGGACAAGTCGCCAGGTCATCACAAGGCTGACACATAGACACAGACAACCATTCACACTCACATTCACACCTACGGTCAATTTAGAGTCACCAGTTAACCTAACCTGCATGTCTTTGGACTGTGGGGGAAACCGGAGCACCCAGAGGAAACCCACGCGGACACGGGGAGAACATGCAAACTCCGCACAGAAAGGCCCTTGTCGGCCACAGGGCTCGAACCCGGACCTTCTTGCTGTGAGGCGACAGCGCTAACCACTACACCACCGTGCCACCTAATGCCAAACATTAAATAGAAAAATTATTGAGAAGGAAATTCAGCAGGGAATCAATAAACTTTGAGAAAGTGCAAGGCTTCCGTATTATAAATGCCAAAATTTTTGTGGAAATTGTATTAGGAGTCACAGTAATGAAAGCGAACCCTTTAAAAGGCCATCTTAAAAGTTCGTGAGAACACAATGGAAATAATATAGTGCACAATAAGGAGAATACTCTGTAATTATAGAGACATCAAATGAGCAATCAAATTTTGGGCAATCAACGAGTCTAAATAAGTCATCTTACTCAGCTGGTGCCCAGCCATCTCAATAACTACTATACCAGAGGTCCGAGACTAAATCAAAGCAGCACAAAATGACAGTGCTAAATGGCTATCCCACCATCACACACAACCTGGCTAACACACTCCGAACTGACATGGTAAAGTACACGCGCGGTGAGCATCATCTACCTATAGAAACATGCAGATGCCAAAAAGACCCAAACAGCAGCAGATATGCATTAGAGCTAGTAAACCATTTAACTAATGAAAGTGACAAATCTGGAGGAAGGGGGAAATTACATCAGAGAAAACGCCATTCATGGAGAGCGATGATGACAGACGCAGCAACCCACTAACTGTGCGAAGAGCCGTGTCAGTTAGAGCACACATGCAGAAGCATGTACACATACACAGCTAAAGAAATTAATTCATTAATGAAATAAACACCAAACAATGCCTTTTTGAGCTGAAATGACCTCCATAAAGAGGTCGTGCAGAAATTAACTCATGAGAGATCAGA